>NW_006204127.1:101869-166143 GCF_000334495.1 Tupaia belangeri chinensis
TGGAAAATTTTTTGTAATGTGCATGATTGAGTCACTATGCAGTGTGTACTGGATGGGAGATCGCATTTTGTGTGCTGTGATGATGCTTAGGGAAGGGATGTAAATTGAGTTACAAAAAAAAAGTTTCAGAAAAAAAAATATATCTATTCAATGACTGCAGTATGATATGTAGCCCCAGCTAGGTGCTACTTTATAGGATGTGTAAAGTTAGACTTGTGTTCTGGAAATGTGTATGTCACCTGTGTTTGCTATGAGGGTATTTGGATTGATTAGGGTCTTTGGTGATTCAATAAAATGTGGGGGGAAACAGTATAGAAAGCAAACATAGATACCAGAGACAGTGTGGGAGGAGAATGGGAGATGGCAGAGGGTAAGAGATAGGGAATCAAGGATGGGGGGAACAAAAGCAAAACATACAGAAAACAAGAAATGGAAGATCATCTGCTGACAATAGCATGTTTATTGATGTGCTTGATTGAGACAATATACAGTGTACTCTGGATGGAAAATCACATTTTATATGCTGTAATGATGTACAGTGAATGAATGCAAATAAAGAAATTGAAATTAAAAAAAAGAAACAGGAAATGGAAAATAATTTTATGATAAAATGTATGATTGAACCACTTTACAGTGTATTCTGGACAGGAAATTGCATTTTGTATGCCATGATGATGTTCAGTGAAAGAATGTAAAATAAATTAATGATTAAAAAAAAAGAAGGTAAAAATGTAAAAAAAAAAAAAAAACAAGCTGAACCTAACTATGACCCAGTCACCCAAGGGGTGATTTCTCACTCTCCCTCCCTTTGGCAAGCACACATGCTCTATGGCACAACCTTATAAAAAAGATTAAATAAATGACAGATTGGAGAAACTGGTGGCTGTGTGTTTGTGTGTGTGTGTGTGTGTGTGTGTGTGTGTGTGTATCATATATATATATGTGATACATATATGTATCATATATATGTATATATATATACAATATGATATATATATATGATACACACACACATACTGTGTATATATACGTGTGTGTGTGTATAAAGTCAGAGAAGTCGAAGAATTTTTGTAACAGATAGTGCTAGATTATTATTAGGAAGTACTAGAAGTACTAGAGTCATTTGCATCTGTTATTACTATATCATTTGACAGCTGACAGTTCTAGCTAAAGTTTCTTTAAAAAAATTTAGTGATTTGGTTGAGATTTGAAGATTTTACAATTTAAAGATGGCAGATCAAACTGCATTTTCGCCATATTTTACTGTTTTACTTTCATAAAGAGAAAAATGAATGTCAAGCTTATGAAAAGTTGAGTACAGTCTATGGTGACAATGCTCTACAGGTACACCAGTGGCCGATGATGGTTCATGAAGTACCATGCTGGTGATTTTGATGTCAAATACACTCATCAGTCAAAGAGGCCCACCAAGGTTGATGATGACAAAATAAAGGCACTGATTGAGTCAAATCGACATTACATGACATAAGAAATTGCAGAAACATTAAACATCCAGCATTCCAGCATTTCTGACCACCTAAAGAATACAGGGATACATAAAGGAAGCTCAATGTTTGGGTTCCTTGTGAACTCAAAAAAGTTCATTTGATGACACCTATAAACATGTGCAATATGCTCATTAAACATGAGAAAAATGATCCTTTTTTGAAACGAATAGTAACTGGTGGTAAGAAGTGGATTGTTCACAACAATGTGGTGTGCAAATGGTTGGTCCCAATGTGATAATTCGCCTCAGACAACATCAAGAACAGACATTCATCACATTGAAGGTTACACTTTCAGTGTGGTGGGATTTTAAAGTTATCATGTTCTTTGAGCTACCGAGGAACCATCAGTTTGAATGTGTACTGTCGGCACTTGAACAGTTTAAATGATACCATCATCCAGAAATGTCCAGAGCTCACTAATCATAAAGGAGTTGTGTTCCATCCTCATAATAAAAGACCATATGCAAGTTTGATCACCTTTCAAAAATTATTGGAACTTGAATGGAATCTGTTGCCACACCTACCATACTTGCCTGACTTTGTGCCTTCAGACTTCCACTTGTTTTGCTCTCTTCAAAACTCCATGCATGGGGACCAGCAGATGGCATAATGATTAGATTGTTGAACTTCTCCACGGCAGTCCGTATTTGAGTCCCAGATCTGGAAACTTGAAACTCATGCTAGGCATGGGTGCATGCATGCCCCAAATCGCGAGACAAGAATGGAGGAGAAGGGATTATGACATGGCCATCCCCACAGGGGGTGAATTCTCTCTGTCTCTCTCTCTGGAAAGTACACATGCCTTATAACAAAAATTTCTCTAAAAAATAAAAACAAATAGGGAAACAGTAGGTAGTGTAATGGCTATGTCGCTGGACTCCCACGTAGTCGACTGTGGTTCATGTCCCGGACCCAGTGGCTTAAAACTCATGCGGGGCACGTGTGCGTGCGTGCCCAAGATCCCGAGAGGAGAATGGAGGAGAAGGGATTATGACATGGCCATCCCCACAGGGGGTGAATTCTCTCTGTCTCTCTCTCTGGAAAGTACACATGCCTTATAACAAAAATTTCTCTAAAAAATAAAAACAATCAAAAACAGGCCAGCAGATGGCGTAATGGTTACATCACTGGACTCAAACGTAGTCAACCACAGTTTGAGGCCTGCGCCTGGCGGCTTAAAAATCACGCGAGGCACGTGTGCACGCATGCCCAAAATCCCAAGAGGAGAAGAGAGAAAGGATTGCAGCATTGCTGAATGGAGGAGAAGGGATTGTGGCGTGGCTGTCCATCTTGGAGGGTGATTTCTCGCTTTCTGTCTCTCTGTCTCTCTTTCTGGCGAGTGCATGCACCCTATAGCAAAAAAAAAAAAAAAAAAAAAAAACTCTCCAAAAAGAAAAAAAAAAGCTCCTTGCGTGGTATATTATTCAATTCAGATGAGGCTATAAATCAGCACCTTGTTCAGTTTTTCACTGATAAAGACAGGTCCTTCTATGAATGAGGAATTGAAAGATGATAAAATGTTATCAAAAAAAATGGACAATATATCATTGATTGGTCTTTATTCTTTATAGAAATGACCTGGGAAAAACAAAAAATAACATCATTACTTTTTCAACAACCTGATATTAAAACATTAATGGCCAGACTCTTAAGAAAAAAATTTTTTTATATTGCTAGAAGGTACATACACTGGCCAGAGAGAGACTGCTCCCCTTCAATGGTGCATCATCATGCCCTAGTCCTGTTTCCTCTATTTCTCCATCCTGTCAGAATTTTGGTCATACACACACACACATGTATGTAGTATGTTTTTCAAGCCACCAGAGCCACGATTTGAGCCAATTAGCTACATGAGATCTAGCTACCTATACCTAGGGCTTAACCACTGTGCTATGGGACCAGCCTGAGGATTTCTTAAAAAAAAAAAAAAAAATTCTCTCTTTTTCTTTCTCAAGTTTAACTTATTTATTTATTCCACAAGTGAGAATGACAGAGAGTGAAGAAGAGAGACAGTGAGAAAGTATTTGTGTGTATGTGTGTGTGTGTGTGTGTGTGTGTGTGTGAGAGAGAGAGAGAGAGAGAAAGCCCTCTCAAGAAAACTTTTTTTAATAATTATTTATTTAATTGGATTTATTCATTCATTTATTTTAATTTTGCCAGAGAGAGACACAGAGAAAGAGAGAGAGGGAAAGTGAAAAAGGAAGCCATCAGGTCCAGGACTCGAACTGTGGTTGGCCATGTGGGGGTATCCAGCGCCTTAACCACCACACCACCTGCTGGTCCCTCAACAACACTTTGACACTGCAATCTACCTGTAACTTCAACTAGCCCATGATCATGGGCAAGCGTGTGCCCTGTGTACTCAAGGAAATAGGTCTCCAGATGTGAACCAGGAACCCTCCCATGTGTGATTCTCTTGTAGTGTATTTATTGTCCTATGAGGACTTCTTAAAGAATGAGAAGAAAAACACAGTTTCCTTTAGAAAATGAGTAGATAGTTAACAAGCGAAAATAGTCAAATACATGAAAAGATTAAACCTTATTAGAAATCAAGGAATTAGAATAAAAGAATGGTGGGGATTTTTTGTTTTGTTTTGTTTTTTCAGAGATATTTTTTATTTAATCTTATTCATTGTCAAGTTTTTGTATTTTTTAATTTTTTAGTTTTTGAAGTTGACGAGAGAGAGAGAAAAGGAAAGTGAGAGAGCAAGCTGCCAGGTTCAGGACTCAAGCTCTCATCAGCCATGTGGGAATCCAGCCACCTTAACCACATCACCACCTGCCAGCCCCTGTTTTGTTTTGTTTTCCATCTAGCACATCAGTTAATCAAGTTTTTTTTGTTTGTTTGTTATTTTGGTTTTTGGATTTGTTTTTGTTTTTGTTTTTGTTTTTACTGGAGGGTATGTGTGATGTGTGTTTACCTGAAAGAGACAGAGGGAAATGAGAAATCACCCTCCAACCCCTGCCAGGGAGATGACCACTCCACAGTCTCTTCTGTTCCCTTAGAATCTTCTTAGGATTTGGGGTATGCACACACACATGCACAGCATAATTTTCAAGCTATGATCCAAGACTTGAACCTCAATTTCTGTATGGGAATTGAGCACCTTACCATATCACTTACTGATCCCAGTTAATCAAACTTTTAAAAACTGACAAGAACCTAGGGTAAAGAGCAGTTTAATATTCTGCTGATGGAAGTGAAAATTATTAAAACCAGGGCAATTTAACAGAATAATTTTTTACTCCATGTGACATATTCTTACATGTTCTATATTCTATGGCCCCAGGAAGAGACATCTATCCAGAATCTCAAAATGTGCCCTAATTTGAAATAAAAGTCTTACAGATCTAATTATAGTAAAAAAAAAAAAAATCTTGAAATAAGTACATCCTAGATTTAGGGTGGTCCCTAAATCCACTGGTATCCTTTGAAGAGAAAAGAAAGAGATTTGAGACCTAGAAGGAAGGCCATGGGAAGGATAGAAGCAGAGATTTGATATAGCAACAGATTAGTGACCACTGAGGATTGCCCTCAGCCTCCAGAAACTAGGTAAGAGCCCAAGCCATATTTTCCTTCAGAGCTTCCAGAAGGAAGCCACACAGCTAACACATTGATATTTGGTGGGAGATGGGGGGACAAGGGTATACGTGGCTCCAGAGCTATGAGACAAAAAATTTATGTTGTTGTACATCACCACATTTGTGGTAATTTAATACTAACTTCAGGAAACTAATGCATGTGCATAAAAATACATGTAGAAAAATGTTTATTTTGGAGCTTATTACAGTAACAAATTAGAATAAAAATAAATGCTCATCAAAAGTGAAAAGGGGTTGGGAACCAGCAGTTAGCGTAATGGCTATGTCGCTGGACTCCCACGTAGTCGACCGCGGTTCGTGTCCCGGACCCGGTGGCTTAAAAAAAAAAACTCACGCCGGGTGCGTGTGCGTGTGTGCCCAAGATCCCGAGAGGAGAATGGAGGAGAAGGGATTGTGGCGTGACCATCCCCCCCTGGGGGATGATTTCTCACTTTCTGTCTCTATGTCTCTGTCTGTCTGGCGAGCGCACGCGCCCTACAGTGAAAATCTCTCCAAAAAAAAAAAAAAAGTGAAAAGGGGCATAGCTGTAGTGGTGCACTGATACTCAGCAGGCTGACAGCATATGAAAGGCTCAGGTTCGATTTCCAGCCTACCCTAAAAGCTAGCCACAATGGCACCTATAATCCTACTACTAAGAAGGCTTGAGGCAGGTCGAGTGCAGCATAGTGAAACTGTCTAAAACACTCTCCCACATACACCCACACACTCATCCATGCACACACTAAGTGTTAACAGTTGAGTACACTTGGACCCAATAAAGAATACTGTGTATTTTTGAAGGGACTGAGGTATAACTATATGAGGGATCTTTAAAAAGTTTATTGAAAGGGGCTGGCAGGTTGGCATGGTGGTTGAGGGTGCCGGACTCCCCACATGGTCGACCATGGTTCAAGTTCCAGATCCAGCAGCTTGCTTTCTCTCTCTCTCTCTGTCCCTCCCTCTCTGGTCAAATTAAAATAAATAAATAAAGTTAAATAAAATAATTCAAAAAAAAGGAATTATTCCATTTAAATAAATAAATAGTTTATTTGAAGGGGCTGGCAGTTGGCATGGTGGTTAAGGCAGATAGACTCTCCCACATGGCTGACCAAGGTTTGAGTCCAAGACCTGGCAGCTTTCATTCTCACTCTGTCTCTCTGTGGTCAATCTCTATAAAATAAAATTATGACAATGAATAAAATTAAATAATTCTTTTTAAAAAGTTCATTGGAAATGTGTATTACAAAAAACTGCATGAATTTTAAATTTTTTGCACTAAAATAAACTCAGACTTTAATTCCTGGTTTTAACAAACTTTGGTAATCTCCTCATGTACATACTGACATGAAAGTCTGTTCATCTTATGTGGTTAAATGATAAATTAAAAACATACACATTAGGGCCAGATAATGTTGCAGTGGTAATGCATCTTGACCATATGAGAAAGGTTCTAGTTCTGTGTCCCAGGACCTCCCTGAACCTGCCACGCATATGCATGTATTTTAGTGATTCAGACTGAATGTGCATTGTGACATGAAATCCCTGTTGAGTGTGCCTGTTTCCCTGTCTTTCTCTTTCTCTCTCCCTGCTTCACCCTCCTTCACCCACTCTCTATTTCTGCCTCTCTCTCATAGAAAAAATAAATAGCTTTGTTTTAATAACTTATGAATATAAATGTATAGGAAAACTCTATAAGGATACATAGAAAATCTATGTAGAGGGAGAAGTTCAATAGAACTTCAAAAAAGTCTATGGAAAACAAAATTAAAGTGCAGGTTTATTTTGGTGCAAACAAAATTTGAAATTGGGCTGGCTCAGTGGCCTGGTAGTTAAGGCAGCCAGATCCCATATGGTAAACTATGTAGTTTGGTGGACCCGGCAACTTGAGAAACACTGTAGGCACATATATTTGTATGCCCAAAATTCCAAAAGGAGGGAGAGATGGAGGGGAAGGGATTGTGTTATGACCATTCCACATGGAGAGAGCTTTCTCCTTTTCTTTCTCTGTTCCTCTTTTGCTCTTTATGTCAAGTACACATACTTTCTAGCAAAAGAAAAAAAAAACATACATAATATTTTCATATTAACTCATTTTCCATAAACTTTTTGAGGATCCATTCATAAAACAGGTGGGAAATGGTAAGATAAGATACTTTCATATTTTCCTATATATATACATTGTTTGAATTTTTTACAGTAAATACATTTCTGGGGTTTTTTTCGGAGAGGTTTTTGCACTCGCCAGAAAGACAGAGACAGACAGAAAGTGAGAAATCACCCCCCAGGGGGGATGGCCAAGCTGCAATCCCTTCTCCTCCATTCTCCTCTTGGGATCTTGGGCACACACGCACACGCGCCAGAAAGAGTTTAAGCCACTGGGTCCAGGACTTGAACCATGGTCGCCTACGTGGGAGTTCAGCGACATAGCTATTACGCTAACTGTTGGTCCCAATACATTTCTGTATTTTAAATGAGAAAATGTCTAGTATGGTGGCTAAGGTGCTGGATCCCACATAGCTGACTCTGCAGTTCAAGTCCCAGACCTGGTAACTCAAAAACAAACCTGGTGCTTGTGCATTTGTACCCAGAATCCAAAAAGGAAAGTGGAAGGGATGGGCTTGCAGTGTAGTCATCCTCCCAGGGGATGCCTCTCTCTCTCTGCCTCACGGGTAAGTTCACATGCCCTATTGCAAAAACTATTTTTTTTTTTTTAAAAAAAGAAAGGCTTAGCTTAACTTCTCTTAACATAAAAATATACAATTAAAAATTGAAGGTTACATGGTTATATATAAATATTGGAATTTTGTTAATTGCAGAAATATGCCATAATTTTCAAAGCCCTGCCAATTATATCAAATTTGTTCTTCACCTAATCAGCTTGCCCCAGAAAAGCAAACTGAGAGACAAAGTGATCAGAGACTTGCCTGAGGCCTCACATGAAAAGTTAGAGTTGGGGGACCAGCAGATGACATAATGTTTATGTCACTGGACTCCAATGTAGTTAACTTTGGTTCAAGTCCCAGACCCAGCTGTTTGAAACTGATGCAGGGCATACATGTTCATGTGTGCTCGAACTCCTGAGAGAAGAAAGGATTGTGGCATGGCCATCCCCCTGGGGGGAAATTTCTGTATCTCTTGTCTCTCTGGAGAGTGCATGTGCCTTATAGAAAAATAATCACTCTCAAAAAAAAAAAAGAGAGAGTTGGACTGAAATCTTGGGCTCCCAACTCCATTGTCTCAATGCTGCTTTGATATTTTAAGTAAGTCTGTAGTGGAGAGTGTCAAACATGGCATGTAAGGGCATTATGAATATTTAATCAAATCTAACCTTGGCATTTAACTCCAGAATTATAAAGATCCTAGTATCTTACCAGTAAGCGTGTTGTCAGACTGTGGAAGGATGGGGCTCTTCTCAACAAGCTTAGTAGGAAATACTTATGAAATAAGCACAAGAGATTTAGGGAGACTGGGAATTGTAAGTTCATTCTCTGATTGTGGGCACAAGTAGATAATTTTAGAGATAAAGTGGAGCAAGGAATGTTACAGCCCATTTTACAAATGAGGGAAAGTTTATGCATGGTAATATAAGTGTTTAGAAATGTAAGAAGAGGTAGGAAGGGCTTTTTGTTTTTTATTTTTTGTTTTGGTTTAGTTTGCCAGAAAGTGCGTGTACTCACCAGAGAAAAACAGAGAAAGCACCCCCCAGTGGGATGTGTCACATCACAAACCCTTCTCCATTTGTCCATCTTCTCAGGATTTTAGACACACACACACACACACACACACACACACATTTACCTGGAATGTTTTTAAAGCTGGTGGGGCTGGAATTCAAGCTGTATAGTCAGCCATGTGGTGTCTGCCTCCCTTGACCACTAGGAATAGGGCTGGCCTAAGAAAGTTTAATATTAAAAGGAAAATGTTTAATTTCATTTTTAGTAGATGTTTTAGATTGCTGCCTTTTTTTAAATAACATGCTTAAAATGTAAGTATGGTGTCATGTGACTAAAGCAACATGTTGTGACTTTAAAAATTATAGAGCACTTGTTTGGGAAACATTATAGATCAAGACATTTTTGAAAATATAGTCTTCCTACAGTGTTCATTTATGTATCCAGTGGTCACTGGTGTATGTCTGGTAGGCCATTCCACAGATCTTGTCACATTCAAACTGTAATTACAAATTCTAAATTTTCTATTTGTTGGAGGAAATAATGATAATTTCTGATCTCTGTGAAAGAAAGTCTCCTCCCTGCCTTTTTTTTAATTGGTCTAGGTCTGATTCTAAAACCCAGCTGTGAAATTTAAAAATAAACATAGAAAATGTTGATGATCTGTATAGTATTCTCAACTGGGCTGAACAGAGGTGTATATCGTGCTGAGTAAAGTCTCTTTACAATCTAAATGATGTATAGCGATTGAATGTATACATTTTTTCTAGCCAAAAAATAAAATTTATTTACCTTATCTGGCATCTGTAAGCAAGTTTATAAAGCATGTCATCTTACTAGGAAACCTTGTTTTCTTGAGGCCTGTGAAAATTATTTCTATATTCATAAAATATAAATGTCCAATTTTTTACATTTAAAAAATTACTGGTGACCAGCAGATAGTATAATGTTTACATTGCTGGACTTCCATGTAGTTGACCACGGTTCAAGTCCTAAAACTGGCAGCTTAAAGCTCATGCTGAGGACGTATGAGTGTGTGCCCAAAATCCCAAGGTGAGACTGGAGGAGAAGGGATTGCAATATCGCCATCCACCCCCATCTCTCTGTCTCTCTGGCAAGCTACATGCCATATAGCAAAAAAAAAAAAGTCTTAAAAAAAAAGTTGCTGAATTCTTTACTTGAATTCTGTTTACTAAATAAACCTTTTTAGTTTTTTGCCATAGAGCCTGTGTGCTCACTGGAGAGAGACAGGGATGGCTATGCTTCAGTCCTTTCTTTTCTATTCTCCTCTCTGAATTTTGGGCATGAACACACACACACACACCAGCATGATTTTCAAGTCCCTGGGTCCAGGATTCAAAGCTTCACCGTGTGGAAGTCCAGCGCCTTCGTGCCACCTGCTGCCCTCCTTTTTTTTTTTTTTTTTTTTTTTTTTTTTTTTTTTTCCAGGGGGCTTTACCAGAGGGCATATGCACTCTCCAGAGAGACAAAGACATAGAGAGAGGGAAAGTGAGAAAGTATTCCCCATGGCGAGTTATGCTGCAGTCCCCTCTCTTCCATCTCTTTCTCCTTTTGGGATTTTGGACATACACTTTCATGGACCTGGCATGTTTATCAAGCCTGGGTCTGGACTTTAAACCATGCAGTCAGCGATGTGGGATCTAGCTCTTTTACTACTAGGCCCCAGGGTGGCCCTTCAAAAGACCTAACTTTTAAAACAGGGGATTAGAAAGTTAAGAACATGATCAAATCAAGATTTGAATTATATTTAAGTAGCATTAAAAAAAGTATGGTGGTATTTTAGCCCAATAATTATTTTTTATTAGGCACCCACATATACTTTTGAATTTATTTTTATTTTATATTTCATAATAAAACTGTTTCTTAAAAGAGGGGAAATACACTATTTATGGAAAGTAACTCCTGATTAAAATGAATCTTTTTTTTTTAAGTGCATGCGCCCATGCACTTTCTATAGAGAGACAGCCCAAGGGAATATGAGAAATCTCTCCCAGAGGGGATGGCTACGTTGCAGTCCCTTCTCTATTGTCCTCTCTGGATTTTGAGCACACCTGCACATGAACCCAGTGTGATTTTCATGGTACTGGGTCTGGGACACAAACTGCAGTCAGCTCTGTGGTAGCTCAGTGCCTTAACTACCATGCAATCTACAGACACCAAAGTAAATTTTTTTTAAACTCTGATTAAGCTTTCATAAGTTTATAACTTTTTTTTTTTTAAGTATTTGATGTAGGGACCAGCAGATGGCATAATCTTTATATTGTTGGACTCCCACGTAGTTGCCCATGGCAACTCTCAGACCTGGTAGCTTAAAAGTCACACCAAGTGCATGTGCACGTGTGCCCAAAAAGCCCAAGAGGAGAATGGAGTAGAGGGGTTGCAGCTATCCCCCTCCAGGGGAGAGGATTTCGTGCTTTCTCTCTGCTCTGTCTCTGGCAAACGCACACGCCCTATAGCAAAAAATCTCTCAAAAAAAAATGGTGTAATTGCTGTTTATTATGAGCTGAATAGTGAAATATAACTCAATCATTAGGCAGTAGTCAGTTTAATAATTATATTTCAGAGGGGCCAGCAGATGCTGTAATGGTTATGTCACTGGACTTCCACATGACTGACCACAGTTTGAGTCCCAGACTCTTCAATTGAAACTCATGCCAGGAATATGTGCGTGCATACCCAGAATCCCTAGAGGAGAAAAGAAGGGATTATGGCATGGCCATTTTCCATGGGAGATGATTTATCACTTTCTGTCTCTCTGTCTCTCCAGTGAGCTCACACACCCTATAGCAAAAATCTCTCTTTAAATAAATAAAAAAAATAATTGTAGTTCAGGCAAGTAAGTGGTGTGGAGATTAACGCAATAGATCCCAATCTTAAAATTATGCTGAGCACGGTTTCATGCATGGCTGCCCAAAATCCTGAGGGAAAACTGGAAGAGAAAGGATTGTGACATGGCCATTCCCCCGGGAGGTGCTTTCTCACTTGCCCTCTTTCTCTCTAGTGAGTGCACATGCCCTGTAGCAAAAACTAAAAAATTTGTTCATGTTCTCTCTCTCTCTTTCTCTCTCTCTCTCTCTCACACACACACAGATTGTGTTTCCATATTGTTGATAGCTACACACATTATGTGCTCTAGTCATATACCCCTCTGCATACACATAAACACACACATGTTATGTCCATGTACATATTCCCATTTTTTTTACTTCTCCCATCTACCCAGTTTATATTTTTCTTAACCTGGATTTTATTATTTCCTAAACTACTAGTCATAAGAACATAAACTAGTTTAACCTTATGGCTCTACAGAACTGGGGGATGCATTCACCAAATCACTGCATCTAGATCTAACTGTATATTAGGCAAGAATTGCTTTTCTTTCTAATATAACTGTCTAGTTCCCACACATGGATCTTATGTGGGATAGGACCCAGGAAGAATCTATATTGTTTCTGAAGAACTTTTGGGTTGTTTTGCTACTTCTGAGTAGAAACACTAGATGGTGCTATTTAACAATCTCTCAAAAAGTTTAAACTTCTGTAGTATATTCATCTAGTTATGAATTTGAAATGATCTGCATGGTTTACACTTTAAAAATTACCATGAAAAGGTAAACTCACTAGAATTAGAAAGAAAAGCACAATAGCAGAATCTTGACAGGAACTAGAAGGGAGTGCCTAATTTTTTGTTTGTTTGTTTGTTTTGTTTTCTCGCCACATTTTATTGAATCACCAAAGATCCTAATCAATCCAAATACCCTCATAGCAAACACAGGTGACACACACATTTCCATGAACACAAGTCTAACTTTACGCATCCTATAAAGTAGCACTTAGCTGGGGCTAAATATCCTACTGCAGTCATTGAATAGATAAATATATTTTTTTTTCCTTAAACTTTTTTTTTAACTCAGTTTACATTCCTTCCCTAAGCATCATCACAGCACACAAAATGCGATCTCCCATCCAGTACACACTGCTTAGTGACTCAATCATGCACATTACAAAAAATTTTCCAGTTCTAGTTCCTAGAATTATTTCCACCCCTCTTTCTGACCCTCTGTCCCTTCCCACCCTCCTCTCACACCACCTCCGGTGTCCACAATTGTCCTCCATTCCCTTCCCACCCACATTGCATTGATCACACAATTTCCTACATAACCTAACTATTTTCAAAGGTGAGTTCCCTCGTTACTACTAAGAAAACCAGTTTTAACTTAAATCAAAGAACCGCCAAGGAACTTTGCTTAAAGCCCGGAAACAGGTTAGGATTCTGTTCAAATGGTAGGTGCATGAACCTATCAGTCTCATATACTTTTATCTTCTGTTCTGGTTCAATTTTCCTGATTAAATTCTGGGATATAGTATTCAACTCCAGACTTGTCCCTATGATTAAGTTAGCTACTTTCTCAGTTTTTGGACTCTTATTTCCATGTATCTGCGTTTAGTTTTCCTGATACAGCACATCCTTGAGAACTTCTTGGAGGTCTGGTCTGGTGCTGGTAAATTCTTTCAGGTTTTGTTTATCTGAGAATGTTCTTGTCTTTTCTTCCCACCTGAAAGATAATCTTGCCGGATACAGTATTCTTGGCTGAAACTGCTTCTCTCTTAACACTTGGAATATATTTTCCCATTCTCTCCTCGCTTTTATTGTTTCTGATGAGAGATCTGCTGTTAGCCTGATGGGATGTCCTTTGTAGGTAACTTGATGTTTTTCTCTTGCTAATCTTAGTATCTTGTCTTTGTCTGCAGTTTTGGTCAACCTGGCTATAATGTGTCTTGGAGAAGATCTTCTAGGGTTGATTCTATTTGGGGTCCGTTGTATTTCCTGGGACTGGATCTTTGAATGCCTCTCTAGGTTTGGAAAGTTTTCTTGCAGGATTTCCTGGAATAGATTATCAATGCCCTTATGGGTTTCCTCACCTTCTGGAATGCCAATTATCCGGATATTTGGACGTTTGATGGTATCCAGTACTTCTCGCATATTATTCTCAAATTTTTGTGCCATTTTCTCAGCCTTCATGGTGGATTTTTCTAGGCCAGCCATTTTCTCCTCTACATCTGAGATTCTATTTTCTGAATGATCTAGTCTGCTTTTAATGCTTTCCAGGGAGATTTTGACTTCTTGTATTATAGACTTCATCTCTAGCAGTTCGGTTTGAGTCTTTTGTAAAGTGTGTAATTCCACTTTTAGATCTTGCAGGAATTTCCTCATCTCTTGGAACTCGTCAATCTCTTTCTCCTTTCTCTTTAGTAGTTCATTATCTCTCTTCTCTTCCATCTCTGTTAGCTTAGACATTATGAATGATCTGAATTCCTTATCAGACATTTCCATGATTTTCACCGAACTGCTTGTGGATGAAGAGTTACTCTTTTCCCTAGGAGGAGAGGTATTTTCTTGTTTTCCCATGTTTCTCGTGATCCGGCGGTGATTTCTTGTCATCTGATGAATGTTGTGTTTTCTTTCAAATTCTGGAGGTTCAGCCTTAATGTTAAGGAGCAAGCAGACAGAGGTGATCCAGAATCTCTTTGCTGTTCTATTGTGCTTGCTGGTGCAGCAGATTCAGAAGATAGTGGGGAATATTTCAACCCTATTAGTATTTTAAATAAAAAAAAATTGTAATTGCTGTTCTTTTAAAAGAAAAAATCACAAAATAGAAAACCTACAAAAAAACTGCTGGCTTGTTTGTTGGAGGCTAAATTATCAGTAGAAAATCTTCATTCCCTGAAAAATCTAGTTCGCTGGAGCCATGTGGAACCTTCTTCAGAAAGGCCCGGCTTCTTCTGCCTGGGTGGGAGGACCAGAGTGATAATTAACAAGAAAAAAGGTGGAGCTGAGAGCCAGAAAAAAACTGTGCCTTTTTAAAAAAGTGTAAAAAGGAAAAATTACCAAAAAAAAAAGGGAAGACAGAAGCAGGGAGAGACAGGAACCAAGACAGAGAAACAGAGATAGAAGGCTGGGGGCGGGGGGAGGGCTCCCTACCGCTAGCTCGGTTTTTGGAGGCTGAATTATCAGTAGAAAATCTTCATTCCCTGAAAAATCTAGTTCGCTGGAGCCATGTGGAACCTTCTTCTGAAGGCCCAGCTTCTTCTGCCGCTAGCTCGTTTGTTGAAGGCTGAATTATCAGTAGAAAATCTTCATTCCTTGAAAAATCTAGTTCGCTGGAGCCATGTGGAACCTTCTTCTGAAGGCCTGGCTTCTTCTGCTACTAGCTCGTTTGTTGGAGGCTGAATTATCACTAGAAAATCTTCATTCCCTAAAAACTCTAGTTCGCTGGAGCCATGTGGAAGTGCCTTCTTCTTGGGAGTGTCTAAGTTTTGAAAAATGATGAAAGTACTACCTCTTAATGAGACCTTTTGAAAACATTTGGATTTAAGTGTGTGACTAACTCAGTTTGATGAATGCATATTTTTTTTTAATTTATAGGCATTTAATAGTAGTCAACTTTCCATAAGAAATTTTAGGGCCAGGTGGTGGTGGAGTGGTAAAAGTTGACACTCTGTGAGGCACACACACATAGGAAGGCTGCTGGTCCACATCCAGAGACCTCCTTGAGTATATCGTAAACTTGTGTGCCCATGATCTGGGCTGGCTCAGTTTAGGAGTGAATCATTGCATCAAGCAAACAAAAATGCCATTTATTCATTTACTGGTAAGGAGTGGTATTTCACTCAGAAGTAGACACTTTATTGATCCTTTCCTGTATGTCTGCCCTATTTACAAACCTCTAAAGGAGTTGTCTTTTAGCAGGAGAAAAAACTTCCTAATGGGATAATAAACTCAGATCTGATAGATAGAACCAGAGGTTTCTTCCATCAAAAGTAAAAATGGGGTCAGATTTTTATGAAGGACTATCAGCAAGTTGGTAACTTGAAAAAAAGAACCTTTAAAAAAGCTACCCTAAGGGGAAAAAAAGAAAGAACTGCTTTTGAAATTTTAGATCATATGATGTCCTTTACACGTCCCTCATTCAACTAGAAAGATATTAAAACAACTAATGAATTTTTTAAAAAGATGCATAACTTGGTAAGGGAAGCATTATTTATTTTTAAATTTTAAAAGTAGAGCATTACATCATGTGGAGATGTTTGGCGAGGTTCTTTCCTCCTCCAAAGGGTGAGTCAAACAGAGATGCAGGGAGTTGAAAAAAAGACGTGAGGCACTAATGTCATGTTTATTGACTGAGTTTAGTAAGAGTTCAGAGTTCTTAGTAGGCCCACTAAGACCATAGCAGCACTCACAAGTGCTTCCTCCCTTTTGGAGCTAGTAACATGCCTGGACAACCCTCACAAAGTGGCTTCCTCCCTCTCAGAACTTAAAGCATGTGGAGCCAAGCCAAGGCCACGCCAAGCCAAGGCCATGCCAAGCCAAGGCCATCAGGGCTAACCAACCTTAACCAAGGCCAAGCCAAGCATGGCTAGCAGGGCTAGCAGGGCAGTGCTGAGTTGGGCAGTGCTAGCTGACCAGGAATTCCTGTAATCTTAAAGGGGCTGCAGACATAGTGGCTCATTGCCAAATCCAAAGTGTCATACGTGCATATATGTATTACATCCAATAGGGTAAAATAGCAAAGTCGTCATTACATCACAAGTGTTCAAGTGCAATACAACTAATAACTTAAGTTGTTAACCCTGTGTCCGTCAAACATAAGATAGGAGGTGAAGGAGCCAGATTAAACCATCCTGACTCCATTTACAATACTTGAGGGTATGTAGGGTAGAATTCTAAAGGTGCCCCCCCCTCCCAAATTCTGTTGAGTCATCAGAAAGTTATGACTTATTTTTGCATAGAAAAACAGAAAAATGTCATGACTTTTTCGACAACCCAGTAGTTCCCTGGTTATTCAGTCAAATATTAATTTATGTACTGCTATGAAGAGACTTTGGAGATGGGAGTTAAAGCTATACTAATCAGCTGGCTTTAAAAAAAGAGGTTATTCATAGGTGATACACACACATTTATAGGTGAGCTTACTATTATCACATAAGCAGAAGGGCCAGAGAAATGTAATCAGAATATGCAGAAGAAAGAAAACCAGTCTAATCATGAAAAGGATTCATGCCCATTGCAGGCCCAGAGATAGGAACCCAAATGCAAGAAGTAGCAAGAGAGGCCCAAGAACTAAAGGGCACCCCTAACTGAGAGTCAGTAGAGATGGAAACCTCAGACCCACAACTACAGGGAACTTGTTTCTGCCAGCCACTTGAATGAGTTTAGAGCAGACTGTTCTCAGGGTCTCCAGTGAGGACTATAACCTTGCCATCACTTTGATTTTAGCTTGCTGAGACCTGTTAGATTTCTTATCTTACAGAACTATGAAATAGTAAGTGCAAGTGCATATTTTTCTTTTTCTTTTCTTTTTTTTTTTTTTTTGCCATAGAGCACATGCACTCACTAGAAAGGGGGTAGGGGAGGGAAAGCGAGAAATCACCCCATGTCCATGCCAGTATCTTCTCCATTCTCATAGGATTTTATTTTGGGCATACATGCATACGTACAGTAAGTGGGTGTTTTAAGTTAGAAACTTCATGGCAGTTTTTTATGACAGCAGTGACTAACAAGAGAACAAAATTCACCCTTTTCATCTCATCCCATACAATTGATGTTTATTTCCCTCCAGGCTATTAGGATGTATGTCATTTTCTTAAAAATATGCATATATTGGAACCAGCAGGTGGCATAATGCTTAATGTCACTGGATTCCCATAATTTGAGTCCCAAACCTGGCAGCTTAAAACTCATACTGGGTTTGTGTGCTTGCATGCCCAAGATCCCAAGAGGAGAATGGAGGAGAAGGAATTGCAACATGACCATCCACCTGGGGATGGGGGAGGTGATTTCTTGCTTTCTGTCTGTCTTTCTCTGTTTCTCTAGCAAGCGCATGTACCCTACAGCAAAAATATCTCTCTAAAAATAATAGTAGTAATAATCTTCATATATTTTTGTATTCTGCTTTGCTCTCAATTTAGTCATAACATTTCTCCATTGTTGCTTCATAGTTTACTGATCGTTATTTTTAATAAAGCAGTATAATGTTCATTTTAGGAGATATACTTAACCTGTTGGCCTTCATGTTTCTTTTAAATTTTCACCATTATTACACTGTAGTGAACATTTCTGTACAGTTGGCCATGTGAGATCCAGCTACCCTAACCACCACACCACTGGCTTGTCCTCAACATGATTTTTTTAAATTAGCATTTCATTTACAGTCTACTGATACTGCCTTCTTACCTTCTATATCTTTCTTGCTGATAGTTATAGTTATCAAATCCATGATTATTGTGTATATGATTGTTTCTTAAGTTCCATTCCATAGATATCTGGTTGTTGTGTTTTTTTTTTGGAGAGGTTTTTGCTCTAGGGCACATACACTCACCTGAAAGACAAAGAGAGACAGACAGAAAACAAGAAATCACCCCCCAGGGGAGATGGCCACACCGCAATCCCTTCTCCTCCATTCTCCTCTCGTGATCTTGGGCACGCACACACACATGCACCCGGCGTGAGTTTAAGTCACCGGGTCCAGGACTCGAACTGTAGTCGACTATATGGGAGTCCAGCGACATAGCCATTACGCCAACTGCTGGTCCCGATTCCATTGATACCTTAAAAAATGAAAAATTTTATATGGAAAAAAGCATGAATAAACATACTGTGAGTAGCAACTAAGTATGAACTTACTTCAAAACCAAGTGAGTTGTTAGTCTCAGAAAGAGAGTGTATCTAGTACTGAAATACAAAGTGCGCATGTTCTCTGTGGCTACAGAGGAATGAGTGAGAATAAAAATTTGTTGGATAGGAAGTTAGGATTCTAGACCCTATGGTGGTGTTAACCTTGTGTTATTAACTTATCACTTAATGTCTAGGCTTCTGTTTTCTGTCCTATAGAAAGAAGGATTGAATATCTCAGTTACATGAAAAATGGCTACAAAGGAAAGTATGAAATCATTTTGTACGTAGTGAGGTAGGCTTTACATAAAAGGTACACGGTAGGAAATCATTGTTTTGTCTATGATTGATAAGGAAGTTAATGAAATTCACAGAAACAACATGAAAATGGGACATAATGACAAAGCTTTTGTACTAAAATACTGTTTCTAAAAGACTATATAATTAAAGTGCTTTAGAATCTGTGCAAAAATAAGGTATATTTTAAATAAGCACATGTTTTTGTTTTCTAGGATCAAATCTAAATCGCTGTGGTTTCCGGGGTTCATCATATCTGGGTATTCCATTCAATCCATCAAAGGTTAGTTCTGTTTGGGTAAGAAGGAAGGAGGAGAGATATGGGAAGATTTTGTTGAGAAAGAAGACTAAAATATTACAGAGAAAGAAACAGACTTTCAGTTTTCACTGTAGCCAAGTATTGTCCCATAATGTATATATTATAAACCAAAACTTACTGAGGGAAATCTATACCTGCCTTACTTCCTGGAAGAAAGTACAGCATACATAATTCCAGAAAAATTTCGTTCATTGTGTTTGAAATTTATGTTGCTCTTGTGTGTGTGTGTGTGTGTGTGTGTTTGTAAAAATTATCAGTGATTTCCTGGGAGAACATGGGAAATAAAGCACTTACATACTTTGATTCTTGATCTCTAAGGAGCCAGTAAACTGCTGTGTATTACAGAAGGACTTTACATTCAGTTCTCATTTCTTAGGAATAAAATAAAAAGTTCTCTTAAGGCAGTAATTGAAAATTCAGGTAATGATTAATGCAATAACTTCGATGAACTTCTAATGAGAGACTTTGGTGCCAGTATAGAAAGCATTGGATATAACAAAGTGAGGAGCTTTTTTCTTCACAGAAATAGACCCAAGGGAACTAGCAAGTGGCACAGTGGTTAAGGTGTTGAAATTCCATATGGCCAACTGCAGTTTGAGTCCTAGACTCTGGCTTGAAAATCATGCTGGGTGCTTGTGTATGCATGCCCAAAATCCCAGGAGGAAAATGGAGAAGGGATTGTGGCGTAGTCTTCTCTCCTCAGGAGTGATTTACCACTTTCCATCTCACTGTCTCTCTCATGGGCACACACGCCCTATGACCAAGGGGGAAAAAAAAAAAAAAGAAAAGAAATAAAGAGACAGTCCCAAAATAGGCTCTTCAGATTTTCTGTACATGTACAAAATTGCAGTATTTTTCTACAGAATATCAGAGAAAGTCTGTCATTTTTTTCCAAAGAGGCTTCACTTTAGCACGTCTCTCTTAAAGGGATCAGTCTGCTTGCAAGTGGCTATAAGCCAGTATCTAGCTGATCTGGGTGTGCAGAGATCTGTATCAAGTTGCAAGCTGAAGGTTAAATAACATCCCTCCAGTTTTTTAATAATCTACAAAATTTTGGAATAAATAGTAGTAGTTTTAGAGAAGGTGACATGATTTCAGCTTTCCTCCTCTTCCTTAATGTGTTGGCCAGCTTACCTATGTCGAAGTCATATGCATTCATCAACATGTCTCTAATCATGTGTGTTAATTGTTCTTAGTAAGGAATATAAAAACATAGTATCCATAAAATTGCTTCCTTTTATGTATATATGTATGTATATGTGTGTGTGTGTGTGTGTATATAAATAATTTTTCCACCTTAAGTCAGTAAAGGTAGCCCCTCCATGTAGTCATAATGAACAGTATATGTGGATGTTTGTGACAGTGGTGATGATGACCATTATATATCACTAGACCATATATAGATGTGTACACCAGTACTTGCTAGACCAAGACAGTACTTTATTAACATTACTTCTAATTTTTACTTTTAATTGCCAGAGGGTATGTGAGCTTACCAGAGAAGGAGTAAGAGAGCACTCCCCAGTGGGCATGGTCACACTGTAATCCCTTTCCTCTCATTTCTCTATCCCTTCAGAATTTTGGATACACATGCCCAGCATGTTTCTCAAGCCACTAGGACCATGAATCGAACTATATGGTTAGCCATGTGGGATCCAGATTTCAGTGCATAGTGCTTCACTACTGTATAAGGGGGCTGGCTCTTATATTACTCTTAAAAGTCCATCCCTCTTCCCAACTCCAAAGACATTTTCAAAATAACAGGAATAAAATTGAAGAAGAACTCATTTTTGCCCTTGGTTCACAGAGTCTTCTGAAATCTATATTTGGTCCTTGATTCACCTGTGAATCATCTGTGCTGCCTTCATCTGAATTGTAGTGGTAGATGGAACTAGAGACTTAGGTGGAGTTGTAAGGCCCAAGAAGTTGTGACTGAGGTGGTGGCTGAGAGTATAGGAGACAGATGAGGCCAAGGAAAACTAAGGAGGCCTGTAGGATTGTCTAGTATAATAAAACAGTGTCATCAGTTTTTCTTTTGAAAGGACCATTGGTTTACCTGATATGTGCCAGGACCTTCACTAGCTATAGAACACTTTTAGAGAAAACACGGATGGATCCTCCAACCCACTTTTCTCATTGTTTTCTTGCATAAATCTCATATTCCCTATTAAATTGTGTATTTTCTGTAATATATAGGCCAGAATCTTCCTTTTCTGCTTTGCTTTTACTTTTTCTTCTACAGATGCTCCTCACATTACGATGAGGTTATGTCCTTCTAACTCTATTGTAAGTTGAAAATATTATAAGTTAAATAAGCAGTATAAGTTGAAACTGTCATAAATTTTAAATCTTTTAATTTTCAATGGAATTATAGTTTCTGCTAAATGCCTATAGCTGTTTGCATTATCATAATGTCAAAAAAGTGTAAGTCGGGGAGCACCTATAATTATAGTATATTCTTTTTTTTTTTTTTTTTTTTTGGGAGAGGTTTTTGCTATAGGGCATGTGCACTCACCAAAAAGTCAAAGAGAGACAGAAAGCAAGAAATCACCCCCCAGGGGGGATGGCCATGCTGCAATCCCTTCTCCATTCTCCTTTCGGGATCTTGGGCACGCACGCACATGTGCCCAGCGTGAGTTTAAGCCACTGGATCCGGGACTCAAACTGCGGTCAACTAGGTGGGAGTCCAGTGACATAAGCATTATGCTAACTGCTGGTCCCTATAACTATAGTATATTCTATCTCTACCTGCCAAGCTTCTCTTCTTGTGCAGAAAAGAATTCTTATTTAATCCATATATTACTGTAACTCCTTCGTAACAACTTAGTTTATTCTACTTTGTATCATAAATATCTAGACTTTTTTTTTCTTTTTGCCCTTGTTTAGACCCTCATAGGATTTTTTGTTTTGTTTTGATTTGCTTTGTTGTTGTTGTTGTTGTTTTTCTCCTTCTGGTTTTAAGGTTATGGTCTGTATTTGATTTGTGTTTGGAGTCTCTGCAGTTCTTTAATGTAGCAGGTATTTAGAGTAAACATTTAAAACTAAAATATGCTATTAGAGTTTTAAGAAGTCTATTATGAATGTGGAGTAGAATAACCAGAAGAAGCTTGAGTTCTAAGGAAGAACTTAGAATGAAAGATGTCAAGATGAAAATTTTGTTTGGTATATTTCTGAGAACATACAAAACATTTTTGTACCTAAGGGTAGGTGGATGGAGTGGGTTCAAATTATAAAAGGTATTAAATACTATGCAGACATTTTCTGAGAGAAACTGCATGTGATCAAATTCCTGATGGTTCCAAGAACCTTGGATCATGACTCCAGAATTGTGGCCCTTTTGATACTTGCCTTGTGCTTGTGTCATCATTAAGATGATTAACATTGTGACCAGCAGATGGCGTAATGATTATGTTGCTGGATTCCCACATAGACAACTGCAGTTCGAGTCCCAGACCCAATGGCTTAAAACTCATACTGGGTACATGTGCGTGCATGCCCAAGATCCCGAGAGGAGAAAGGAGGAGAAGGGACTGTGGTGTGGCCATCTCCTCTGAGGGGTAATTTCTCGCTTTCTGTTTCTGGTGAGTGAGTGCACACGTCTTATAGTAAAAATATCTTTAAAAAAAAAAAAGATGACATCTTTATAGACAATAAGTTATTTAATCTTTACAGTAACCCTATGTGATAGGTACTGTCTCTGTATTCTAAAATGAGGTAAATGAATTAAGCCAATAAATAGTAGAACCAGTATTTGATGTTTATCAGTGTTTATAGAAGTTAATGTTTATGAAAGAAGCAGAGGAGTCTATTTTAACAAAAACTTTGATGCAGATATTATTTTAATTTTCTAGTATTGTGAGCAGTTATTCCAGTATTTGAAGCAGCTATCAATGAACCCAAACTAGAATGGAAGAGAAACATACAAAAAGATTTATTAAGAATATGCTTTTATTCTATCAAAAGTAACTTTTTTTTTCCCTTGAGGTCTGGTATCCTTACCAGAGAGAGACAAATAGATGGTGAGGGAGAAAGCACCCCCCAGTGGGCACAATCACACTGTAGTCTCTTCTCCTCCATTTCTCCATCCTGTCAGGAGCTTGTGCATGAGCACACAGTATATTTCTTGAGCCACTGGATCTAAGGCTCGAAACGTGCAGTCAGTCATATGGGATCTAGACTGACTAGGTCATCGGAAAAGTCATAATGTATTTCTTTCTTTGGTTTTCTATGCAAAAATGCATCATGACTTTTCTGATGACCCAATGGAATGGAGGTTTGTTTTTCTCAACTAGATGTCTATTAACCAGCATAAGCACCATTTAATTGTATTATTTACTAAAACCTAATGTCACATTACTTAATGAAATAAGTTTTTATTATAGTTTATTAATTAACATTGTGTTAATTTTGAGTTTAGAATCCTGGAACAGCTCATCCTTATGATAGTGGCCATATAGCAATGACTTACACTGGCCTTTCATGCTTAGTTATTCTTGGAGACGACCTAAGCAGAGTAAATAAAGAAGCTTGCTTGGCCGGCTTGAGAGCTCTTCAGCTGGAAGATGGGAGGTATGGCATATCCTTTGTTTCTATGTTTTAATAAAGAGATTTGGAACTTCGAAGAATGGATATAATAATATACTAAATCTTTAGAGAATCATACTCTTACTTGAACCACCTAAAGTTTACCATACAACTTGTGCCTGGCATGTTTTTAAAGCTGCTGGGTCCAGAATTTGAATCACGCAGTCAATCATGCAGGATTTGGCTCCCACGGCCAGCAGGCTGACCCAGTCCAAGACTTCTTATAATTCCAGTAGCAGAATTCCTTTCTCTTTTCATTCTTTTTTAACTGAGATGGTAAGTCCATAAATAAATGGTTGAATATTTTCACTTTAATTAATCTCCTATATGAAAAAGAGAACTTTTTTTTGAGAGGTTTTTGCTATAGGGTACATGCGCTCTCCAGAAAGCGAGAAATCACCCCCCGGGGGGATGGCCACACTGCAATCCCTTCTCCATTCTCCTCTCGGGATCTTGGGCACGCATGCACACGCGCCCGGCGTAAGTTTTAAGCCACCGGGTCCGGGATGTGAACCATGGACCATGAGAGTCCAGCGACATAGCCATTATGCTAACTGCTGGTTCCAAAAAGCGGATATTTTGAAAGAAGCATATATCTAGTTTGAACTTTTATTCCTTAAGACATACTGATTGAGGGGAGAGAGAGATGAACACTGAATATTGTATTCTATTGTAGGAATTTCAGTCACATTTTTAAAGGATAGAAAAAGGAGTTAGTATATTCAGTAGTATAATATATTCATTAGTATTTGGTAGTTTGTGCGATATGTCTAAAGAATCTTCATAGAGAATTCCTTTTGTTAATTGCTAGAAGGGTGTGCACACTTGCCAAAGAGAGATGGAGAGCACACCACTCCCGAATGGCATGTGGTCCACCACCACATCTACTCCATTTCTCTGTCCTGTTGGGATTTGGAGCATACCTGCACATAGACCTTCCATATTTTTCAGCCATCTAGGGCCAGGACTTTAACCACAGTTAGCCATGTGGGATCTGGCCTCTTTTAACCACTAGACCGTGGGGCTGGCCCACTTCCTTGAGCTGTTTTTTTTTTGTTTGTTTGTTTTGGGTTTTTTTGTTTTTTGGGTTTTTTTAAGAGGTTTTTGCCAAAGGGCATGTGCATTTACTGGAGGGAGAGAGAAACAGAAACAATGAGATGGAAAGTAAGAAATCACACCCTAGGAGGGATGGCCACTTCACAATCCATTCTCCTCTATTCTCCCTGGGATCTTGGGCATACACTCACACATGCCCCCCTGACATGATTCCATGGTGGACCATGTGGGAGTCCAGTGAAATAACCACTGCACACCTGCTGACCCCTGCTTCCTATAGTTTTAAGGTGAAAAAGATTTTTTATGTCTGGAAAGTAGTGAGCAGTAGTGATGCTGTTTAAGGAAGAGACCTTGTAGATAGCCTGCTGTGTTGAAGCTTTGCATTCCATTTACTGTATCTCTATTTTCCTATCAGTGATGGGGGAGTAATACAGACATAGAGAATAAACTGACATTAATTGAAGTTACTGTAAAATTAAATATTTACTTCAACCAGTACACATGACTATTATAAATATTTTGGTATAGTTTTCAATTACTGAAACCTTACTTCTTGTTTATAAATAAATAAATCAGTATGCAAAATAGACTCTTAACCTCTCTAGAACTAACTGAATGCCTAAGAATTACATTAAACATGATATGATTAATCAGTGGTTATCTGTGTATATATTTTTAAAAATTTTCACATAACGCAACTTAGGCTTGAGAATTTCTTACTACACAATAGGTCCCAAATTTTACTGTTACTTTTTCTACCATTTATTCTCAAATTGGTATGCCATAGCTATCCCTTGCTAGGAAAAAAAAAAAAAAACTTACTCTGACTGGTAGCACTTGAGAAAGAAGAACATGGTAATGTGTAAAACTGCCCAGAAATCTGAACTTGAGAATATGGGATGATTTAGGAAGTTTCATGTTACTCAATTTAATAGTCCTATTCTTTATTGAATAGTATAAAGAGAATACAGTTTTTAAATCATTGTTTTTTTCTGTGAGCAAACATACCGAGTGGGTGTTTTTAATCCCCTGCAAACGTAATTATACTCCAGTGTTAATAGTAAATTCATTTATTTTTGTTATTTTCAGTTTTTGTGCGGTACCTGAAGGCAGTGAAAACGACATGCGATTTGTGTACTGTGCTTCCTGTATTTGCTATATGCTCAACAACTGGTCAGGCATGGATATGAAAAAAGCCATCAGCTATATTAGAAGAAGTATGGTGAGTTATGTTGATAAAATTGTCTGTTTAGGTTACTGTTCGGATGAGAGCTGTAGTGTAATGTAGCTCATCTCTTCCACCAAAAATTTGGAAATAAGGTCAGTAAGATTGCTTTCTGGATACATTCTGTTTCAGGACACCTATAGACAAAAATTAAAAAGGGTACATTGATCCTTGGCCATTAAATTGTAAATAGGTTTTATCTGTAGAATCTGACTTTTATCCAAAGAAGCATTGTCTTTATCAGAAAGAGATTGGTTAGCCCCAGGAGAAAAAAGGAAAGAAAATCTTAAAGGAAAATGTTAATAGCCTATTCTAGAAGGAATTAGTGCAGAGTCCTAGTCAAGCAAACTGGAAGATTATGGTGCCTTTGGTGAGACTTCCTAAATTGTTGTGAGTTATGAGTTCCTACAGCCATTTTGATTAGTAAGACCCAATGTACCAAGACTAAATGGCCTAACAGTAGTCATTGGATCACTGTTGTTTCTTAACACTTTTATGTAGATGTAAGTCTAAGGTGAATTTTAAGGAGAGTATTAAGTAGAAACTTTTTTTTATTTTTCCAGAGGCACATGCATTCACCAGAAAGAGACAGACAAGGGGAAGGTGGGATAACAACCCTCATTGGGGACAGTCATGCTGCAATCCCTTCTCCATCACTCCCTTTTTTTAGGATTTGGTACACATATGTGCGCACCCACACCTGGTGTGTTTCAAGCCACCAGTCCAGGACTGTCCCTATCACCATTTTCCCTTCATTTGTTGAGGATCTTCTGCTTTCTAGTACAAGATATTTCAGACTCGTCTTTTACTTTCACAGCATTGGTCCTGGAATCCATCATTTCTTCAAGGAGCCCTGTTTTTTTCTTACTAGGGACAGTGTTTAGAAATCAGGATCTGGGGCCAGTAGGTGGTGTGGTGGTTAAGGTGCTGGATTCCTTCATGGCTGACCATGATTTGAGTTCTGGACCTGGCGGCTCAAAAATCGTGCCAGCCATGTGTATGTGTGCATGCTCAAAATCCCAGGAGAATGGAGGCGAAGGGATTGCCTCATGGCCATCCCTCCAGGGAATCATTTCTCACTTTTCCTCTCTCTGTATCTCTCTGGTGAGCATATGTGGCCTATGGCAAAAAACTAAAAAAAAAAAAAATTATGATCTGAGTACTAGGTACACTCATTCCTATTGGGATGTCATTGAGTCTAGGCCCTTTGTCCTTTTTTTGTATATACATTCAATCGCATTGTTTAGCTTACAGTGTGAGCATTTCAATATGTAAATATTTCTCCCCAGACCCATTGATCAAAATATCTTCAACCGATAACACCACACTTCTGCATCCTGTCAATGTTCTACCTCCGTATCCCTTCTCCAGATGTCCTTTGTTAGGCCCCACTCCTCTACATACACCTCATCTGACAGTCACACCCATCTCTTATGTTTGTAGAACCGTTAGTCACTCAGTTTTAGACATAGAGTGCAGACACACGGTATATGTTAAGTGGGGACATACAATGTCTCTCCTTCATAGCCTGGCTTGCCTCACTCAGCAGTAAATTTTCCATATTTTTCCACTTTCTGTCAAAAGCCAGGGTTTTTTGTTTTTTATGGCTGAGTAGTATTCCATAGAGTATATGTGCCACAGTTTTTCAATCCATTCCTCCATACAGAGGCATTTGGGTTGGTTCCATGACTTAGCAATCGTGAATAGTGCCGCAATAAACATTGAGGAGCAAGCACTTTTCCAGTGAGGAATTCTTCTGTCCTTTGGGTAGATACCAAGGAATGGGATTGCTGGATCATATGGTAGATCTATTTGTAGATTTTTGAGGAATCTCCAAATTATTCTCCACAGTGGTTGGACCAGTTTACATTCCCACCAGCAGTGTAAAAGAGTTCCCCTTTCACCACACCCCTGCCAACACTTATCATTTTTTGTTTTTTTAATCTTAGACATTTTGACTGGGGTTAGGTGGTACCTCATTGTTGTTTTTATCTGCATTTCCCTTACAATGAGGGATGTTGAACATCTTTTCATATGCCTTTTGGCTATTTGTATGTCATCTTTAGAGAATGTTTTGTTCAACTCCTTCTCCCATCTTTTAATGGGATTGATCGTCTTTTTTCCAAACAGCTTCTTTAGTTCCTTGTGTATTCTGGTTATCAGTCCCTTATCTGATGCAAAATTTACAAAAATATTTACTTTTTAACTTTCTTAACCAAAACTTATACCCTTTAAGCACTGCCACCTTTACTTGAATACTCGTAAGCTCTTCTCATATCATCATTGCTGTGTTTTACCAGTACTCTCTCAAGACAGATTGTACTCACATTGCAACGTGCTTATAATTACCAGTAGGAAAAACTGATTGTTCTGTGACTTGAAAATTTTTTGCCAAAATATTAAAAAGACTTACTTTCAGTTATAAATATGTAGGAAACTTTTTTAACTGGTAAAATTACTATTTAATACATTGTATTTTTTTAAAAGAATAGTTTTACTTTATTTTATGTATTTATTAACTTTAATTTGACCAGAGAGGGACAGAGTGAGAAAGAAAGTGAGAAAGCAAGTCGCCAGGTCCAGACTCAAACCCTGGTCGGCCACATGGAAGTCCAGAGCCCTTAATCACCAAGCCACCTGCCAACCCCAATACGTTGTAACTTATTTCTTTTCAATTTGCTATAGGACATGTGCCCTCTCTAGAGAGAGAGAGAAAGCATCTTGCAATCTCTTTTCCTCCATTCTTCCTTCAGGATTTTGGGCATGCATATAAACATTCCCAGTGTAATTTTCAACCTCCCGGGTCCAGGATTTGAGCCATACAGTTGGATATGTGGGATTCAGCCACCTTAACTATCATGCCAGTTACTGGCTGACCCAGTACACTGTCGTTTTTTACATTAGAAATATTGAGAATTAAAATAGGTTATTTCCTTACTTAAGTGCTGCTTTGCTACCTTCTTATCATATAATTTCAATATAGAGCAAACATCTTTTCTGTTTCTTGGCAAATGAGCATTCTTCTAAGTTTTTAATCAACTTTCAACATTTTGATAAGAATTTCTTTTATGTAAAGTTTTTTGCCTTCTATAGAACATTTTTACCTGTTTCATCACAACCCGTTTTCTCACTTGTATAGATATTCCTTCTCTTATTGGGTTATCAAAAGAGTCATTACTCATTTTTGCATAGAAAAACACGTCATGACTTTAATCTATAATCCTTATGACTATGTGGCACTGTGGTAACTTATTTCTTCTAAGCTATTTAAGTTCGATTTAACTTGCAGTGTTAATTTCTTTAAAACTTTTTTAGCATCAGCAGGAGGTATAGTGAATAAGACATTGGACTTCCA
Organism: Tupaia belangeri chinensis; assembly: GCF_000334495.1. Classification (NCBI taxonomy): domain Eukaryota; kingdom Metazoa; phylum Chordata; class Mammalia; order Scandentia; family Tupaiidae; genus Tupaia; species Tupaia belangeri. Next base: position 131,160 of record NW_006204127.1, read on the forward strand.
TGGCCCACTGCAATTTGAATCTTCCACCCAGCGACTTGAAACTCACACTGAGTGCGTGTGCATATGTGTGTGTGTGTGTGCCCAAAATCCCAAGAGGAGAGTGGAAGAGAAGGGATTATGGCTTGGTCAACCCACCTGAGGGATGACTGCTCACTTTCTCTCTGTCTCTCCAGTGAGTACATGTGCCCTGTAGCAAAAGTCTCTTTAAAAAAAAAAAGGGGGGGGGGACTTTTTTTTCTCTTTTTTATTAGACTTTGAATTTGAAATGTCCAATTTCCTCTTTGGGTTATGCATTTTTGTAAAACATCATATAGGTTTATCACTGAGACAGCACAGCTACACCCTTTGCTCTCTGTGAACTAAAGAACACAAGAAGTGACTAATTACTAAAGACTTTTAGTAGAGGGACATGATTAGTCACTGATTATGATGTACATATTATTTATGTAGTGATTTATAGACTGAAAAGCTAGCAGCAAAATGGTTACTGATTTTTTAACCATAACCATACTCTGTTACTTAACTAAATTATAATCATTGGAATTTGTGCATATTAGAATTGTCCAAAGTGAGGGCTGCCTATATTATCACATTTAAGATAGATTTTCTCTTTTAGGTAGTGATTTTAGATCTGTCAGATATACCATTAGCTTCCTTCTTTATCTTGCTCATAATTTTTCACAAAGCATCTTTATTTTCTGCAAAGGTGTGTCAGAGATATAAGATGGCTCACTGGAATTTGATGTTTCTTTTTCTGTAGACAGGCAATTTGAAGCTTGAGGATGCCTTCTTGCTTTGCTAAAGTTTGAGTTTTATAAATTGTATTGTTCTTTTTTACTATTTTGATTTTGGAAGATATATGGGAAGATTCAAATTTAATCAGGTACCAGTATCCTCAGCAACCCAAAATTGCCTTTATTTTAAATTTTATTGTTTAATTTTGCCAGTGAATGTGTGCACTTGCCAGAGAGAAGCAAAGACAGAGAAGGAGAGGGAAAAACCACCCCCAATAAGGCATGGTCACATTGCAATCTCTTCTCTTTAATGTCTCCCTCCGGTTGGAGTTTTTGGCATACTTGCACATTTGCTTGGTGTGTTTCTCAAGCTTCTAGGTCCAGGACTCAAACTGGCAGTTGGCCACATGAGATTGACTTTCCTTAACCACTAGGCCTGGACCATCCCAAAAATTGCCTTTAAAATAGATGTGTTTTAGGTGTGTGTGTGTGTGTGTGTGTGTGTGTGTGCTTTAATTTGTTCATTTTATTTATTTCATAAGTGACACAGACGGATACTCCTTATAGGATCTCTTCAGACTGAGTCCCTTCCCTGAGAGCTTTCCAGCCAGGGTTACAGGCTCATCTGTGGTCACCTAGCATGTTCAGATCAATCCAGGATCTGAACCCTAGGCCTTCACATATGGCTCCATTGTGCACTGGTACCCTACCACCTGTGCTGCTGTAGGCAGACCTACTTGATATTTGCAGTGTCTTATGAGTGTAAAATTCCTACATTTGTGTTCAGCTCACATTAGGGAGTCCTCGGAGAATTCACAAAAAATATATATTAGGAGGAAACTATGCAAGGATTTCAAAATTTTTTTGTGCCAAATAAACTTGTATTTTAATTCTATTTTTCTTTGATCTTTTTGAAGTGCACTCCTATATACTTACAGTGAGAAAGGAGTAAGGATTGGAACTTTAGTTGGGTAGAAATTGAATATGTAGGTAACATCTTTGAACAATCTATTTTCAGAATATGCCTAGTGTGTCACTAAGTGATTTGGCTTAGTAAGACAAGATCAGGTACTTGAAAATTCTTAGTTCTGCTTCTCTGTGGGAAAAAGTACATATTTTTGGAAGATAGGAAGGAGACAAAATTAAAAGAGACCCAAAAAATTAGAGTGGCAACTTACTTACTATTATTTTTCTACTAAACTGAACAATATTTTTTTCTTTCAGTCCTATGACAATGGGCTGGCACAGGGAGCTGGACTTGAATCTCATGGTAAGATATCTTCAAATAAGTGAACATTGTAGTTTGTTTTGTTCCTTTAAAAAACATCATGTTATCTTCAATATACAGTATCTCGAAGTTGTCTCAACCCCTGTTGCAGACTGATTATCTTTTTTTGTCATTTTTTCTACTACTTTTTTTTTTTTTTTTTACTTCTTTTGACATTGGTATGCCTGTTGAAGCCGCTTAAGTCAGTGATCATTTAGGGATTATTCAGACCAGAATGTTCATCTAATATTTTCTAGTAATCTTTTCAAATGTTAACTGCATGAAAACACATGATTATTTCTACTTAAACTCTTGTTAGAAAATACTGGTTTTCTTCTTTGGCATAATCCTAAAAGACTAGACCAGACTAGTGGGTGGCATGGTGGTTAAAGTGCTAGGTCCCACATTGCTAACTGTGTGGTTCATGTCCCAGACCCAGTGGCTTGAAAGTTACACCAGGCACATGTGTGTTCATGTCAGACATCCCAGGAGGATAATGGAGGAGGAGGGATAGCAGCATGGCCATCCCCCCTGGGAGATGAGTTCTCACTTTCCTCTCTGTCTCTATCTCTCCCCAGCAAGCATATGTGCTCTGTAGGAAAAATCTGTTTAAAAAATACATTGTAAAAGGCTAGACCAAAAAGATAACAGAATTTTAAACATGAATCAATAAATTAATGAAGAAATGAAAATTTTTTATTTACTTTTCTTAATATAATTATTCTCAGTCATAATCATAAAATATTTTGCTTCTTAGTATCAATTCAGTACAAACATTAACAGTCTTTTCTTCCAACATGTTTCTTACCTTTGGTAGCACCAGAATAGTCAAATCATAGTCACTAAGTTTGTCAGTAGATCAGTAGCCAGAACTCTCTCAAATTGAAATTTCCATTCACAAGTAAATTATTGAAAACTTTCATTCTCCTTTTCTAAAAAAAAGAAAAAGAGCCCAGATCATGGAAACTCTCCAAGTGAACTTCAGTTTTCTCTTCATGAATTGTTTGTGTGCTGAGCTACTCTCTCCATCCTTCTGCTTCATAAAGTAAAAAGAGCAGATTAGTATTGGTGTCTCAGTCCTGGCACCCGCTATGTGACCTTGGCTTTTAATTTCTCTGATAGTTTCCTTATCAACAGAGTAGAAATAGTGGTATTTTTTTCTTGTAATTATTGTTATTAAGGCTTTAGGAGATACAGGGGAAAGTGGGTTGTAAACTACATGAAACATGTATAAGAGAATATTTTTAGCATATATGCCTTAATTCTCATATTTGGTAGGGGTCTGCAGGAAGTCATGGAAGAATGTATGTTATGAAAAAACTATGCATGTACTTCAAAAATTTTCACACCAAAATTCCATTTTCAAAGAAGTTTTTCTAAAGTTTCCTGGAGTATACCTTGGAACTTTGTTTTATCAGATATTTCCTCCTACTCTAACGTTTTCACTTTCTTTTTCAATTTAGATATTTATCAAATCCATGTCACTAAGGGTATATTGAAGACTGTGATGGATTTTCCCCTAAAGCCATACTATAATTATGACACCATAACTCTGGTGTGTTCCTGAGCCTATTTAATTTGGGGCTAGGGAGCTGGTGATAGCAGTTGTTCATCACCGCATGGTGGGAAGAGAGAATGGTAGTTGTACAAAGAGGAACTCTGATGACTCAAACAATTTCTGAGAAGGCAGTCTGGGGCTCACTATTATAGATGGTCTTAATGGACTAAGAAGACATTTAGCCCATTAGCTAAGTGTCCCGCTAGCGTACGAGACCAGGGGACAGGCACTGTTGTCATTGGGATTACACTCCCTGGGCTGAGAATCAAAGAAAGCCTCCCCAAACATGATTGATACTTACTGACAGGTTCTATTAGGGAAAATATCTTAGTCACATAGGTTGTGACTTGTATGCCTTGACTATGACTTGGAATAATTTGATAAATTGTACCAGTCAAGTTTATCAGTGATGGACTAGTCCGTGGCAAAAAGCTTACAGTTTCTTTTTATCTGTGATGTAAGCTGGATAAATTTGAAGCCTAAAGCCCTAGGGAAGGGTTTCCTAATCAGAGTACTGTAGTATACTGGCTTACTTCAAATAGGTTATAGATACGCCGTTACGTTGCTCCCTCAGCTTTAGGGGGCAACCACGCAAGACCTGAGTATCTGGAGCCTCTGGTAAGGTTGCTTTTGGCCAAAGCCACCTTTTTCAATGTCCCACTGTATGCCCTACAAATAATTTTCTTTGTGTCCTCTGAGGTTAGATAGGCTGGGGAATACTACCCTAGAGGACTTCGATTTATCCTTCCTTCCCTCTCTCATCACTGTCTACACTGACAAGTGAAGCCTTTTCTTAAGTCTCACAGGTCCAGCAGGTGATATAGTATTTAAGGCACTGGACTCTCACCTGGCCAACCACAGTTCGAGTTCCAGACCCAGTGTTTTGAAAATCACACCTAGCACATGTATGTACGTACACAAAATCCAGGGAGGAGAATGGAGAAAGGATTGTGGCATAGCCATTTCCCTTGGGGAGTGATTTCTCTTTTTCCTTCTGTCTGGTGAGCACACATGCCCTATGGCAAAAACTTAAAAAGAAATAGATAGAAAGATAAGATAGATGATAGTAGTCTTACAATATGACCACTATTTAAAATCATTGTGTTTTTCTTTTTTCTTCTTTTTTATTCTTAATCTTTTTTGGGAAAGTGATCCAAAGAAGCTACCCATCTTTCTTCACAAGCAACTTGTTCTTAAATTTTCTACGTAAGCCTTCAGCAACTTCCGAAGTTTCTCTTTTAAAGTCGTGAATAATCTACATTTCAGATAAAATTTCTTTTCATTCCTCATTGTTTATTTATTGAAGCATTTAAAGCTAATTAACACACCCCCCCCCTTATTTCTTGAACAGTTACATAATGCTTGTCTTCCTGATGAATTGTTTCTGGCTCCTTCACCATCTTTATTTATTTCTTTCACCTTTTTAACCTCTATCCCCCATCTTCCACCCCCAGCATACATCTTCAGATCTTGGTTCAAATGATAGTTTTTTATAAGCTCCTATTTAAAATAACAAATGACAAACCACCCATATGCACACTTTCTGTTTTATTTTTGTGTGTGTGTGTTTTTTAGGTTTTGGCCATAGAGTGTATGTGCTTGTCAGAGAGTGTGTGTGTGCTGGCCAGAGAGAGGGAGAGAGGAAAGTGAGAAATCACGCACTGTAGGGAGTGGGGGCTGATGGCCACACCGCATGCCTTCTCTTCCATTTTTCTCCTGAGATTTTGGGCACATACAAACATGATTTTTCAGGTCTGAGACTTGAGCTGCAATCAGCCATATGGGAGTCCAATGCCTTAACCACCATGCCACCTGCTGGCCTTGCACACTCCCTGTTGAGACTCTCAAACCAGCTACATGTTCACACCCCTTTCTGATTTTTTTGTCCTTCCTATCACTTATAGTTTATAAGTGTCTTATATTTTACCCATTAGTTTATTTCTACCTCCCCCCACTTAGTTTAAGTGCCAGGGAAACAGCTTTTGCCTTTTTTGTCTACTGCTATACCCCAACTTTTTTTTTTTAATTCTTTTTTTTTATTTTTTATTTTTATTTATTTATTTATTTTATTTTGGAGAGGTTTTCGTTATAGGGCGCGTGCGCCCACCAGCCAGACAGAGACAGACATAGAGATAGAAAGCGAGAAATCACCCCCAAGGGGGGATGGTCACACCGCAATCCCTTCTCCTCCATTCTCCTCTCAGGATCTTGGGCACGCACGCACACGCGCCCAGCGTGAGTTTTAAGCCCCTGGGTCTGGGACATGAACCGCGGTCGACTACATGGGAGTCCAGCGACATAGCCATTACGCTAACTGCTGGTTCCCTACCCCAACTTTTAACGTGCTTGGCACATAGCCTAAGGAGCTGACGAATGAATGTATCATTCTGTGTATGATGACTCTAAAACTCTTTCCATGTCCACACTTTGACGTGCAGGGAACAAAGTTCCGTTTCCATCTGCTTGTCAGACACATCCTCCTTAATCATGCTGCAGCTGCTTAAACCACACACTTTCTAAAAAGGTTGTTTATGAGAGAGAGATAGACAGATTGCTTTTTTTTTTTTTTGGAGAGGTTTTTGCTATAGGGCACATTCACTTGCCAGACAGACAGAGAGATAGAAAGCGAGAAATCATCCCCCAGGGGGGATGGCCACACCGCAGTCCCTTCTCCTCCATTCTCCTCTCGGGATCTTGGACATGCACGCACACGCACCCGGCGTAAGTTTAAGCCACTGGGTCCAGGACTCTAACCATGGTCAACTACATGGGAGTCCAGTGACATAGCCATTACACTAACTGCTGGTCCCGATAGATTGCTTTTTTTTGACAGGATCTCATTCTATTGGGATCCTCTTGCCCAAAAGCCTCCTAGCAAAGTAGGACTACAGGCGTTTGTCGCCGTGGCTGATTCTCAAAGTTTACACTTTTAAAACTATGGTTCTCTTTATTTTCTCTTAGAACCAAGGCTAGTCTTGCTCTTTAAGAATATAAAATAACTTACTATTAGATTTACTGATTTTTAAGGGAAACCACCAATCTAGAATTTTGGCTATTTTTGATTTGCCAGTGATATGAATTGAGCTCCATAGGTCAGCAATTTATTTATACTCCCTTATTAGCAGAATAAGGAAAAGTAATGTATTTTTTTTTTTTTGCATTCAATCACTGTGTATCATTACTGCATACCAAATGAATTTTCCCATCCTATTTCCTACACTGTTGGTGGGATTGTAAATTAGTCAGACTGGCAGCTTGAAAATCATGCAAGGTGCATGTCCATGTGTGCTTAAAATACTGAAAGGAGACTGGAGAAGAAGAGATTATAGTGTGGATATCCTCCCTGGGGAGTGCTGTGTTGTCTCACTTTTACCTTCTCTGTCTCAGGCAAGCGCAGGTGCCCTATAGCAAAAATTAAATTAAAAAAAAAAAATTACTTGTCTTTCCTTGCCATTTTGTAACTATCTCTGTCTCTAAGGTCCTTCTAACATACTGCTTTTAATCTAAGTTTTTCTAACTAATTTTAGTTTTATGTAAAACAAAAGTCTCTTAAGGGCTTAAGGGACTTACCTGTTGGTTAATATATTTTAATTTAAAGCATAGACTTTGTAGTCATTGTTTTTGACTATTCAACGAACTTACTTCTGGAGTTATTTTTGAAAATCCTGTGACTTGGGCAATACACTTTTAAAACTATGGTTCTCTTTATTTTCTCTTAGAACCAAGGCTAGTCTTGCTCTTTAAGAATATAAAATAACTTACTATTAGATTTACTGATTTTTAAGGGAAACCACCAATCTAGAATTTTGGCTATTTTTGATTTGCCAGTGATATGAATTGAGCTCCATAGGTCAGCAATTTATTTATACTCCCTTATTAGCAGAATAAGGAAAAAAATATATTTTTTTTTTTTTTTTGCATTCAATCACTGTGTATCATTACTGCATACCAAATGAATTTTCCCATCCTATTTCCTACACTGTTGGTGGGATTGTAAATTAGTCAGACTGGCAGCTTGAAAATCATGCAAGGTGCATGTCCATGTGTGCTTAAAATACTGAAAGGAGACTGGAGAAGAAGAGATTATAGTGTGGATATCCTCCCTGGGGAGTGCTGTGTTGTCTCACTTTTACCTTCTCTGTCTCAGGCAAGCGCAGGTGCCCTATAGCAAAAATTAAATTAAAAAAAAAAAATTACTTGTCTTTCCTTGCCATTTTGTAACTATCTCTGTCTCTAAGGTCCTTCTAACATACTGCTTTTAATCTAAGTTTTTCTAACTAATTTTAGTTTTATGTAAAACAAAAGTCTCTTAAGGGCTTAAGGGACTTACCTGTTGGTTAATATATTTTAATTTAAAGCATAGACTTTGTAGTCATTGTTTTTGACTATTCAACGAACTTACTTCTGGAGTTATTTTTGAAAATCCTGTGACTTGGGCAAAGTAAAGAGTGTTTTTATTTCGAATTGTACCAGTTTGTTTTAAAAATGCTCACAAATAGTCTGGAGAGTAATACTTAAAGTGCATCTTTTTCTTTTTCAGTAGTTTTAAAGGCTATGTACTGTCTCTTAGAGTCTTCAGGTTTAATAATGTAGTAATACTTGAAGTCATGCCCATGTTATCAAAAAAGAGAAACATTGACATGGAAATAGAATTGATAGGATTGATAGCTTAACGAAAGTTTTTTTCCTAAAAGGTTGTGATAAATTTGTTTTACTTTTCTATTTTAATTCCCTCAAGACACATGTACATCTCCCAACTAATAGGAAACATTCTGAAGTTTGAATAGTTCTGACAGTAGCAGTTGGTTTTTCTGTTTGTTTTTTAGTAGAGATTTTTGCTTTAGGGCATGTGTGCTTGCCAGAGAGAGAGAGAGACAATGAGAGGGAAAGTGAGAAATCATTCCCCAGGGGGATGGCCATGCCACAATCCCTTCTCCTCTGTTCTCCTCCTGGGATCTTGGGCATGTACACACATGCACCAGGTGCGATTTTCAAACTACCAGGTTGGGACACGAGCCCTGGTCGGCCATGTGGGAGTCCAGAGATGTAACCACTGTGCTATCTGCCTGTCCCCAGTAACACTTTAACTTAATACGATAGCTTGAGTTTTCCAGAGAGTATGCTCACCTTTCCTTTGCCAGAGAATACACCTAAGATTTCTAACACCAGAAGGAAAGTTTGGGGTAAGACATATTTAGGAGTCTTCGAAGAGTTTGTAGAAAATGCGTAAGATGAAAAACTATGCAAGGATTTCAAAAATGTTTGCACCAAAATAAACTAGTACTTTAACTTCATTTTTCCATGGGATTTTTGAGATTTTTCTCATATTAGGAACAATCAGTGTAAGTTGCTGAAATAATAAAAATCAGTAGGAAAGTTATAATAAATTGGAAATGTGTTTTCAGGTTGTTTGAAATTGGCAGACAAATAGTGTTAGGGGAAAGTATTGTTTCTTTTCCCTTGTTGAAAAATAATGACTTTTCATTTCCTGAGGAAAGTGATTAGTTTTGTGAATGTATTAATTTCTTATTGCTGTTGAACATTTTACCACAAATTAGGGGCTTGAAACAACACAAATGCTTTCTCTTACAGTTCTGGAGGACAGAAGTCTGAATTGAGATTTAATGGGGCTGAAATTCAGCTGAAAGCAGGGCTGGTTCCTTCTGGAGGCTCCAGGGAAGAATCTTTCCTAGATTAGCTTCTGGTGGCTGCTGGAATTCTTTGCTTTTAGCTTCTACATTCCAATCTCTGCCTCTACAATCACATTGCCTCCTCTGTTCTATATAATCTAACCTTCTGCTGCATCCAGAGATAATCTATAATAATCTCTCCATCTCAAGATGGTTTAACTTAATCAGTTTGCAAGGCCTTGTCACATTGTAAAGTAGCATTCAGAAGTTCCAGGCATTGGGAGCTGGATGCTTTTGGGGCAGGGGGGAGTTATTCAGCTATGACAATGATACATTTTAAAGATATGCTATGTGTCCACTTCTGTAATGGACACCTCCTTATTCTTTTCCTCATTAGAAGTTTTAAGCTGATTATGTATCTTTACTACATATTAGCTTCTTACTTGTTGATGTTATATGTAAAAATTCTTTTGTAGCTTTGGGAGATGGGATCTCAATTCATAAGCAATATACTACCTTTAAGGGAATTAAAATCATGCTCAGTCGATTGAGTTCTGAACAGGGAGACAGTAGTCCTGGATTTTATTTCTAAATTTGACATTAACCCTGTAATTTTAAACAAATTCCTTAATATTGTTCTAAGTCTTACTTTTTTTACAAGTAAAATGTTTCTTATAGCTTTAATATTTTCTGTTCTCTTTCAACAAATTAATGTTGAAGACTGTAATGTTTAGTGTTTATTTTTAAATTGTTAATGGTTTTTATTTAAATTTTATTCACTATTTTCTGGAATTATTTAACTATTTTTCCCTCTAACCATTTCATACTATCTTCATAGGCATTTAATTAGAGGTTTAAAGCATTATGTGGTTTTGATTAACAGGAGGATCTACTTTTTGTGGCATCGCATCACTGTGTCTAATGGGTAAACTAGAAGAAGTTTTTTCAGAAAAAGAATTGAATAGAATAAAGAGGTGGTGTATAATGAGGCAACAAAATGGTTATCATGGAAGACCTAATAAGCCTGTAGACACCTGTTACTCTTTTTGGGTGGGAGCCACTCTAAAGGTAAGAGAAATAATAAAAGTGAGAAAACTATATTCTATATTAATATAACTGCTCTAAAAGATTTAATCTTCGTAATGTATGTTAAATATTGCTAGGTCAGGCTACTAAGTTTCTTTCTGTTTTGCCAAACCTAGTCTCTGTATCGGTTTTTCCATAGAATTTAATTATCTGTTGTATTTGGAATTTTCTTTTTTGGGGGGTGGGTGGTGGGGGGTTGCCATAGGGCTAATATGTTCTTCAGGGAGAAACACAGAGAGGGAAAGTGAGAAATCGCCCCTAGCAGGGATGGCCAAATCACAGTTTTTTCCCTCCACTCTCCTCTCCAGAGTTTGGGCATGTATGCACATGTGTCTGGCCTGATTTTCAAACTGCCAGATCTAGGGCTCAAACCGGGATCAACCTTAGCCATGTGAGAGTACAGCACCTTAACCACCATGCCACCTGCTGGTCCCGAAATTTTCATTCTTATAAAACTCAAATGACACAGAATTTAAGTATCATACTTACTTATAATTTACATAAAATTTGTTACATACCTGCTTCCTTATAGATATAAATAAGGTCATAAAAAATTGGTTCCTAAAACTGACCAATAGCAATCTGTGTAGAGCAGAAATCTGAAAGTGATATGAGTAAAGGTTTTATGAGAAAGTACTGCAGGTTGAGCATCACTAATCATAGATGAGAACTGCTCCCAAATCTAAATTTTTAGTGCTGACATGACACCACAAGTGGAAATTCCACACTCAACTTTGTGTAATAGGTCACAGTCAAATACAACCATTCAAAAATACTATATAAAATTACCTTCAGAATACATGTATAAAATGTATACATGAATTTTTTTGTTGAGACTTGGGTCTCATCACTGAGATATCACATTATTTGCAAATATTTGAAAACTTTTTAAAAATCCCAAAACCAAAACAAGCATTTTGTATAAGGGACACTCAACCTATAATCTTTTATTTTTTTAAAATTTTTCCTTTATTTATTTTAAATTCATTTATTGAACATCATCACAGCATACAATATGTGATTTTCCATCCAGAATACACTATAATAATACTTAATAATACTTGTAGTCATCAACAAGTAATTTTCCATTTGTTTCATGTATATATTTTCCCCCTGTATTTCTCACCCTCTGCCATTTCCCACCCTTCTCCCACACTGTCTCTGGTATTCTGTAGTTGTTTTCCATTCCCTTTTTTTCCCTCACATTTTATTGGTTCACAAAATATTAGCAAGTTCAGCTGATACATACATATCTGTGAACACGTTTGACTTAAAGGCATGAAACTGTAAGTAGAATGAATATACTGTAAAGTAGCACCTAGTTGGGCTTACTGTATTAAATAGGTATTTTTAATATATTTTTTAATTTCACAAAAGACTGTTTTAGCTTTAATAAATCAAAATCAAAAAATGTTAAGAGAACTTTGCTTAAGACTTAAAGCCAGGAAACAGGTTAGGGTTCTGTTCAAATAGTAGGTACATGAATCTGAGGACAACTCAAGAGAAGACAAAAATCCTTAATTCTGCAAAACAAAGCATAGAGGATGATCAGTGAAGTTTTAGTCAAAAGTCATAAAATTCTATTTCACCAGTTAAGTATCTTCTTTTGTGATCTGATCTTTCCATTAAATTCTGGAAGATAACATTGAACTCCAGACTTGTCCCTACCATTAAGCTGGCCTTTTTCTTTGTTTCTGAACTCTTATTTCTGTGTGTCTGACTTTAGTCTTCCTGATATAGCACTCCCTTCAGAACTTCTTGGAGAATTGGTCTGGTATAGATAAATTCTTTAAGGTTTTATTTCTCTGACAATGTTCTTATCTTCTCTTTCCATATGAAGGATAATCTTGCTGAGTATAGTATTCTTGGCTGAAATTGTTTTTCACTCAACACCGAATATATTTTCCCATTCTTTCCTTGTTCACATTGTTTCCAATGAGAGGTCTGTCCTTAGCCTGATGGAATATCCTTTGTGGATAACTTGACATTTCTCTCTCGCCAATCTTAATATCCTGTCTTTGTGGTTTTGGCTATGATGGGTCTTGGAGAAGATCTTCTTGGGTTGATTCTGGGGGGGTGAGGGGGTTCCTCTGAATTTCTTGGGTCTGGTTCTTTGAATGCCTGTCTAGGTTTGGAAAGTTTTCTTCCAGGATTTCATGGAATAGATCGTCAATGCCCTTATTGCTCTCTTTACTTTTTGGGGTACTGATTATCCAGATGTTTGGACATTTAATAGTATCTAGTATTTCTCATATATTAATCTCTTTTTGGGAGCTATTTTCTCAGTCTTCATAGTGGATTTTACTAGTCTGGTGATTCTGTCTTCTGCATCTGAGATTTGATTTTCTGTATGCTCTTAATACTTTCATGGGAGGTTTTGACTTCCTGTATTATAACCTTCATCTCTAACAATTTCATTTGATTGTTCATGGTTTGTATTTCTTCGCTTAGATAGTGCAAGAACTTCACCTCCTGAAACTTGTTGGCTCTTTTCTCATAACTCTTGGAGTTCATTGTCTGTCTTCTCTTACATCTCTGTTAGCTTCGTCACTATGAATATTCTAAATGTTTTAGCAGACATTTTCACAAGTTCTGTTGTACTGTCTGTGGATGAAGAGGAGTTATTCTTTTCCCTTGAGGGAGAGGTATTTTCTTGGTTTCTCTTATCTCTTGTTCCTCTGCAGTGCTTTCTAGTCATCTGATGGATTATACATTTCTTCCTAATTTCTAGAAGTTCAGTCTAAGTGTTCAGAAGCATGCAGAAGGAGGTGATCTGCAATCTCTGCTGTTCTGTTTTCCTGCCTTTGTGTGGCAGATTCAGTGGGAATTGAGGAATATGTTGACCCTAATAGTATTCAGATGGTTGGCTACTGTCCACTTAGACCTGTCTAGACACTCAGTGTATAGAGGCTGCACAGCAAAGTGATGAGGTAAAAGAAAGAGGATAAGAAAGTAGGAAAATAGAAAAGAAAAAAAGAGAAAAAAGAAAACAATTTTTTTTTTCTTTTTAAAAAGCAAAAAATTGGGACCAGCAATTGGCATAATTGCTATGTCGCTGGACTCCCATGTAGTCAACCGCGGTTCAAGTACTGGCCCCCGTGGCTTAAACTCATGCCAGGCACATGTGTGTGTGTGCGCATGCCCAAGATCCTGAGAGGAGAATGGAGGAGAAGGGATTGAGGTGTGGCCATCCCCCCTGGGGGGTGACTTCTCACTTTGTGTGTATGTGTGTGTCTCTCTGTCTTTCCGGCGAGCGCATGCGCCCTATAACAAAAGCTTCTCCAAAAAAGAAAATAATAAATAAAATAAGTAAATAAATAAAAAGCAAAAAATTAAAACCACCAGCACACCACACAAAAGCTCTAGTTCTCAGCTCCAGTGGAGGAGTCAGTCTTCTTTTGCCCTTTTGCCCCTCCTAAACAGGAGGGGGAAAAAGTTTATTAGCACGATAAAGGAGGATCTGAGAGCAAGAAAATACTTTATCTTAAAAAATTAAACAAAAAGAAATGTAAAAAGAAAATGAAAAGACAGACAGAGATGAGGATATAGGGGGTCTGCCACTCGAGAATGGGATCTGGAGAGTGAAATCTTAGCAGAAAATCTTCATTTCTCTTATTCTCTGAAAGCACTAGTTCTCCCACTCAGCCTATAAATCTTAAAAAAGACATCATGGATCATTCCTTTAAAAACCACTTAATATTTTTTGTTATTATTAATTTATTTGTCTAAACCTTCTGAAAATTACCATTTCTTTTCATTGGGGGAAATTTCAAACATATTCAGAAGTAGGGAGAATGGTGTAATAAACCCACATATGTTCATCAACCAATCTCAGCAGTTACCAATCCAAGCCAACCTACCCCCATCTGTTCTACTTCCTTCTGGTTCACTTTAAGGCAAATCCCAGATAGCATTTTTTCATATTATCTGGAAATTCTTCAGAAAATAACTTTTTAAAAAACAGAACTTTAGGGGTTGGCCCCGTAACTTAGTAGTTAAAGGAGCTGTATCCAACATGGCCAACAGTGGTTCGAATCCTGACCCTAGTTCCTTGAAAAACATGCCAGGCACGCATGTGTCCTTGCCTCAAATCCCAAAAGGATGGAAAAGTGATTGTGATATGACCAAACCCCATTGCATGGTTCATCTCTCTCTGCCTCTCACTGAACACACATACCCACTAGCAATTGAAAAACTAAATATTGAGTCATCTAAAAAGTTGTGATGCATTTTTGTATATAAAAAAAAACAGAAAATATGTCATGACTTTTTGATGACCCAATAAATAAATAGAGTCTTAGTATCATTAGCACATCTTAAAAATTAGCTATTATCATTAAATATCTCAGCAATGACATGTATTTCCTATTGTATCACATCAAGAGGAATATCTGGTTGTTTCTTTTTTGATCAAAGGGCTGTCAACCAGATTTTTTTTTTATAAGTACTATCAGCTTTTTTTTTAAAAAAGAGTGATTTATTATATATGTGTGTGTGTTTAATTTGACCAAAGAGAGACACAGAAGAGATGGAAAGTGAGAAAGCAAGCCACCAGTCCAAGACTCGAACCATGGTCAGCTATGTGAGAGTCCACACTTTAACCACGATGCCACCTGTCGGCCACTCTATTAGCTTTTTATTTTTTTTTTTAATTTTAACAAATTTTTGCTATAGGGTGCCTGTACTCACTGGCGAGACAGAGACAGACAGACAGAAAGCAAGAAATCAACCCCCCGGGTGGATGGCCTCACCGCAATTTCTTCTCCTCCATTCTCCCCTTGGGATCTTAGGCATGCATGCGCACATGCCTGGCATGAGTTTAAGCCACCAGGTCCGGGACTTGAACCACAGTCAACTGTGTAGGAGTCCAGCGACATAACCATTACACCATCCACTGGTCCCCATGTCTGCTTTTTTTTTTTTTAATCTTCATTGTATTGTGGTAAAGTATACATAACATAATATATTGACTGTGCATTAAATATCATTTTAACCATTTATTTATAAATGTACAATTTAGTTAGGCATTAATCACATTCACAATGTTATATAGCCATCATCACCATCTAGCTATACACATTTTTTTTTAATTTTTCCTAATATAAACTCTGTACCCATAAAATAGTAACTTCCCTTTTTCCCCTTCTTGCCTAACCTGTGTTCTCTGTCTCTATGAGTTGTTCTTGGTTCCTCATGTAAGTAGAGTCATACAATTTGTCCTTCTATTTCTGGCTTATTTCACTTAGTGTAATGTTTTCAGGGTCCATCTGTGTAGTAGCATATATCAAATTTTGTTCCTTTTTATGGCATATTCAGTTGTATGTGTAACTACATTTTTCTTATTCATATATTCATTGATAGTCACTAAGATTGTTCCCACCTTTTAGCTTTTGTGAATATTGCTGCTGTTACCATGTCTTTACAAATGTATGGTCTAATCCCTGCTTTCATTTTTAGAGATATATACCTAGGAAGAGAATTGCTTGATCATATGGTAGTTCTATGTTTAACTTTCTTTTTTCCTTTAGAGAAATTTTTCCTATAGGGCATGACCACTCACGAGAGAGACAGAAGGTGAGAAATCAGCCCCTGGGAAAATGGCCACACTCTACTCCTTTCTCTTCCATTCTCCTCTCAGGATTTTGGGTACTTGCACACACACACACACCTGGAGTGAATTTTGAGCCTCTGGGTCTGGGACTTGAATTGTGGTCGATTGCATAGTAGTCCAGTGACCTAACCATTACTCCATCTGCTGGTCCCATTATTTTTAACATTTTGAGAGGAACTGCCAAACCATTTTTCAGAGAAGCTTCATCATTTTACATTCCTACCAGCAATTTATGAGGATTCCAGTTTCTATACATCCTCACCAACACCTGTTATTTCTGTTTTTTTAATAGTAGCCATCGTATTTGAAGTAGTCTCTCATTATTTTGATTTACATTTTCCTAACTATTGACGATGGTGAATGTCTTTTCAAAATGTGCTCACTTGCCATTTATGTATCTCCTTGTGACAAAAGTATAAGTCTTTTGCTCATTTTTTATCATGTTCTGTTTTTTCGTTGCTGAGCTATAGAAGTTCTTTATATATTCTGAATATTAATCCCTTAACCAGATATATGATTTGCAGATATTTTGTCCTGTTCCTTGAGTTGCTTTTTCTCTCTGTTGATAGTGTCCTTTAATGCATGTAAGTTTTTGTTTTGTTGGTTGGTTTTTGTTTTTGCTATAGAGCACATGAGAGAGAGAGGCAGAGAAAAGGAAAGAAATCTCCCCCTAAGTGGAGATGGGCACAGCCTGGTTTCTTCTTGAGATTTTGGACTCACACACATGCCTGGCATGATTTTTCAAGTCACCAGATCCAGGACTTGTATTGCACAGCCAACCATGTGGGATCCAGTACCTGAACCACCATGCCACCTGCTGATTTTGATCAGTTTGATTTTATTTATCTTTTATTGTCTGTGCTTTTGGTGTCATATCCATGAAATTTTTGTCAAATCTGATGTCATAAAGGTTTTCCTGTTTGTTTTAGGTCCTAAGTTTAGATCTTCCATCAATTTTGAGTTAATTTTTATGTATATAAGGTAACAGCCAACTTCATTCTTTCACATATGGGTATCCAGTTATTCAAGCAACATTTGCTGAAAATACTGTATTTTTTCCATTAAATATTCTCAAAAATCAGTTGACCGTATATATGAGGATTTGTTTCTGGACTCTTGATTCTATTCCATGGGTTTATGTGTCTATCCTAGTACCAGTACCATAATGTTTTTTGTTTGTTTGTTTGTTTGTTTTTAATTTGCTGGAGTGCATGTGCACTTGCCAGAGAGAGAGAAGACCATGGGGCATGGTCATACCACATCCTCTGTTTCTCCCTTCCCTTAGGATTTTAGGCATGCACACACATGCCCAGCATGTTTTCCAACTTAATAGGTCCAGGACTTGGACTGTACAGTTGGCCATGTAGGGTCCAGCCACCTTAATCACCAGGCCTTAGGTTGGCCCGTACTGTTTTAATTGCTGTAGCTTCATAGAAAGTTTCTAAGTCAGGAGGTATGAGTTCACCAACTTTATTCTTTGAATATTGTTTTGCTATTTGAGACCCCATTCAATTTCACGTGAATTTCAAACTTAGTCTTCATTTCTGCAAAGAAGGCAATTAGAATTTTGAGAGGGTTTGGCTTGACTTTGTAGATCACTTTCAGTACTATTGACATCTTGACAAGATTAAGTCATTCTGTCCCTGACCACAATTTCTCACTTTCTGTCTCTCTGTCTCTGTCTTTCTGGCAAGCGCACTTTCCATTTATTTGGTGTTCTTCAGTTTCTTTAAGTAATGGTTTATAGTTTTCAGCATACAAGTCTGTCACTTCCTTGTTTAAATTTATTTGTAAGTATTTAATTCTTTGAGATGTTGTTATAAATGGAATTTAGTTGTTCATTGCCTTTTGGATTATTCATTGCTAGTGTATAGAATCCCCATCAACTCTTTATGGAATGATTTTAGCAACTATTGAAGATCTTACTTAGATGAATTATGTTATAAAGGGATTACAAAATAGTGATATTCTGTCATTCCTTCTAATGTATTAACTAGTACACTAGTACTCTTTTTATTTTTTGGAGAGTTTTTGTTTGTTTGTTTGTTTGTTTGTTTGTTTTTTGTTGTTGTAGGTTGGTCTTTTTGTTTTTTGGGTTTTGGATTTTTTTGCTACAGGGCATGTGCGCTTGCCAGAAAGACAGAGACAGAGAGACAGAAAGTGAGAAATCCCCCCCCCCCCCCTCGGGGAGGGGGGGATAGCCACATCACAATCCCTTTTACTCCATTTTCCTCTCGGAATCTTGGGCACACACACACATGCGCCAGGCGTGAGTTTAAGCCATGGGGTCCAGGACTCGAACTGCAGTCGACTACATGGGAGTCCAGCAATATAGTGATTACACCAGCTGCTGGTCCCTTAACTAGTACTCTTTTACAAAGAAGAATTTACCTTACCCTAGTATAATTTATATAGAGAAGTACAGATAGATGCTTAATTTTAACAGTGTTTGGTACAATGATTCCCTAAGATCCTCTCAAGTTTTTCAATGAAATGTCTGGTTTTAGGGTTTTTTTTTTTTCTTTTATTATTATTGTGAACTCATAGATTTTAACATTTCATATTTTAGTTCATTACATTTTTCTTTTTAATGCTTTAATTTTCCCCACCTTTATTCAGTCAAGTCCTTTCTAGGTGGTTATTGAGTCTTTTTTTTTATATATATCAGTAGTCTTTGATAACTTTCTGAAGGCAACAACTTTTGAACAGTTTTTTTTTAATGTTTTATAAGTTATATACTGATTCCTTATCAACTCTAGACACTATCTTTGATTTCTAATTATGAAAAATTGCAATTTAGGGACCAGCAGATGACATAATGGTTACATCAACTGGATTCTCACATGGCCGACCACGGTTTGAGTATCAGACCCAGTGACTTGAAACTCACACCGAATGCATGTCTGTGCATGCCCCATATTCCAAGAGAATAGAGGAGAAGGGATTGCAGCATGGCCATCCCCTATGGGGGGGTGTTTTCTCACTTTCTGAAATCTGGCAAGTGCATGCACCCTCTAGCAAAAATCTCTATAAGAAAGGAAAAATTAAGATGTAGCCTCTCTTTTTTCTAGCAAGTTGTTACTATCTGTTCTTCTCCTCTTCTACCATCCTGTACTGCTATAAGCTTATCTTTACTTTTATAATGTCAGGTTAAGTAACATTCCTGATGTTTTTTCTATAATAAAGATCAAATCTTTCATACTTTGCCTACAGGTTGATTTTAAAAATTGAAAGCCAGTAACAACACTTATGGTGGTAGTGTAAATATTGTTTATTGCTAAACCAAGTATGGTATTAAGATTGTAATTTCTTTTTATGTAATGCACATGTACCACTTGATGGTGTTACTAGCATCAGGATTCTAGAGTCTCATTCCTTATAGTCTATTAGTTAAAGGAATACATTTGGTTCTTTTATATACTGATACTTTCTTACAGATTTAACATTTCTTTTTGAGAAATAATGCTTTTTTAACGATCAATTACTAATTTTTTTTCTTGGCTGTCTTTCACTCAGTAACACACTTTAAACTGCTTTGTTATCTTTCGAAATTTCTTGAATTATCTAGTGCTAACCTACACCCATTCTCTTGCACTTTTTTTTTTGTTTGGGTTTTGTTTGTGTATTTGTTTTTTCATGCACCCTCTGTGGGGAATAGGCATGCTTCAGTCCCTTCTTCTCCATCTTGCCCTCCTTTCATGATTTTGGACATGCACACATACACACCTAGCATGTTCTTTAAGCCACTGTGTCTAGGACTTGAACTATAGAGTTAGCCATGTAGGATGTCGCTTCATTAACTCCAGGCCTTGGAACTGTCCCTTTATTTTCTTTTTAAAGGGATCTTGGGGGGGTGGGGGGGATACACACGCACGCACACACACACACACTAAATCATTAAGCTATGTAGTTTTTGTTGTAATCAGGTCATTTGTTTTACTATTCTCAAACAAAACTATTTCTAGCATCTGTTTAACACTGCTTTTGTTTTATTTGCTTTTGTCCCCAAATATTTTTAGTTGTATTTACTACCAATTGTAACTCATAGCTTGAGAGCCTGTTCTAAGAGTGAAAGTGTAGGTGGAAAGAAATACATTTTTACATGACCGATTATCTTGAACAGATTGGAGGAATTGCATTTGAATCAAATTTAAAGTGATACAAAGCAATTAGTTGCACTTGATTCAGAAGAGGGAAATAGGGACTTGGTCAGGAAAAGGAGAGTAGGTTTTAAAGGAAGATTTTGTTTTTAAATAATGTGGTTGATTAATCTTAAGTGATCAAGTCCCCTGAGGGCCTTAGCTAAAGATAACCATATCTAAATGATACATAGCTGAATTTTGAGCCAAAAGCTTAATGTCAGTTGTATTTATCATGTCATTTCAGCTTCTGAAAATTTTCCAATATACTAATTTTGAGAAAAATAGAAATTACATCTTATCAACTCAAGATCGCCTTGTAGGGGGATTTGCAAAGTGGCCTGACAGTCATCCAGGTAATTATTTTTTATGTGGATCCAGAACAGATTTAATTTCTTGAGTACATCTTCAAGCATCTTTTTCAGAGAAGGCATATGATAGAAAATGTAACCCATAAATACATTAAATAATATGTTCTTTAAAAGATAGGTTGTTTAAGCTTAGAATGGATTTAGGGTGTTGGAGAATATAAAGAAAGGGATTGATTATCAAGATGTATTAATATAGTATGCATCCCCCCCCAGATATTTTAACAATGTGTTACTTCATTTGTGGCAGTAAGGCAAATGTTCTGACTGAATCCTTTCCAAAGTAGAGAATTGTTTGGCCCATCCAAAATTCATAGAATTATCAACAATGACTTGAGCTAAGTACAATAAATACCTCTCAAACCCAAAGGGAATCAGTTCTTATTCTTCTCAGAAAACTCATTAAATCCCAAACTCAAGTCCTAAATACAGGTGTTCCTCTCTGCTCTGTACTCTACATTTCAGCAGACTCAGGTGACTTTTTTAGATGAATACTTTGCTATATGAATTCTTACCATTCATGATATAAAATCACAAACGAATTAGTAGATTCATACAAGATGACTGGTATGACATTAAGGTCTTCCAAAAATTTGACTCTTCTTCCCTCTCTAGCATCGTTCTTCAGCCTACTACCCCCCTTCGTATCTTCACTTTGAATGAAATGAGTTTATTTACAGCTTTCCCATTAAAAATCAATTTAAGTCTGTTGAAGTAATTTAGAACAACTGACGTTTCTAATAAGCAAGTTGTGAAAGAATTAGCTGTAAAATATGTAAAACTCTAGATGCAAGGAGTGATTGTTTTTTGCAGCTTTGCATAGATCATGGTTTTTGTTATAATCAATCTAGAAGAGCCTTTTCATTTCATCACCTATCATAAAATTGCTATGGTTGTAATTTGTACTTAAAATATAAACAGCTCACAAAATCATATTTTTGTACCTGAAATAAGCAGAAATATTTTTACTATCATACTTACGTGTATTTTCATGTAAAACAGGCCTCCCTAGAAAAAATGTACAGTACTTTAAGGGTCATAAGCCAAAGTATATTTTTACAGTGTTTTTAAATTATAGAAGTAAAATAATACCTTTGTAAATCTTCATATCTGTAACACATAACTATAAATATGTTAGAAAAGTGTCTACAGAAAACAGAATTATTTTGATCTTGATACCAATTTTTTTCAATCAGCATATGGTACTATTGTAACATGTACTGTTCTAACAAATAATAAGAATAGGGAAATGATAGTCTCTTTTTTTAAAAAAAAGAATTATTTATTTGATTTTATTTATTATTATTAGTTTTTAATTTTACCAGAGAGAAAGGGAAAGTGAGAAAGCAAGCTACCAAGTCCAGGACTCGAACTGCTATCAGACACGTGGGAGTCCAGCACCTTAACCACCATACCACCTGTCAGCCCCAGGAAATGATGATCTCTTAGAAAGCATTTCTTATTTAAATATACTTGAAACCCATTAGTCTGTCGGTCTTTGCCTAAGATGTGTGCACTCACACGCCTAGGGAGACAGGGACAGCAAGAGAGAAAGTGAGAAATCACCCCCCGGGGGGACGGCCACACTGCAGTCCCTTCTCTTTCATTCTCCTCCTGGAATCCTAGGCACGCATGCACACATGCTTGGTGTGAATTTGAAACCACCAGGTCCAGGACTCGAACCACAGTCAGCCATATGGGAGTCCAATGACATAACTGCCACACCATTTGCTGGCCCTGAAACACATTAGTATTTCTAATAGCACTTCTTTTAAAAATTTTTTTAGTTATTTATTCAATTTTATTTATTATTATTATTTTAATTTGTTATAGCACACACATGCCCATCACAAAGAGACAAGGGAGAGAGAGAGAAGGAAAGGAAAATGAGAAAGCAAGTTACTAGGTCTAGAACTCGAACCGTCGTTGGCCATGTGGGAGTCCATGCCTTAACCACTGTACCACTTGCTGGCCCCTTTAAAAATCTTAAGTTTCTTTCCCGAGAGAGAGCAAGAAGCAGGGGTGGCACTCCCAACAGTTCTCTTGCTGTGATCCACACCTATCTCAGCTGGCTCAGCTCTTGGGCACATGCATGTCTTGCATGTTCAGGGTGGCCTCAGGACTCAAGCCAAGAACCATTTCCATGTGGGTCCAGTTATGTTACCACTGTGCCACCTCCAGGCCCATCATAGCTTTTTTATTTATTTTTTTTTTTTGAGAGGTTTTTGTCATAGGGCGTGTGCGTTCTCCAGAGAGACATAGAGAGACAGAAAATCACCCCCCAGGGGGGATGGCCACGCTGCAATATCTTCTCTTCCATTCTCCTCTCAGGATCTTGGGCACGCATGCACATGCACCTGGTATGAGTTTAAGGCACCGGGCCCAGGACTTGAACCCATGGTCGATTACATGGGGGTCCAACCACATAGCCATTATGCTAACTGCTGGTCCCAGCCATCATAGCTTTAAAAAAAAAAATTCTTGAAACTTTTTTCTAGAGAGTTCAGTTGCTAACTTTAACATTTGTATAAATATTTGAATGTAATGCTAGCTTCTTACTGATAAATTATATTTTCAGTGCCTAAAATTACACTAGAGAACATAGTAAGTCTTCGTATAATAAAAGAAGTATTTGTGGAAACACCTGTGAGCAGAATGTTTAGAAAATTATTTTAACCTGATTTATTTTAAATTAGCTTATCTTGGTTTTAGTAAGTCTAGCAGTAGATTTGACTAAAGTTTTTATACATTTATGAAAGAAACCTCTGAAAGAGTGATGTTTTATTATGAATTAATATTGGCCTCCATCAGTAAAATAACTTTCTTACAAATGGCATTAAGTAAGCATAACTACCTTGTCTTTTCTGTTGAGAAGTAAATGACACTTGTTAGAGGAAAACTTTTTCTTTAACTCTTGACAGAGTTTGACTTGCTAAGATATTTTGAACTACAAATAGCCCTTGAGGCCATAAATGACTGACCAACTAAAATATAGAAAAAAATCTTGACTGCTACAAAACCTTTTTGTAGTGTTCCCATAACTGCAGAGCTCTGAGCTCTCTGGAAGACTATAGGCTTTGAGGCAGGCAGCATCATGTGATTTCAGCGGCCACTTTCGTAGAAGAGGATTGCTGGCCCCCGTCAGATGGGTACTGTATGAGGCAGTAGAGATGAATGGTTATGATACCAGGTAGAACGTCGAGGGTTTTTAGTATCAGATTTTTTAGAATGACTGGCATTAGCCGAAATAGAAGAATGTGTTCTGGCACAGCATTTCAGGGTAGATTATGTTAGCTTAAGTTCCTTTAATGCAGTATTTGGATAGTATATAGGTTAGAAAAGGTCAGAAGTAAAATTGGGGAGGTGGGGGGTGGGAGGTGTTGCTTCTTAGATTATGAGATTTTGGGGGGATTTTTTTGCTTAAGTTTATTTTATTCTGCCTTTAATAAGAGAGAGGCACACACAGACAGACAGGTACCCTTGACAGGCTTTTGCCACACCATGATTCTTGCTCATGCCTTTCAGCCAGCCACATCACAGGTACGTGCAGGCATACCCAGCGTGTTCAGATGAACCTGGGATCCAAGCTCGGGCTTCCCCCCTTAATTCCAGCATTGCGCAATGGTGCCCTACCCCCGTGCCACCGTGGCGGGACCTGTTTCCATTTTTAAGAAAAGTATTTTCCTTTTATTTAAAAATAAATTATTTTTCTTTTTAAATTTAATTATTTTGGGTGTAGGTATCATATTCTTTTTATGATACAGGGTTAAAGCCTCTGGTTTCCAAATTCTGTAATAAAAGGGAAAATCTGCTAGTGAGAAGTCATATATTGTTACTCTTCCACTGTCCTTTTTAATCACAGAGGATGTTGACAATGTCACCTCATTAGTTAGGAATTATTTTCCTCTGTTAATGATATTTTCTTCTTCTCCTTTTTTTTGTAGACAGGATTTTACCATGTAACGATCCTCCTGCCTCAACCTCCTGAAGTAGCTGGGGCTATCTATAGGTGTACACCACTATACCTAGCTTTGTAGTGTGGGCCAGAAGTCCAACCTCCATTTCCCATGTGGCCTCAGCCTGCTAAGCAGCAGCATCCATAGTGTGTTTTCACTGCTGGGCCTTGTTAATGGTATTTTCATGAATACAATGTTGTGATCACTTGTTCTATATATTTAAATTTGAGAAAACACATTATCAAACACTATTTCAATGTATTTTTTTAAACCATCAAGTGAGGGCTTTTTCTCCCCTAGTTACTTTGTTGCTGTTGCTGCTGTTGTTGTCAGAGAGAACCGGGAGAGTTTTCATGATCTGGCCCCAGCCTCAGCCACTCTAGATTTTGGGTATGTGCCTGCCTAGCGTGCTCCAGGTGGTCTTCAGACAGGACTCTGGAACCTTCCATGGGGTCATCCTTACCGAACATCACAGTTTACTGCTGCACTACTTCCTGGCCCGTATTTAGCATTTTTCTAAATTTATTTGTAAAGTAATGATAAACTGGTAGTATGTAGCTAAAATATTTTATGGCAAGTACAAGTAAGAATGCTTATCTAATTTTAAAAACACCATATTTTCAGATGCTTTGCATGCCTACTTTGGTATCTGTGGCCTGTCACTAATGGAGGAAAGTGGAATTTGTAAAGTTCATCCTGCTCTGAATGTAAGCACACGGACTTCTGAACGCCTTCGAGATCTCCATCAAAGCTGGAAAACCAAGGATCCCGAACAGTGCTCAGAGAATGTACATATATCCACATGACCAACATTAGATTAGGAGGGTCAGGGGATTTGTAGCATAATTGTAGCTCAAGGTTAAAAGCCATGTTATAGCCAAGTGTGCTCTTTTTTAAAGAGATAGAGTCTTACAGTCAATCCCCTACTGTTATATGTCACTTTGGTATATAATCTTGAGCCAGTAACTAACATTTGTACTGGGTTTCAAGAAAATCTTTGTTGGGGTTTGAACCACAGCTGACTCTATCGTGGTTCTTAAGTGTTTATACTGTATTTCTAAAAAGTTCTATGAGGCAAATTGACTGTGTATGCTGGTTATCTTTTTAGAAATCTTAAGTACAAATTGTATCTTATAAAATGGACACAAATCTTCAAAACAAGTTTACACTTCATAGCATTGATAATCTTCAGGAGAACCTTTAGTGATCATTTTAAAAGCTTGACTGCTGGTAGAAAATTTGCTTTAATGAATTAAGTATCTAGGATTGTCCTTTACAAACAGATGATCTCATAATTTTTTTAAAGAATGATTTATTTTGTCTTATTCTTAAGTGTGCCAATTAAACCCATGTGGCCTATATAAATGAACTAAATAACTTCATAGTGAAAATAACATGCTTACCTAATAAGATAGTTTTTTAAAGAGAGATTGTTTATAGACTATTATGTAACTGAGGGAAAAGTAATTTCACTGTACATGCTTGTGAATAAGAAAGCTGTACTGTGGGGTCATTCATTTAGCTCTTGCTGGGGGGAAATCCCAGTTATGTTTGATTTTAATCTCAAATCATTTAGTTGCCTTTTTTCTTTCTTTTTTTGCTCTTTCTAAGAAGAAAACAATCTTTTTTATCTAGAAGAAAAGATGTTTAGTGTTCTTGTTTATTTTTGAGATATATGATATTACAAATTGTACTTTTATAACAGTTATTTTTAGTCACTTGGATTTTCTCTTTTTTTTAATTGTGTTGTCCCCTCTATGAGTGTTAGCTACTCTAGTTTCACACTAGTAATTTTCTTATTTTTTAAGTAAAAATCTAAATACAACATTAAAACACAAGTTAAGTCAGTGATACAGCTCCTTACATTGTCATTTATATTTTTATATTTTTAGGTAAGTGGGAGGGAAATACAGCCATTTAGAAGATAAAAACTAGTGTTTGTTTTTGCTCATTGTTTTATTTTTTTCTTAGTTTTATTAACTAGCTAATTGTAAAGAAGATAATGTTTATCAATAAATCACATTAATAACAGTTTATCAATAAATCACATCCATCACTCGTTCAAAGATAAGAGTCTTGTACTGAAATGGAGAAGGAAATCTCACTAAAGAAGCTGGGTTTAATTTCATCTTGGTGATAATAAATGTTGAAATCTTACTTCAACAAGCATCAATATAAATACTAACTTACTATTATCATTGTGTAGGTATTTTAATAATTTTAACTTTTTCCTAAATTAGAAAAAATACCCTAAAATTGTAATCCTCCCCAAGGCAAACCTAATATATATTTTGAAAAGTTATTTATTTATTACTAACTTGCTTTTAGTTTTAAACCTGAGTTTACCAAAGTCAACTGTATTTTTTTTTAATTAAAAATAAAATAAATCTTATAATATTGGGGAAGAAATAAGCTTAACGACAGATATTAGCTTTCTGTGAGTTAGTCCTGTCACTTCTATTTAAATCCTGACAAATTAAGATATCCTATCTCAAACCAAGTCATCTCTTAAATGTGGGAGGTGTAAGTGGTGTGAATATACTGGTTTCAGGTCTATGTAGAGCCCAGATTGTCTCTCTTGTATTGTCATCAATAGTTAGACGGTATAGTGAGTGACTGTATTTTTAAAGGAAAGTAAGAGGATTCCAAGATAAAAGTATTTCATGAAACTATTCAATATCTTCTACATCCTAGAATAATGTAATCATATGAGAATACTGTGTAAATTACATTATGGTTCTAATTGACAAACTGTGGGAAACCGTGTCCAGGCTTAAGGACTGGGGATTGTTATGTTCTACAGTAACATAATGCCCCAAAATTCCGGGCTAGTGCAAAGCATGGAGAATTATTCCTAACTTTTTCTAGTTATTTACAAGAAAAGTATTTATATATAAAGCAAATTATGGGACCAGCAGATGGTATAATGGTTACATTGCTGGACTCCCATATGGTCAACTGTGGTTCAAGTCCTGGACCTGAAGGCTAAAACACATGCTGGGCATGTGTGTGTGCATGCCCAAAATCCTGAGAGGAGAATGGAGAAGAGGTGGTTGTGGCTTGGCCAACCCCCCTGGGGGGTAATTTCTCACTTTCTGTCTCTCTGTCTCTGTCTCTGGTGAGTGCATGTGCCCTACAGGAAAATCTCTCAAAAAACTTAAAATAAAAAATAAAGCAAATTATAAGCAATGTTTCACACATATGCTTTGTCCTTTGGCATTAGTGATATAATGAGAAAGGAAATTTGAAGTCCAGACTTCAGATAACTATGCCCTACTTGCTATCCCCCTTTAAGGAATTTTTTGCAGAGGATGATAGGAGAAGCTTTGTTTTGAGCATCTGCATAAAAATAAGGTTAATCAGGTTATACCACATAACTTAACCTATTTATCATCTATAGTGTGTTTAGATTGGATCTATAATGTGTATGTGTTTTTATTATACCTCTTTAAATATTCATTGATAAATACTTAATCTAAATTCAACCAGAAATTTTGCTGACAGTGGTACATAGTTCAAAAACTGTTAAGACGTGGTATTATTTGAGAGCGAATCAAAGAGCACTTCCGTACTCTGGAATCAGATGACTTGAATTTAAATCCCAGATCTGCCAGTTTATGTAATCCTAACTTTTCCATTGGTGGATGGAGGAAAATGATAAAACCTAACTCACAGAGAGTTGAGAAGTAAATCAGATAATATCTGTAAAGTACTTAGCATGGTGCCTGAAATCAGCATATTTCTAAATTATAGTTTCTGTCATTATCACCATAAAATTCTGATTGTTACTAAAAACGTTTTTATAAAATAGAGGGCTTAACTGAGTTTAAACTCAGAGAAGGTGATGACAGCAAGGTAGTCTCTGAATCTTCCGTAGGAATACAAAGCAGTTAGGATAGCCACAGGCATTATCTACAGTTAAATGACAGGATATCTCCATGAACCTCAAAATACAAATGAGAACAAACCACTGACCCACATGATTTTAGCATATGTGTAGGAGGAAATGAAAGAAAGATAGGTGGTTTCTGTTAGGTCTGCAAATTGGAGAACTGTAACATTCCCCAGTTTCTCCCTACGAAAGTACAATGGGCCAGTGTGAGAACAGAAGCTGAAAGTGGGAGGCAGGGTTCTACAGAATCCCATTTGGGGACCAGTAGATGGTGTAACAGTTACATCGATGGACTCCCATGTAGTTGACTGCAGTTTGAATCCCAGACCCAGCAGCTTAAAACTCACACTAGGCACATGTGCATGTCTGCCCAAAATCCCAAGAGCAAAATGGAGAAGGGATTGCATCATGACCATGCCCCCAGTGGGTGATTGCTCACTTTCTGTTTCTCTTTCTGTCTCTCCAGCAAGCATATGTGCCCTATAGCAAAAGGAAATAATTTGTAGATAAAAGCAAAATATAATTTATAGAAAACCAAAACAAAGCCAGTCCATAGCCTGGTGGTTAATGCAGCTGGAGCCCACATGGCCAACTGCTCAGTTTGATTTCCTGACCTGGCAGTTTGAAAACACCAGGTTCCTGTGCATGCATGCCCAAAATCCCCAGAGAAGGAGAAATGGAGGAAAAGGGATTGTGGTGTGATCATTCCCCACAGATGGTGCCTCTCTGTCTCCTTCCAACAAGCAAATGCATTCTCTGGAAAATTAAAAAAAAAAAGAAAGAACAAAAGGAAACCAGCCATTAAATAAATCCAAAAGCTGCTTCTTGGGGGATAGGGATGGACTCAGCAAGATAGAAAAACCACCAGCCAAACTGTTTAAGAAAAAAGGAAAAAAAAAAAAAAGGGAAGCACAAAAAACAAAACTTAAAAGGGCAAATACCATGAAACAGATTTTTAATTGAATATACGTCAAGTTAGAAAATCAACCCTTTTTAAAAAAAATGCAAATTGCCAAAATACACTCTAGTAGATAAAGTCAAAACCAGTTACTGTAGAAGAAACAACCAAAGGACCCCTTTGCCATAAAAGTATAATAATAATGATTGGGAAAAACATAGAAAAGATACTGAATGATGAAGTGGGGAGATTAATGTCTCTGTATTGACTGACATGCATGGCATTCCCTTTTGAAAAAGCAATGTAATACGCTGTAAAGCTATATGTAATCCAATGTAACATATAGAAGATTATGATAATAAAAAGAATTAAAAGGTACCTTTCAAATGAAAAAAAAAAAAAAAGTATCCGGCCCAGGTTGTCCCATGGAGATTTCTATTAACAATTAAGATGAAATAATTTCAATGTTGCTTGAACAATTCCAAGGTCAAAAAAGGCCCCCCAAAAGAACAAAAAAATTAATGTTGTAAAGTAAATGCAATAGCATTGATTCAAAAACCTGATACAGGTTGTACCGAAAAGAGAAGTATAGACCAATTTCAAATATCAATGCAAAAGTTTTTTCCAACAGCATTTTCAGAAGGTAATAAAACCATTACTAAGTTTGGCTCATTACAGGAATGCAAGAATAGCTTATTAGACAATCTATTAATATTCTTACTGAGTTTTTAAAAATAAATTATTATCTCCATCTTTGCAGAAAAGGCATTTGATAGACATGAGCACTTGTTTTGTATATACTTAGTAAGTAGAAACTGATAGCTAATTTATTAACATTGGATCTCTGCCCAGAAGTCAACATCTTGTTGGCTTTCCAACTACAGTCAGTGCCAAGACACATACCCAGCTCGTCAGCTATTGAACACCTTGTTGGGAGTTTTAGCCAATGAAGTTAGACAAAACAAAGACACAAGAATTAGAAAGGAAAAGATAAATTATTTGCAGATCCTAAGTGTGTGGAAAACCCACAAGAATTTGCTGAAAAACTAAACAGTGAAAAAATTTAATGTCAAGTAGCAATTAAATACATTTGCATACACCCATCAGTAGCTGTCACCAGGATGTCGGTGAAGTTCAGAACAGGCAAAGTTTATGTTTGGTGTAAAAATCAGTACCCTCTTTCAGCCACTACCTCTCTTCTCAAAGGTAAGCACTATCCTGATATATAATAAACCACTATCATTTAGTTTTGTCTATTTTTGAACTTTTGTGTAAGTGGAACCATATTGTATATGTTGTTTTTCAACTGGCTTCTTAAGCTCAACAAGAACTGGAGGGATGCAGTGAGCTCTGTGGTGCTGGTAATGTTGGTAATGCTGTGTTTCATGATTTAGGTGCTGGTTACATATGTCCACTCTATGAATATTTATCAAGCTATACACTAAAGATTTGTGTACTTTTCTTTACATGTAAGTATAGTTCAATAAAAAATGTTTAGTAAAGAAAGACTTCATATATACAACTAGTTAGAAAATGTATTGGAAAGCTCGTTTATGATTAAAAAAAATCATGTAAACTTAATAATGTGTCTGTAACCTACATGAAGAAAGCTTAAAACTCTTGGGACCAGCAGTTAGCATAATGGCTATGTGGCTGGACTCCCATGTAGTCGACCACGGTTTGTGTCCCAGACCTGGTGGCTTAAAACTCATGCCGTGTGCGTGTGCGTGCATGTCCAAGATCCCGAGAGGAGAATGGAGGAGAAGGGAGTGCGGCGTGGCCATCCCCCCTGGGCAGTGATTTCTCGCTTTCTGTCTCTCTGTCTCTGTCTGGTGAGCACATGCGACCTTATAGCAAAAACCTCTTAAAAAAAAAAAAAAAAGAAAGAAAGCTTAAAACTCTCGAAAGACAAAAAGGGGTAAATTTGAGGGAACAGCAGATGGCAATAATTGTTATATGGCTTAAAAATCACACCAGGCACATATGTATGTGTGTGTGCCCAAAATCCTGAGAAGAGAATGGAGGACAAGGGACTGCAGCGTGGCCGTTCCCCCAGAGAGTGATTTCTTGCTTTCTGTCTCTGGTAAGCACATGCACCCTATAGCAAAAATCTCTCAATAAAAAAGGTAGACTTGAATAAATGAAAAGAACACTATGTTCTTAGGAAGACTCAGCACCAGAATGTGTTTTTGTTTTTGTTTTTTTTAGTTTTGCTATCTGGTATATGTGCTCACCAGAAAGAGACAGAAAGTGAGAAATCACCCCTGATGGGAGAAGACTATGCCACAATCCCCTCTCCTCCTGGGACTCTTGAGCACATACACTCCTGGCATGATGCTCAAGCCTCAAGGTCTACAACTTAGACCACACAGGTGGCCATGTGGGATCCAGCCACCCCAACCTCCATGCCTACTGGCCCCCAAAACCTGTTGTTCTCTTTCAGTTAACAAATGTAATGTGATCCCAGTAAAAATTATGTCTGATTTTATTAGAACTTACCAGAGAAATCATGAAAACTGAAAATGAATGGGAGGAGACCTAGAACACACTGAAACATGCTCTGAATCCGCCATGGCAAAATCTATTGGAATCTTAAATGTGTCTACTTTTTATGCCAGCAATACCCTATCTATAATTCCCTCCTCTCAGACTTTGAAAAACTTGTGGAAAAATTAAATTAAAGCATGAGTTTATCTTGGAACCTAGACATAGTTTTTCATAATATGCATTTTCCATGTCTGAAGACTCCATAGCAATGCTGCACTAAAATGCATGTTTTCTGTCTCCAGGACAGGGTTCTAATGCATGCCATGAAATGAAGGATAACTTAGATATTCATCTTACATTTTCTTGTGTCTTTTTACATTTTTCCAGATGTTTAGTTCTGCTGACTTTTCGTTAAAGCTCTTATTGAGACTGTAACTGAATTGGGGTTGCCATTAAAGTACATATAGGAGAGAGTTCCTGAATTAGTTGACAATCTGCTACAGTCAGGTAGGATGTCCAAGCCCTCTCCTCAGTATGCTTCAAAGTATACTGTTTTAAAGTCTATGTGGGAACGTGAAAGGCATTTTAAATTCACTTGAGTAACTGAAGTGAAAATAAGACCCATTATAACTTTAGGCTCCAAACCAGTTTCCCTCATTGAATCTTATGTGAGCAAGTTAGGAAATTTGATAGAGCCATTTTATGAAGTCTCTGAGGAGTGAAGGAAAATTCTAAAATAATTAGTTTGATAAAGTGCACCAGAATAGCTGCTAGACCGTTAATGGATTGTCATCTTGTCATATAAATGTTAGCAATTGAGTACCATGCTAGAATACCCATAAGTGATACCCATACATTGAAAATTATTAGTGGTTAAATTAAAGAAATAGTTATAATTATGATTATCCACACAACACATTTTACTTCCATGAGCCTTACTACTCGTTTTGATATTGCTCATACTAAGGAATATTTAGTTTACTTACAACTCACAGATACTGTTATGAACGTCATTTAGCTCTATAGGTTTTCTAGAAGAAAGTTTCTGGAATAAAGGATATATGCTCTAAAAATATAAACAATAGCCTGGCTGTGATGTGAAAGCAGGTCGGTGCTAGTGTATGGTTGGTTGAGACCACATGGGAGGCCCCAGTTTGGTTCCTAGGCCAACCTGAGCAAGCCAGTCACAGTGGCATGTCCCTGTGGTAAATGACAGGGAGTTTGGGGCAACAGGATTACAACGTGGAAAGACTCAAAAATACTGGTCTGTTGCCAGTCAGTGGTGTGGGTTAAGGCAACTGGATCCCACATGGCCAACTATGCAGTTCAAGCCTTGGACCTGGCAGCTTGAAAAACATATTGGGTGTGTGTGCCCAAAATACCAGGAGGAGAATAGAGGAGATTTCAGTGTGACCCTCCCCCATAGGGAGGTGCTCTCTTTTCCTTTCTCTCGGTCCTGTTCTGGCAAGCGCATGTGCCCTTTAACAAATTTTTTTAAATAAAAATTATTCATGATTTTACATACATGTGTATGTGTCTTCAATATCATAAGTATTTGGACTTTTGTCTTTGGTTCCTAAAGCATATCATAGAAACCAGGCCCAAGGCAAGTCTTAAAAATTCTAAACCTGGGCCAGCAAGTGGTGTGGAGGTTAAAGCAGCTGGATCCCCTATGGCTGAATGTGTAGTTAAAGTCCTAGACCTGGCAGCTTGAAAAACATGTCAGGTATGTGTGCCTGCATGCCTAAAATCCTGAGAGGGGAGTGGAAGAGAAGGGATTACAATGTGGCCATCCCTGTAGGGTGCTTTCTCATTTTCTCTCTCTCTGGGGAGCATGTCCTCTAACAAACTAAAAATAATAATATAAAGAATACTAAAAATATTTCTTCTCAAATGGAAAAATACAATCTATAATCCTAAATTAAATTAGGAAACGGGTTCTGTTTAGTTTCAGGCAGGAGAGGTTCATTGTTTATATGTGCCGTGCAAACGAGTATTAACTGTATGCCCATGAGAGTGAAATCAGAACATGTCTCTGTGCAGGACTTAAGAACTCTAGTTTTCCAAATGTGATCTGCAGGTGGGAGCACTAGCATCACCTGGGAATGTGTTAGAGAGTGTAGACTGTCTGGCCCCAATTTAGTCCTACTGAATCAGAAACTCGGTGGGACAGCCATCTGGGTTGTAACAGGCCCTCCAGGAGGCTCTGATGTGCACTCAGATTGAATAACCACTCACTGATTTAGAAAAAGCAGCGTAGGGGTCAGCTGGTAGAGTGGCTGACCATGGTTCGAGCCCTAGACCTGGACCTGTGGCTTGCTTTTTCACTTTCTCTCTTCTTTCTCTCTCCCTCTCTCTCTCTCTCTCTCTCTCTCTCTCTCTCTCTCGTGAGCACATGTGCCCTATAGCAAACTTAAAATAATAATAATAAATTTTTTTTTAAAAAAGTGTAAGGAGAGGCAGTGAACGCCCCATAATAACTGCAAGCTATGTATATAGATACACATATATGTATGTATTTTTAAATTTGCCGTAGACACATGTATTCATCAGAGAGTGACAGAGAAGTGAGAAAGCACTCCTCTCAGGGGTATTGCCACACCACAGTCCTTTGTCCTCCATTCTCACAGGATTTGGGGCACATGCATTTGGAGTATTTCTCAAACTGCTGGGTCCAGGACTTGAACTGTGCAGTTGGCCATGTGGGATCCAGCTGCCTTAACCACCATGCCACTGACTGGCTTGCAAATTTATATTTTAAAAAGATAAAGATTTTAATTAACAGTGAGGTAAGCATAATTCATCAGTGTGCTCTTTACCCCAACTCCCAGCCCCAAAAGCTTAATCAGTGGTAGTAGGTTTGAAAACTTAATGAATGCTCATGTATGCAAAAATTACATCATTTTATCAGATGGACCCAGTCTTCCTTTACTCATATCTTTGAATATCAAGGGATGAGGATGCTGGGGAGAAAGGCTGTTTGAACTTGTCAACTCGCACTCAAGCACTCAAGTCTGTTTTGATTTCAGCAGTGTTCTTTCTCCTGCTCCTGGCTGGCTGATATGTGTGTCTCCTAGAGAGGACAGAGCGCCTATGCAGTTGCCACTCTGGTGCCTACTGAGGTGTCTGCTGCTGGTCCAGTGTGGCATTTCAAGGTGGATTGTGGCTATTGGCCTGCGATTTCCAATCCCCATACTATGGCCTCTTTGCGCAACTCCCAGGAGGCTTCGACTCAACTCATCTTGGTGGTTTAGTCTCTATCCTCCAGTCTTCACATGCACAGTCTGCTCACCGGCATATGAGGAAGCTCTTAGATCTATTTACGCCCAGAGCACTGTCCCCATTTATCTTCCCCCCC
>NW_006204127.1:169338-171766 GCF_000334495.1 Tupaia belangeri chinensis
CCCCTCCCGCCCCCATCACCACCACTTCAGTGCATGAGACAGCTGTAGCTGAGGGGATGTAGCTAAGCCACCGTCCTGTTTCTCAGGACTGCAGCCTCTTCTGGGTTGTGCCTGTAGGAGAAGGCACATGTTGAAATATTTTAAAGTTAAAATCAAGCTAGTGAATTACCACATCTTTCTTCCTAGGTGGTCAAATATATCTTCATACTGACAGAACTGAGAAAATAACAGGCACTACCAAATAATGGTGAACAGCCCCAATCCAACGGTAAGTGCACTTTCCACCGTGGGCCATGATTTGACAGCAGCTATTGCTGGGCTGCTGCAGGGTGGACAAAAGAAAAGGATTTCTCCCTGGTTTGCCAGCCCTGGCCTTGCAGTCGCTGGAAATATCCACAGGGTAAACATCCACTGTCTGTCTCTTACAAACGGGCATAGAGGAGTGTTTCCTTCATCCTGCTCAGTATCCTTTTTGCACCCAACTCCTGCCCCCATCATTGCCCTGGCAAATTTCCTTCAAAGAAACTTGATGCCAAAGACCAGATTAAAATTCAGAAATACCAGCTACAGAGTTTGCTTATGAATGAGTCTTCTCCCCTTTATCTAAGCTCCATCTCACTGCAGATCCCCCAAACAGCTGCTGCTTCATCACAGCTTGGACCTTAGCCATAGATACCCTAGCAGCACAGCTCAAAATTTAGGCTCTGAAAGTGGACCGTGCAGAGAATTCCAGGCTCTCTGGCTCCTGGAGCATTGTCTAGAAAGGGACTCAACTGACTCCTCACCTTGTGAAAAGAAGGACAGTGCTGACAGGCCACCAATCCCTTTGTTCTTCATTTGAACTTCATGCCAGTCTAGACTGCTCCTCTCACATACCTCCTCTCCTCTGCCCCATCTTTCCACACTTTCCCAAGGCTAGGAGTAATAGGATTTCTACCATTTATCTGTGACAGGGACTTACCTTTGTTCACTTCCTGAGTTCTCTCTGCTGTTGACTTTCATGTTAATTGGAATCCAAGAAATTTAGAAGTTTAGAAAATCCTCAAGTGAGAGAATCTGATTTTGATTCTTGTTTTGCTGCAAACTCAAAAGCTGTCGTTTTCCTCACTTTCTCTTTGTTGTAATATTCTAAAGCTCTCAAGGTGAAATACTGAATACAGAAGAAAATTTGCATTCAAACGTTTCAAATTTAGTTTCCTTGCCAAATTAATAGGAGTGGGGTAGCTAAAGTAAAGGAGGTGATGACAGCACTGTCCTCTGTGCTATCAGGATGCTACAATAGGCTCAAGGTGCCACACATGAAAAAGGTCAGAGGTGGGCTTTCCAGGGTGATAGAACAGGGAGAAATGGACCATATTTTTTACATCCAAATATCTAAAGGGCTGATCTTTGGAAGAAGGTTTTGATGCCATTTCAACTCCAGAATTTCTGTTTAGGAAAGGCTTAGGGATGATCATCAGAAAGAAAGTGAAACCCAAAGGACTTGCCTTTAAGATGATTTGCACATCACCGCATTGTTTATTTCTTGTGTCTTTGAGGTGGCATTCCAGAGAGCAGGTGAAGGTTTCAGGTTGATTGTACATTTCTCCTTAGCCAACTGCCTCCACCAGTGGCTAGACTCCTCAAAACATTTAGTTTGCACAACAAATAACATTTGTTGAATAAAGGGATTAATAAGTGAATCAATATTTCAAAATTACACAGAATGCTACATTAGCACTGCATGAGGCTGGAATGAGTTACCCCAGGAAGTTTCCTGCTGCCACTGTGGAAGGTGAAACTCAGGCTGGAAAGCAGGCAAGGAGAACCAGGACTGCAGGCTAACAGACTACAGGCTTGGCTGACTTCTAGTTTGGACAGAGCAGTGTTTAAAACACACATACACTTATTTTTAGAACATCAACTCATTTCTCTCAAAAAATTTTACATTGCCTGTTCCCAAATATCTATTTTCAGAGTAAAAAAAAACCTTTATATATATATAATCATAGTTTATGAGAAAAAATTCTCTGTCAGAAAGAGAGCCTCAACTCATAAAACATAGAGTAGGATTAGAAAATAATGATTTTGCAAGTGCTAATAGATCCTAAGCAAGCATCACTAAGAGATAGTGAAACCATTAGGAGAAAGGTTGATGGAGAATGTAAAAATGGAAGGTTCAAGCTGCCATCACATAAATCCACTGATCGATGCTACCATCTCTAAAAGTGGAACAATCAGACACTTGGATGGTGATGGAGTGCTAAAAACCTCAATGTTTTATGAGGCAATTTCACATGGGAAGGTTCCCAGTTCAAATGCAGAAACTTCCCTAAGTACATCAGGTATTACGTGTTTCGCTTTCCTTCTCTCTCTCTCTCTCTCTCTCTCTCTCTCTATCTATCTTCAGCAAGTACATGCAGCCTTTAGCAAAAAAAAAAAAAAGAAA
>NW_006204127.1:171779-183453 GCF_000334495.1 Tupaia belangeri chinensis
AGACTATATAGTAGGGGGCTGGCAGGTGGCATGGTGGTTAAAGGTGCTGGATTCACATGGCCAACCATGGTTAAAGTCCTGAACCTGTTGGCTTACTTTCTCACTTTTGCTCTTTCTCTCTCTCTCTCTCTGATCAAACTGGAAAATAACAATAATAATAAATAAAAAAGTTAAACTAATTATTTTTTTATTTTTTATTATCATCATAATCTTCTTTATATTACATTGGATTACATATAACTTTACAGTGTATTACATTGCTTTTTTCAAAAGGGAATGCCATGCAAGTCAGTCAGTACAAAGACATTAATCTCCCCGCTTCAACATTCGATATCTTTTCTATGTTTTCCCCAATCATTATTATTATTATTATAATTATTTTTTAAAACAGTCAATCGCTATTTCTCATTTTGCTTGTAAAAATACTTTGCCCATCATGGAATACTTCTCAGACCAATCCAGTTGAGAATACTATACATGTCATCATCAACAGTTAATAAGCCATATCTGTTCACTTGCTATCTTTCTCTATCCTCTTCTCTTCACTTCCCCCATTCCACACTGTCCTATTCTCATTAAGTACCTTCACTGCTTTTATGTCCTCCAATTTTTTGCTCTCTATAAAAAAGTTAAAGTAATTCTTTAAAAAAAAAAAAAAAGACTGTGGTAGGACTTCTAATTCTAATTCCAACCAAGACAGAAGAGACTGGATTTACCTCCCTCCTAAAAAATATAAAAACCTGGATGAAATGTATGAACCAATAGTCATCAAAACACTGGGCATCAGGTAATGGAGAGTTTTCTGAGAAATGACAAATGAAGTGAGCCATGATCATTCTAGTTTACCGCCTTGAAAACCTCCATGCCACAATATGGGAAGGAGAAACTCAGATGGAGAAGGGGAAACTGGGGTCCTGGTACACCAAAGTGGTTAGAGTTCATAGAGAAAGTGTCAGAGAGGAGAGCAGGATATCTGGATATTTCCAGGGGATCTGTTTTGAGTATTCAGTGCATGTATGAAGGAGACTACAAAAGACAAGAGGAGAAAAAAACACATTAAGAGATTAGCAGGAACATTACTTCAGCTTACCTAGGTCCAGAAATAGTTTCTGTTCTAATAAGCCTGGTTGGAATACTTCCAGACTCACAGGGTAGAGTGCTTAGATTGGTCTCACCTCAGTGGTGATAATCAGCCCTTCATTGACTGCTCTAGTTCCACTTAACAAATCTTTTTTTTTTTTTTAGAGAGAGGTTTTTTCGCTATAGGGCGCGTGTGCTCGCCAGACAGACAGAGAGAGACATAGAGACAGAAAGCGAGAAATCACCCCCCAGGGGGGATGGTCATGCCGCAATCCCTTCTCCTCCATTCTCCTCTCAGGATCTTGGGCACGCACGCACACACACCCGGTGTGAGTTTTAAGCCACCGGGTCTGGGACGCGAACCGCAGTTGACTACGTGGGAGTCCAGCGACATAGCCATTACACTAACTGCTGGTTCCCCCACTTAACAAATCTTTAAGATCCCAAAAGATCACGCTTTTCCAAGCATTTAACTGAATCCCAGAACAAAGCTCAAGAACAATTGTGCAAATATAAAAATATCTAGGACTCAACAAGGCAAAACTCACAATGTCTGGCATTCAATCACAAATTATCAGACAGGGAATGGCCATGCCCTGGTGGTGGGTATAGCTGTATCCCACATGGCTGTGTGGTTTGAGTCCTGGATGCTGGACACGTGTGTGTGTGTGTGTGTGTGTGCACCCAGAGTGTGCAGGAGGAAGATATGACCATGTCCCATCAAGGGTGCTTTCTCACATTCCCTCTTTCTCTTTCTGTCTCTCTCAGGTGAGTGCATGCACCCTCTGGCAAATTTTATATATATAAATATATATATATCAGGCAGATCCAGCCTGGTGGTGAAGTTGGTGGCAGTCAACTGCAGTGCTGGAGACCATATGGTCCTGGGTTCAGATCCTCAGATCGTGGCACCTAGGATCTTGAAGGGCTGGAAGGCTGAGCAAGGAGGATCATGGCATTGTAAAACCCTATAAAGGGCTCTCTCTCTCTCTCTCTCTCTCTCTGTCCATAGGCACATGAACATACACATGCTCTTTATCATGAATAAAATAAAAAAATTATTAGGCATAAAAAATAGAAAAATATGACCCCAGTGAGGAGAGAAGTCAATCAATAGAAGCTGACTCAGAAATGACACAGATGTTAGGGTTAGAAAACAAGGTTATAAAACACAGGTACTTTCCTATATTACATATGTTCAAAAAGCTAAAAGGGGTGCAGTGGAGCACCTCTTTCACTGGGGGCTAGTCGGGGTGGTGGCATAGAGGTCAGGCAAAAAGCTTCTCAATAAGTACTCACCACACCATCCAGGAAGCCATCCTCACATGTTCCATAGTCCCATCACTTCCCAAATCATAGCTGGAAGGCAGAATGGTTGTCTTATTTCCTTTTGTATCTACATCATTCTGATAAAGTGCTGAGTATGCTTTTGGATTATTTTCCTGTCACATGCCCTGCCATTTCCTTACCAAGTCCCATCCAATGGTGTAGCAGAAACCCAAGAAGCCAGCTACTTTCAGATTCCATAGTTCACTGACCCACGTGCATGACTTGTGCTTCTTTCTTTAGTTACATAGTTCCAGTGTAGTCCCAGGTGCATCTCATCCTGAGAGGTTGTTAGAGGATCCAAGTATATGAACCTGGCTAGATACAAGCTCCACTCTGATTAAGAGAACACATCTAGGAAGAAGAGCTGCTTTATCCCCAATACTACAGAACCTGCTCAAAATAGTAGGAAGAGTGTGTAATTCATCAGATGACTAAATACCAGCACAGAGGCACAAGAAATATGAAAAAAAAATGCAATATCTCTCCCTCAAGGGAACACAACAACTCTTCATCAACCACAGATAGCACAATAGAACTAGCAGAAAAATCAGAAAAATAATGCATAATATTTATAGTGACAAAACTAAATGAGAAACAGGAGAAAACAGACAACCAACTTCAGATGAGGAAGTCCTTCCACGGCTTGAAGGAGGAGATAGACAGTGTAAAAAAGAACCAAACAGAACTTTTAGAAATAAAGACTGTAATACAGGAAATCAAAACCTCTCTCAAAAGTATGAATAGCAGATTAGACCATGCAGAAGATCTAATCTCTTATCTAGAAGACAAAACCTCTGAGTCAACCAGCAAAAAGATTGGAAGTGTAATCAAAGGGAAAAAAAATAGTATATGGGAAATACTAGATACCATTAAACAGCCAAGTATCTGATATTCCAGAAGAAGAATCTAATAAGGGCATAGAAAATCTATTCCATGAAATGCTTTTAGAAAACTTTCCAAACCTAGAAAAACATTCAGACACCCAGACCAAGAAATACAAAGAACTCCAAATAGAATCAGCTTAAGAACTGTGTGTGTTTGCCCCAGCACTTTATTGCCAGACTGGTAAAAATCAAAGACAAAGACAAGATTCTAAAAATGGCAAGAGAGAAAAGTCAAGTTACTTACAAATATTATCCCATTAGGCTAGCATCAGACCTCTCAACTGAAACAATGCAAGCAAGGGAAGGATGGGAAGATATATTCAAAACACTAAAAGAAACACAGTTTCAACCAAGGGTAGTATACCTGGTAAGACTTTCTTCCATATAAGAAGAACAAATTAAATCATTCCCAACTTCTGTCTGACAGTGGCTCCAGCTCCACTACTAGGTCCACTGAAGCGTGCCACCATGAGGCAACAGGCCATCTCCTTCTCCAAGGACTTGACTACTGCCATCTGCAAGATGACCACAATTGAGCAGGTCAAGCTGCTGCTGCAAGTGCAACATGCCAGTAAGTAGATAGCAACTGACAAGTAGTACCCTGGAATCAATGGACTGCATATCCCCAAGGAGCAGGCCATGCAGTCTTTCTGGAGGGATAACCAATGTCATCCATTACTTCCCCATACAAGACCTTAACTTTTCCTTAAAGGACAAGTACAAGCAGAACTTCCTGGGTGGTATGGACAAGCACAAATTGTTCTGAAGTATTGTACTGGGAACCTGACCTCTGGAGGGGTAGCCAGAGCCACCGTGCTCTACTTCATCTATCCACTGGATTTCCCCAGAACCTGTCTGGCAGCCAGTGTGGGAAAGTCAGGCATGGAACAGAAGTTCAAAGGCCTGGGAGACTGGTGAAGACAGCATCCAAGGCTCACCAGGACTTCACCATCTTGATGCAGGGTATTATCATCTATCCAACTGTGTCATCAGGTTCGACCTGGACCCAAGAACACGCACATGATGTTGTGCTGGATGATCAGCCAGATGGTGACAGCTGTAGTAGGCATGATGTCCTACTCCTTCGACACTGTATGAGGACACAAGATGATGCAGTCTGGGTGCAAAGGAGCTGATATGTTCATGGGGACCGTGGACTGCTGGAGGAATATTCCACAAAGATAGTAGGGACAAAGCCTTCTTCAAGGATTTGTGGTCTAATGTTCAGAAGGAGGGGAGAGTGGTGCTTTGTACTGGTCCTGTACAAACTCAATAACATGATCTAAGCAGGGCAGTGTGCCCCATAGAATCCAAACCATGTAGCATCCTCAAGAAATTTCAGTCCTCCCTGTCCTGGCAAGATGGTGTCTTTAGAGGGCTGGAAAGTGGTTAAATAGAAGCTTATTGTAATCACTTTGACCGTTGACACCCTGATTTCCATGAGTTGATTAGGGAGGAGGGGAATAATGGCATCTTTGTGGATCCTGGGCGAAGCAGCCTCTTCATTTAGACATACAGTCCAGAGATTGTAGGACCAAGATATATGTAAGTATCTATTTAAAACAAGAATCATATCACCCATCTGTACTTAAGCATTTGCTCTGCTTTTGCACAGTTGAATATTTGCAATTAACATTCTTGTTTGGCATTCTGAGAAATAATAAAAAGAGGATCCCAGAAAAATAATTTGAGAAAAAAATAAATAAATCATCTCTTGATAATCAAAACCTGAAATAATTTACCAACACTAGACCAGCTCTTCAAGAAGTATTGAAGGGAGTACTATAACAGGAAAACTAAAAAGGGCCAGTCTCTGGCCACAGCCCCAGCTCCAGCTCTCCCAACCCCAGAGACACCCCTCTAAGGAAGGTAGGCGTTTTGTTTTGTTTTGTTTTGTTTTTTACTCTTCTTCTTTCTTTTGTTAATTTTCTACTATTTACCCCACAGAACAGGCCTTGGCTCTCTAGCAGAGACCAAGTTCCATCCCCAGACCCCTGTCTATTTTTTCTTTATTCTCATTCATGCTCTTTTCTTCCACCTTATGTTGTCGTCTTCTCAGCCTCCACACTCCCAGAGAGACTAGACAGGTCTAAAATCAAAGTTCTCAAATATCCTAGTATTGTGAGGCTCCCAGGGATCTTCCCTTTTATTGAACCAGCTGCAAAAAAAGGAGATACTGCTCCTCAGACACCTGAATAGGAGGCCCCTCTTGTGGGGACCACATTGTTAAACATAGCAAAAGAAAGACTTTGTCACACATCAGCCCATAGCAAAAGGGAAATACACTTGTTCCCAGTCGAAGAAATATTCTCCTAAATGGTATCCATAAGTGAATATATCTCTCAATGGCTAAAAGGAGAAGAGCCTCAGGTCTGAATAAACCAGAAAATATGTCTCCATCAAAAGAACACAATAACTCACCTCT
The DNA here is from genome assembly GCF_000334495.1 of Tupaia belangeri chinensis. Lineage (NCBI taxonomy): Eukaryota > Metazoa > Chordata > Mammalia > Scandentia > Tupaiidae > Tupaia > Tupaia belangeri. Next base: position 177,498 of record NW_006204127.1, read on the forward strand.
GTCTCTTGAAAACACAGGGAGTTACCAAAATGTCAGAGAAAGAATTTAGAACATTCATGGTGACAAAACTCTATGAGTTGGAACAGAAAAGAGACAATGAACTACAGGAGATTAGGAAGTCCTTCCATGATATGAAAAAAAAAAGGACATTATAAAAAATAATCAGATGAAATGATTACAGAAAAAGTCTGTAATACAGGAAATCAAGAACTCTCAAAAGTATTAAAAGTCGATTAGACCATGATAAAGATTGAATCTCTAACGTACAAGATAAAACTTCTGATCCAGGAAAAAAAAATAAAAGTAGGGAAAATGACCACAAAAACCCATGAGGATAATATACGAGAAATACTAGATTCCATTAAATGTCCAAACATCCGAATAATAGGTATCCTAAAAGGTGAAGAAACTAATAAGGGCATGGAAATGAAATCTTGGAAGAAGACTTCCCAAATATAGAGAAGTACTCAAACATCCAGACCCAAGAAATACAAACTACCTCAAATAGAATGAACTCAAGAAGATCTGCAAGTCACATCTTAGCCGACAGACCAAGACCACAGATAAAGACAAGATAATAAAACTGGCAAGAATGAAATGACAAGTGACTTACAAAGGTCATCCCATCAGGCTAACTCCAGACCTTTCGATGGAAGCAATGCAAGTAAGAAAGAATGGGAAGACATATTGAAAGCATTAAGAAAGAAACAATTTCAACCAAGATTATTGTATCTTGCAAGATTATCCTACACATGGAAGAAAAAAAAAAAAAGATTAAAATCTGAGATTAAGAAAACCTGAAAGAATTTCCAACACCAGACCAACTCTTCAAGAAACTCTGAAGGGAGTCCTTTTCCAAGAAAAATAAAGAACAGCCAGAAATAAGGGAATAAAAGACAAGCAAGACAATGGCCAACTTAAAGGTAGGGAAAAGTCTGGAAATATCAATAATAACATTGAATATCAATGGGTTAAATTCTCCAATCAAGAGACACAGACTGGCTGAATGGATTTTAAAAAAATAAACCCTCTACCTGGTGCCTACAAGAAATTTATCTAAAGACACGCACAGACTAAAAGTGAAGGGCTGGAAAAAGATATTCCATGCAAATGGTAATAAAAACAGAGCTGGAGTCATGATACTAAGTTCTGACAAAATAGGCTTTAAAACAAAAACTGAAGAGACAAAAAAGGGCACTGTATAGTAGTAAAATAACTAATCTATCAAGAAGATATAATGTGTATAAATATCTATACACCTAACATAGGAGCACCCATATACATAAATGAAAGACTGTTAGATCTAAAAGGAGAGCTAGACAACAACACACTAATTGTTGGAAACGTCAACACCCCTCTATCTCCACTGGACAGATCATCAAGACAAAAAATTAGTAAAGAGATAAATGATGCCATAAACCAAATGGACTTAACAGACATCTATAGTCTTTCCATGCCAAAACCACAAGATACACATTTTTCTCACCCCCACATGGAATCTTTTCAAAGATTGATCACAAGAGAGGGGATAAAGTAAGCCTTGAGAGATTTAAAGGCATAAAAACTATATCCAGCAACTTCTCCGACTATGATGGAATTAAGCTTAATTTTAATTTCAAGAAAAATCCTCAAAAGTACACAAATACATGGAAATTAAATAGCCTACTCTTGAATGACTTCACAACTACTGAAGAAATTAACATAAACATCAAAAGATTAATGGAAGCCAATGACGATGAGGACATGAGTTTCCATAATCTTTGGGACACTGCAAAAGCAGTCACAACAGGGAAGTTCATAGCAATTAGTGCCCATAAGAAGATGGAAAGAAGGCAAATGGAACACCTAACATTGTGCCTAAGAGAACTGGAAAAGTAACAGCAAAAAAAAAAAAAAAGAAAAAAAAGAAAAAAGAAAAAGAAAAACTTAAGGAGAAAGGAAATAATAAAGATCTGAGCAGAATAAAGGAAATAGAAAATAAATGAACTATACAGAAAATAAAGTAAAAGCTTCTTCTTTGAAAAGAAAGTCAATACACCACTAGCAAGACGTAAGAAGAGAAAAAGAAACAAGGCAAATTAAATCTGCAATGAAGCTGGCAAAATAACAACAGTCAGTAGAAATACAAAACATCATTAGATGATACTATGAACAACTATATGCCAAGAAACAAGAAAAACCTGGATGAGATGGACAAATTCCTGGACAGATATAATCTACCAAGATTGAACCAAGAAGATGTAGAAAGTCTGAAAAGGCCCATAACAAGCTAGGAGATTGAATCAGTAATAAATAACCTCCCAACAAAAAAATAGCCCTGTCCCTGATGGCTTCACCTCTGAATTTTACAAAACTTTCAAAAAAGAGTTAACCCCCTTACTGCTCAAGTTATTTCTAAAGATTGAAAAGGGTGAATCTCTCCCTAATTTATTCTATGAAGCCTCCATTACTCTTGTCATGATCAGATAGGCTTTATTCAGGAATGCAAGGTTGGTTCAACATATGCAAAACCATAAATGTAATACATAATATTAATAGAAAGATAAACAAACATATGATCATATCAATTGATGCAGAAAAAACATTTGATAAGATACAACATACTTTCATGATCAAGACTCTCAGCAATATAGGCATAGAAGGGTCATTTCTAAACACAATAAAAGCTATTTATGAAAAATCCACAGTGAACATCATCCGAAATGAAAAAAAAAGCTGAAAGAATTTCCACTAAAAACCAGTACAAGACAAGGATGCTCACTTTCTCCACTACTTTTCAATATACTACTGGCAGTCCTTGCCAACACCATCAGAAAAGAGAATAAAATAAAAGGCATTCAAATAGGAAAATAAGTGGTGAAACTCTATTTGCAGATTACTTGATGGTATGCATAGAAGACCCAATGGTATCCATGAAAGAATTTATAGAAGTAATACATGAATACAGTAAAGTTGCAGGATACAAAATCAACAAACAGGGAACCAGCAGTTAGCGTAATGGCTATGTCGCTGGACTCCCATGTAGTCGACCACAGTTCGCGTCCCGGACCCGGTGGCTTAAAACTCACGCTGGGCACGTGTGCGTGCGTGCCCAAGATCCCAAGAGGAGAATGGAGGAGAAGGGATTGCGGCATGACCATACCCCCTGGGGGGTGATTTCTCGCTTTCTGTCTCTATGTCTCTGTCTGTCTGTTTGGCGAGCGCATGCGCCCTATAGCGAAAAACCTCTCTCAAAAAAAAAATCAACAAACAGAAATCTATAGCATTTCTATATACAAACAGCAGGCAGACTGAGATAGAACTAAAAAAAAATTCCATTTACCATAGCCACAAAAAGTATAACCAAAGAAGTTAAAGACCACAAGGAAAACTATGAGAAGCTACAAAAAGAAATAAAAAATGACACAAAAAAGTGCAAGGACATCCCATGTTCCTGGATTGGAAGAATTAATACAATCAAAATGGCAATTCTACCCAAATTAATCTACATATTTAATGCAATCCCAAGCAAAGTACCAGACACAAAAAGATAATTATGATTATCTTTATGTAGAAAAGATAATCATAAAATTTGGAATCATAAAAGACCTCAAAACAAGAAGAGTGGAGTGGGCAGCATCTCCCTCTCAGATCCAAACATATAATACAAAGCTGTGGTAATGAAAACAGCATGGTACTGGCACAGAAACAGACAGGTGGACCAATGGAACAGAATAGAGTCCCCACAAATAAATTCCAAAACATACATTCAATTGATTTTTAACAAGAAGTCCCAGTCAATCCAGTGGGAAAAGGAAAACCCCTTTAGTAAATGGTGCTGAAAAAATGAGATATCCGCCTGCAGAAAGATGAATATAAACCCTACCTCTCACCATTTACAAAAATCAATGCAAGGTGGATCAAAGATTTAAACCTAAGACCTGAAACTATAAAACTGCTCCTAGAAAACATTGGGCAAACTCTGGGAGACATTGGGGTAAGCAAAGACTTCCTAAATAAGACCCCCAAAGCACAGTTGATAATTTCTAAAATAGACAAGTGGGATTATATCAGACTAAGAAGTTTATGCCTGGCAAAAGACACAGTAATTAGTGTGAATAGACAGCCCTCAGAATGGGAAAATAGTTCTGTAAACTCTGCTTCAGATAAGGGGCTGATAACTAGAATACAAAAGGAACTCGAGCAGCTGTCCCGAAAAAAGATGATTAACCCCATTATAAGATGGGAGAATGAGTTGAGAAAAACACTCTCTAAGGATGACATACAAATACTCAAAAGGCATATGAAAAAATGCTCAACATCTCTCATGGTAAGGGAAATGCAGAACAAAACAACAATGAAACATCACCTAACCCCAAGCAGAATGTCTAAGATAAAAATAAATAAATAAAACAGAAATGATAAGTGCTGTCAGTCAAAATTTCTAAGATTAAAAAATAAAAATGATAAGTACTGGTGAGGGTTTTGTGAAAGGGAAACTCTCTTACACTGCTGATGGGAATGTAAATTGGTCCAGCCACTGTGGAGAACAATTTGAAGATTCCTCAAAAATCTACAAATAAAATGTCCATATTATCCAGCAATCCCACTCCATAGTATCTACCCAAAGAACAGAATTCTTAATCAGAAAAGTGCTTGCACATCGATACTTATGGTGACATTATTCACAATTGCTAAGAAATGGAACCAAACCAAATGCCCTCGTACAGATGGATGGAATGAAAAACTGTGGCACACTCATCCCACAGAGCAGCCTTTGCCCTCCAGGAGTGCCCCAATTCCATCTCTAGGTCCCTGGGCACCAATGGAAACTGAGGAAGTGGCACCACTGCCCCCACCCCACTTCCAAGGTCTCAAGTCCAGGTCCCTGCCCCCTAGAGAGGTAGGAAGGGTTTTTACTTTTTTTTTTCCTTTGCTCTGACTTTTTATTTTGCTAATACCCTGTCTCCCTTCTCTCTCTCATCCCACAGAGCTGCCCTTGCCCTCCAGGAACACCCCAGTTCAATCTCTAGGTCCCTGGCAAAATCCCGCACACTTTTCCTTTAATCCTCTGTATACTCTTTTCTCTCCTCTAACATTATCCTCTCTTCTCATTCTCCACCCTGCCAGAGGCATTATACAGATCTATAATCACAGTTCTGAAATTCCCTAGTTTTAAGTCTCCTGGGATACCCCTCTGTACTGAACCACCTGTGAAATACCAAGATACTTCTGCTCAGACACCAGAATAGAGTACACCTCTTAAGATCACATTGCTAAACACAATAGAAGAGAGACTTCCACATACATTAATTCACAGCTAAAGGGAAGCACTCTTGCTCTTAAGAGATATTCAAAATCGAATATATCTTCCAATGGCTAGTAGAAGAAGAGCCTCAGGTCTGAATAAACCAGGAAATATGTCTCCATCAAAGGAACAAAGTAACTCCCCTCCATATCTCCTAAAATCTGAAAACGTTACCAAAATGTCAGATAAAGAATTTAGAACGTTCATGGTGAACAAATTCTATGAGTTGGATCAGAAAATAGACAATGAACTTCAGGAGATTAGGAAGTCCTTCCACGATATGAAAGAAGAAATGGACACGCTGAGAAAGAATCAGATGGAGCTATTAGGGGTGAAGTCTGTAATAGAGAAAATCAAAAACTCCCTTGAAAGTATTAAAAGTCTTAATAGACTTTTAATAGACTTTTAATAGATCATGCTGAAGGTTGAAACGTCAATGTTGAAGATAAAACCTCTGACCTAGAAAAAAAAATCAAGAAGATAGAGAAAATAACAAAAAAACCCACAAAGATAATATACAAGAAATACTAGATTCCATGATACCCAAACATCAGAATAATTGGCATTCCAGAAGGTGAAGAAACTAATAACGGCATGGAAAATCTATTCCGTGAAATCCTGGAAGAAAATTTCCCAAGTCTAGAGAGGCACTCAAGCATCCAGACCCAA
>NW_006204127.1:183629-184870 GCF_000334495.1 Tupaia belangeri chinensis
AAAGAATGGGAAGATGTATTGAAAGTGTTAAAAGAGAAACACTTTCAACCAAGATTATTATATCCTGCAAGACTATTCTTCAAATTAGAAAAAAAAAAAGATTAAAATCTTCTCAAACAAAACCTGAAAGAATTTGCCAACATCAGACCAGCTCTTCAAGAAACCCTGAAGAAAGTATTATTCCAGGAAAACTTAAAAAACTAACAGATAGAAACAAAGGAATAAAAGGCAGTTAAGACAATGGTCAACTTGAAGGTCGAGACAGATCCGGTAGCATTGATGATAAAATTGAATGTGAATGAATTAAATTCTTCAATCAAGAGACACAGACTCGCTGAGTAGATAAAAAACCAGGAACCCTCTATTTGTTGCCTACAGGAAATCCACCTCATGGATAAAGACATACATAGACTGAAGGTGAAGTGGTGGAAAAAGGTTTTCCATGCAAATGGGAATAAAAAAAAAAAAAACTGGAGTTGCAATACTAATTTCTGATAAAATAGGCTTCATGAAGAGACAAAGAAGGGCACTATATTGTAGTTAAAGGATCAATAGATCAAGAAGATACTATGCTTATAAATATCTATGTGCCTAACACAGGAGCACCCAAATATGCAAAGGAAAGACTGTTAGATCTAAAAGGGGTGATAGACTGTAACACACTAATTGTTGGAGACCTCCACACTGCACTATCCCCTCGGGACAGATGATCTAGACAAAAAAATAGATAAAGATATAAAGGATCTAAACAATATAATCAATTAAATGGACCTAACCAACATCTATAGAACTTTCCATCCAAAAACCACAAGATACACTTTTTTCTCACCCCACATGGAGCCTTTTCAAGGTTGTACCACATCATAGGGTACAAACCAAGCCTCTATAGATTCAAAGACACAGAAACCATATCCAGCATCTTCTCTGGGCATGATGGAATTAAACTAAAATTTAATTTCAAGAAAAATCATCAAAAATACTAAAATACATGGAAACTAAATAACCTACTCCTGAATGACTCCACAACTGCTGATGAAATAAAAGACTGAACTCCAAAGATTTATGAAAGACAATGACAATGAGGACACAAGTTTCCACAATCTTTGAGACACCATTAAAGCAGTCATAAGAGGGAAGTTCATAGCAATTAGTGCGCATAAGAGGAAAACGGAAAGAAGGCAAAGGGATTACCTAACATCATGCCTTAGAGAATTGGAAAAGCAACAGCAAAAAAAAAAAAA
>NW_006204127.1:185001-187233 GCF_000334495.1 Tupaia belangeri chinensis
GAGACTTATTAAGAAGAAGAGAGAAAGGAACCAGGTAAATCAAATCTGCAATGAAGCTGGTAATAGAACAACAGACATAGTAGAAATTCAAAACATCATAAAAGGATACTTTGAACATTTATATGCTAAGAAACAAGACAATCTGGATGAGATGGACAAATTCCTAGACAAATACAATCTACCAAGAATGAATTAGGAGGATATAGAAAGACTGAATAGGCCCATAACAAGCCAGGAGATTGAATCAGTTATAAATCACCTCCCTACAAAGAAAATCCCTGTCTCTAATGACTTCAGTTCTGAATTCTATAAAACTTTCAAAGAAGAGTTAACCCCCATTCTGCTCAAGTTATTCCTAAAGATCCAAAAGGGTGACTCTCTTCCTAATTCATTCTATGAACCCTCTATCACCCTTATCTTTAAAACAAAGGACAGGACAAGGAAGTAAAACTATAGACCAATATCTCTGATGCAAAGATTCTCAACAAAATACTAGCAAACTGTATCCAACAACTTATAAAAAAGATTATACATCATGATCACCTAGGCATTATTCCAAGAATGCAAGGTTGGTTCAACATACACAAAATCATAAATGTAATACACCATTTTAACAGGAAGAAAGACAAAAACCATATGGTCATATTGATTGATGCAGATAAAGCATTTGATAAGATACAACATACTTTCATGATCAAGACTCTCAGCAAAATCGGCATAGAAGGGCCATTTCTCAACACAATAAAAGCCATCTATGAAAAACACATAGCAAACATCATCCTGAATGGAGAAAAGCTTAAAGTTTTCCCACTAAAAATGGGTACAAGACAAGGATGCCCACTTTCTCCACTCTTTTTCAATATAGTACTGGAAGTCCTTGCCAATGCAATCAGAAAAGAGGAAAAAGTTAAAAGCATCCAAATAGGAAAAGAAGAGGTAAAACTCTCTTTATTAGCAGATGACATGATTGTATACCTAGAATACACAATGGTTTCCATTTAAAAATTTCTGGAAGTAATACAGTAAAGTTGCAGGATACAAAATCAATATACAGAAATCTATAGCATTTCTATATACAAACAGCAGGCAGATGGAGATAGAACTGAAAAAAGTTATTCCATTTACCAACACTACCAAAAGTATAAGATACTTAGGAATAAATATAACCAAAGAAGTGAAAGACCTCCACAAGGAAAACTATGAGAATCTAAAAGAAGGAATCAAAAATGAAACAAAAAAAATGGAATGGCATCCCATTCCCTGGATTGGAAGAATTAATATAATCAAAATGGCAATCTACTCGAATTTATCTACCTATTTAATAGAATGCCAATCAAAGTACCAGACACATTCTTCACAGATCTAGAAAAGACAACCATAAAATTAATCTGGAATAATAAAAGACCCCGTATTGCCAAAGCAATTCTACACAAGAAGAGTGGAGTGGGTGGCATCTCACTCCCTGACCCCAAAATACAAAGCTGTGGTAATACAAACAGCATGGTACTGGCATAGGAACAGACATGTGGACCAATGGAACAGAATTGAGTCCACAGGAATAAATTACCAAACATTCAGTCAACTGATTTTTGACAAGAGGTACCAGTCAATGCAGTGGGAAAAGAAAAAACCTCTTCAGCAAATAGTTCTGAAAAACTGGGTTTCCACCTGCAGAAAGATGAATTTGAACCCCTACCTCCCACCTTTGACAAAAATCAAGTCAAGGTGGATCAAGGATCTAAATCTAAGACCCCCCAAACTATAAAACTGGTCCTAGAAAATACTGGGGAAACTCTTGGAAACATTGGGGCAGGGAAAGACTTTTTGAAAAAGACTTCCAATGCACAGTCAATAATCCCCAAAATAGACAAGTGGGATTACATCAGACAAAGAAGTTTCTGCATGGCAAAAGACACAGTAATTAGTGTGAATAAATAGCCCTTAGAATGGGAAAATATTTTTGGAAATTATGTATCAGATAAAGGACTGATAACCAGAATACACAGGGAACTCAAGCAGTTGTTTTGATAAAAGATGATGAGCCCTATTAAAATACGGGAGAAGGAGTTGGGAAAAAAAGAAAAAACACTCTCTAAAGATGACATATGAATAGCCAGAAGGCATATGAAAAAATGCTCAACATCAAGGGAAATTCAGATTAAAACAACAATGAGATACCACCTAACCCCCCCCCCCAAAAAAAAAAAAGGCGAAAGGAGAACTCTCTTACAC
>NW_006204127.1:187551-191974 GCF_000334495.1 Tupaia belangeri chinensis
CTTTTGACAGAAAGTGGAAGAATATGGAAGATTTACTGCTGAGTGAAGCAAGCCAGGCTATGAAGGAGAAATACTGTATGTCCCCACTTAATATATACCAAGTGTCCGCACTCTATGACTGAAATTGACAAACTGAAAGATGTACAAATACAAGAGATGGGTATGAATGCCATATGTGGTGTGTGTGGAGGAGTGGGGCCTGGGAAATGACATTTGGAGGAGGGATACTGAGACAGAGCATTGACAGCATGGGGAGGTAGTGTTGTTATCTGTTGAAGATATTTTGATCAACTGGACTGGGGAAAAATGTTCACATATTGAAATGTTCACTTTGTAAGCTAAGTAATGTGACTGAATGTATAAAAAAAAGAAAAATAAATAAATAAAATTTTTAAAAAAGAAAATCTGTGGCACATATACTCTATGGAATACTACTCAGCCATAAAAAAAAATAAAAAATAAAAAATAAAACAACCAAGATCCTGGTTTTTGACAGAAAGTGGATGACTATGGAAGATTCACTGCTGAATGAAGCAAGCCAGGCTGTGAAGCAAAGATATTGTATGTCTCCACTTAATATATACCGAGTGTCTGCACTGTATGACCGAAACTGAATGACTAAAAGACATAGAAACACAGTAAATGGTTGTGAATACTAGATACAGGGTGAGTAGAGGGTGGCTAAAGGAGTAGAGTCTGAGGAAGGACATTAAGGAGAAAAATAAAGAGGTATAGCATTAATAGGACAAAGAAATGGGGTATTATCTGTTAACGATAACTTTATAGTATTATCAACTTGACTGGGGAGAAATGTACACATGTTGGAATATTCATTTTACAAGGTAAATTTTGTAATTGAATGTATAAAATGGCAAAATTTTAGAAAAGGAAAAAACTGGAGAAAGTGGGCATCTTTTTCTTGTATGAGGTTTTAGCAAAGATTCAGGATGATGTTAGGTATAGATTTTTCATAGACAGCTTTTATTGTGTTGAGAAATGACCCTTCTATGCCACTTTTGCTGAGAGTCTTGATCAAAAGGAATGTTGTATCTTATCAAATGCTTTTTCTGCATCAATTGATATAATCATGTGGTTTTATTTTTTTCTGTTAATATGGTGTATTACATTTATGGTTTTACATATGTTGACCTACCTTGCATCCCTGGGATAAAGCCTACCTTGTCGTGATGCATAATCTTTTTTATATGTTGTTGGATACAATTTGTCATTATCTTGTTGAAAATTTTTGTGTCTATATTCATCAGAGATATTGGTCTATAGTTTTTCTTCCTTGTCCTAACTTGTCTGTTTTCAGGATAAGGGTGATGGAGCCTTCATAGAATGAAATTGGGAGAGTTCCTCACTTTGGGATATTTATAAATAACTTAAGCAGAATGGGGTTAACTCTTCTTTAAAAGTTTTGTAGAATTCAGAAGTGAAACCATCAGGACCAAGACTTTTCTTTGTTGGGATTCCATCTCCTGGCTTGTTATTGACCAATTCAGACTTTTTACATCTTCTTTATTCAATCTCAGTAGATTAAATGTGTCCAGGAATTTGTCCATCTCATCCAGATTCTCTTGTTTGTTAGCATATAGTTGCTTATAGTATCCTCTCATGATGTTTTGTATTTCCATTATGTGGGTTTTTATATTGCCTGCTTCATTCTAAATTTGATTTACTTGGTTCCTTTCTCTCTTCTTATTAAGTCTAGCTAGTGGTGTATCTATTTTGTTTAACTTTCAAAAAACCAGCTTTTACTTTCATTTATTTTCAGTATAGTTTGTTTATTTTCTATTTCATTTATTTCTGATTGGATCTTTATTATTTTTCCTGGAGTTTTCTGGATTTTTTTCTGTTGCTTTTCCAATTCTTTGAGGCATGATGTTAGGTAGTCCTTTTGCCTTTTTTCTATATTTTTCTTATGTGCACTAATTGCTATGAACTTCTCTCTTATGACTGCTTTTCCCAAATGAAAGATTATCTTGTGGGATATAATAATCTTGGTTGAAATTATTTCTCTCTTAACACTTTAAATATGTCTGCCCATTCTTTCCTTGCTTTCATTGTTTCTGTTAAAAGGTATGGTGTTAACCCAATTGGATGACCTTTGCCAGTCACTTGTCATTTCTCTCTTGCCAATTTTAGTATCTTTGTCTTTATCTGTGGTTTTGGCCAGTATAGCTAAGATGTCCCTTGGAGAGGATCTTCTTGGGTTGATTCTATTTGGAGTTCTCTGTATTTCTCTGCTTGGATGTTTGAGGCCTTCTCTAGACTTAGAATGTTTTCTTCCAGGATTTCATGGAATGATTTTCCATGCCCTTATTAGTTTCATCACTTTCTGGAATACCAATTATTCAGATCCTCGGACGTTTAATGGAATTTAGTATTTTCCGTATATTATCCTCATTTTTTGTTATTTTGCACAGTTTAATTGTCTTTTAATACTTTTGAAAGAGTTTTTGATTGCCTTTATCACAGACTTCATCTCTTCTAGTTCCATCTGATTTTTTCTTATACTGTCCATTTCATCTTTCATATCTTGGAAGGACTTCCTCATCTCCTTGAGTTCATTGTCTCTTCTCTGTTCCAACTCATAGAGTTTTGTCACTATGAATGTTCTGAATTCTTTCTTTGACATTTCAGTAACTTCAGTTTTTTCAAGATATGGAGGGGAGTTATTATGTTCTTTTGATGGAGACATATTTTCTGGTTTCTTCAAATCTGAGGCTCTTCTCTTCTAGCTGGTGGGAGATGTATTCACTTTTGGATACCTTTTTGGAAAATGTTTCTGCCATTGGGAACAAGTTTGCTTCCCTTTTGCTATGGATTGATGTATGCCAAAGTCTTTTCTTTTGCTGTATTTAGCAATCTGGTCCCCACAGGAGGAGTTTTCTATTCAGGTGTCTGAAGAGCAGTTTCTCCTTTTTTGCAGGTGGTTCAGTAAAAGGGAGGATCCCAGGGAGCCTCACCACACATGGGTATTTGAAAACTATGATTCTAGACCTGTCCATTCCGTTTGGGTTGGTGGAGGTTGAGAAGATGACAATATAAGAGGGAAGAAAAAGGAATATGAAAGAGGATTAAAAAAAATCACCCATCTCTCGCTACCTCGGGGTGTGATTTTGCCAGGGCGCTGCAAATGGAACTGGGCTCTGCTGGAGAGCTGGGGGCTGCCCTTTCTGGTAGGAAGGAAGACTCTGAGATTGGGAGAGCTGGGCTTGGGTCAGAGCTGGAGTTGGGGCTGGGGCCAGTGAAAGGCCTGCCTTAGTTTCCCTAACTGACCAGGAGGCTACAGATGGAACTTGGCTATGCTGGAGAGCTGGTGTCTGCCCTTTCTGGTGCGGGGACGCTCTGAGGTTGGGAGAGCAGGGCTGGGGCCAGAGCTGGAGCTGGGGCTGAGGCCAGTGAAAGGCACTGCCTCAGTTTCCCTGACAGACCAGGGAGCTGGAGATGGAACTGGGCTCTGCTGGAGAGCTAGGGCTGCTCTTTCTGTAAAGGGAGGGGCTCTGAGGTTGGGAGAGCTGGGCTGCTGCCAGAGCTGGACCTAGGGCTGGGGACAGTTAAAGATCCTGCCTCAGGGCCTCAGTTTCTCTGACTGGCTGGGGGGCTACAGATGGAACTTGGCTCTGCTGGAGATCTGGGGGCTGCCCTATGGTGTAAGGACCAATGAAGCTATATTTTTATATATTTTATAATAATCTTTTTTAGGATATTTTAAAATGAAAGAGAAAAAGAAATAGATGGAGCAAGTATGGCAAATTATTGTTAATAGTTCTATATAGGGTAGCTACTAATGAGCAATCATTATCACTATTATCTCTATTTGAAAACTTTGATACTATAAAGCTTAAAGATATTAAAATGTTTTAAATTGTACAAATTTTCATTATCCCTAATTAAATCACATCCTGGTATTTTTACACAGACTGACTCATACTTCTGTTAGGAAATTGGCTCCTGAAGGTATTTAAGTTCATATAACAGTTAAAATTTTGAACTGGTTATTTCTAAACATTTATTCACACACTGAAAAGTAGTTTTTTTTTTTTTCTTGTGTTTTCTTCTTTATTTTTACCCTCCTTAAACTTTTTTTCTTTTTTTTTCTGTATTTACATTCATTCACTGTACATAATTACAGCATACAAAATGAGATTTTTCCATTCAGAATACACTGTATATTGGCTCAATCAAGCACATCAACATATGTGTTACTGTCAACAAATAATTTTCCATTTCTTGTTTTCTGTATATTTTGCCTTTTTTCCCATCCTTGATTGCCTATCTCTCCCTCTGCTACCTCCTACCCTCCTCCCACACTGTGTCTGGTATCTATTGTTGCTTTCTATGCCTCCCCCATTTTATTGTTTCACTAAATATCTTAATAAATCTAAATATTTTCAATAGCAAGCACAGCTGATAT
>NW_006204127.1:193640-200123 GCF_000334495.1 Tupaia belangeri chinensis
TCTCTCTCTCTCTCTCTCTCTCTCTCTCTCTCTCTCTTTGTCTTTCTCATGGAAAAGAGGGAAAATAAACTTAGAAAAGGAAAAAAAACAAAAACACTTCATCTTGCAACAATAAGTCAACCTAGGTGTGCATTCAAGGGGAATCAATTTACCCTATCCCTACACAACTGAAGTTAGAGCTCCGTAAATGCCAGGCCCACCAGTCCACTGTCCTAGAAGGAGGGAGGACAGACCTGAGCCCTATATTCCAGTTCAGCCTCACAAAACCTTGCCAACTTTAATCCAGCCTCTATCTGTGGGACAGAATATCTACTTTCTCATGGCAGAAAGAAGAATGGCACTAGACTTTGAACAATTCTGACGGAACCTAGCCATTTCTGTAACTCTGGGAAGATGTAAAGAACATAGAATGAAGGACAATTATCATTGCTGGGGTGGGAGGATGGGGATGGGGGGAAGGTGGAATGCTATTCCTTATAGACTATAAAACATGTATACTTTAAAGGTAAATTATTTCTTCCTCACTTTTTCTTATCATTTGTTGAAGTCATACTTCGAGGGATGAGTCCTACTCTTGTAATCATATTGATCAAACATCGCCATCCTCAAACAGGGCTGAATCATCACCCTGAACAATAGTTCTCAAACTCGTACATACTTGAAAAAAATCAGATTAAGAAAAGAAACATGTTGTGCAAGTCCAAGAACTACTGGAAAATCCAACGGCAGGTAAGATCTTTGTTTGAAAGCGATCCAGAGTGGACAGGCTGTGTTTGGAGTTGCACGGAATAAATAAAAGCACATGTGAACTAATTTGACTATTTCAAACATACTGTATTACCATCCAGGGCAACCAATTCACATGGCACCGAGACAAACACCAATTGTATGAAATTTCCTCCATGGGTCAATCATTATTAAATGATCAGAGCTTTTATGTGTGTGTGTGTGTGTGTGTGTGTGTGTGTGTATAATATTTTTTAAGGTAAAGTATTTTCTTGGCTCTCAGATCCCCCTTTATCTTGCTAATTCTCATCTTTCCCTTCCATTTAGGAAAACCAAAAGCACAGGACTTCAGAGAAGACTGCTCCATTTTTAGCTTTAAAAAAAGTTTTTTTTTTCTTTCTTTGTTTTAATCTTTCTTTGTTTTCCTTTCCTTTTCCTTTTACCTTTGTCACTTTGCTGCTCAGTTCATGCACTGAGTGTCTAGATAGGTCTAAGTGAACAGTAGTCAAACATCTGAATACTATCAGAGTCAGAATATTCCTCAATTCCCACTGAATCTGCCACACAAAGGGAGAAAAATGGAACTGCAGAGAGAATGCAGATCGCTTCCCCCTGTTTGCCTCTGAAAACTCAGATTGAACTTCAAGAAATTGGGAAGAAATGTATAACCCATCATATGACCAGAAATTACCACAGAGGCACAAGAAATATTACAAGCCAAAAAAATACCTCTCTCAAGGAAACAAACAAACAAACAAACAAACAAAAACTCTTCATCCATAAACAGTACAATGGAACTCATGGACATGTCTGATAAAGAATTTAGAATATTCATAGTGACACAGATAATAGAGATCAAGAGAAGAGAGACAATGAACTCCAGAAGAAGTAGGAGAAAAGAGCTGATGAGTTCCAGGAGGTGAGGAAGTTCTTGCATGATCTGAAAGAGGAAATACACATCATAAAACAGAATCAAATGGAACTGTTAGAGATGAAGACTGTAATACATAAAGTCAAAACCTACCTTGAAAGTATTAAAAGCAAATTAGATCATATAGAAAATTGAATCTCAGGTGTAGAAGACAGAACATCTGCCCTAGAAAAATTCTCTACTAAGTCTGAGAAAATAGCCCCGAAAATGAGAATAATATATGAGAAATATTAGATACCATTAAACAACTAAACATCTGGATAATTGGTATCCCAGAAGGTTAAGAGACTAATAAGGGCATTAATCATCTATTCCATGAAACCCTGGAAAAAAACTTTTCAAACCTAGCAAGGCATCCAAAGATTCAGACCCAAGAAATACAAAGGACCCCACCTAGAATCAACCCAAGAAGATCTTCTCCAAGACACATTATAGACAGACTGACCAAAACCATAGACAGAGACAAGATACTAAATGATAAGAGAGAAACATCAAGCTGCCTACAAAGGATATCCATCAGGCTAAGAGCAGACCTCTTATCATAAACAATGTGAGCAAGGAAAGAATGGGACAATATATTCAAAGTGTAGAGTGAAAAACAATTTCAACCAAGAATGCTGTACCCAGCAACATTATCCTTCATATGAGAAGAAAGACAAGAACACTCTCGGATAAATAAAACCTAAAAGAATTTACCAATACTAGACCAGCTCTCCAAGAAGTGCTAAAGGGGGGGGGGGGACGACGACGAAAGATAGGTTTCATTAGCATCACCTAGTAAACTCTCAAAACATATAGATTTCTAAGGTCTCACCTGTGAAGCTTTTTATTTGGAATACTGGCACTCACTGTAGTCTTTTTAAAGCCAAGCTCTGACATCATGTCAATCCAAATACTGAATGTGTCTCTAAACTATGAGGAAATTTTTTTATATAACAAAAATTATTCTCACAGCTAACACAAATAATTCTTAAATATCTAATAGCTAGTTCATACTCAAGTCATATGCCATTAACTTGTTGAGACATTTTATTTAAGTATTTTAAAATTTTGCTATAAGGTCCATGTGCTCAACAGAGAAAGAGAGAGAGGGAGAGAGAAAAAGTGAGAAAGTATCCCTCAGGAGTGTGACCATGCCACAATTTTTTCTCCTCCATCCTCATCTCAGGATTTTGGGCACATATATACACATGCCTGGAGTGTTTTTCAAACCACCAGATCTGGAACTCAAACTGCACAGTCAATTATGTAGGATCAAGTTACTCTAGCCATTGCACTGGCTGCACCCTCAAACCGCCCCCCCCCTTTTTTTTAAAGCTCCACAAGTTATTCTAATGAGAATCCAGGATTAAGAATCACTATATATCCAGCTGCCTTAACTACCATGCCACTGGCTGGTCCATTTTTTTAAGTTAAGTTATCAAATCATTAAAATTGTAAACTGGAAAAATGGGAACTGTTGGGGCTGGCAGGTGGCATGGAGGTTAAGGGCAGTGGACTCCCACATGGCCAACTGTGATTCAAGTCCCAGAACTGGCAACTTGCTTTCTCAATTTCTCTCTCTCTCTCTCTCCCTCACTCTCAATCTCTCCCACTCTGGTTAAATTAAAATTAATTAATTAATTAAACAATCAATTATTATTTTTTCTTTTTTTGGAGAGGTTTTTGCTATAGGATGCATGCGCTCACCAGAAAGACAGACAGAAAGCGAGAAATCACCTCCCAGGGAGGATGACCATGCCACAATCCCTTCTCCTCCATTCTCCTCTCGGGATCTTGGGCACACACGCACACGCAACCAGAGTGAGTTTAAGCCATTGGGTCCAGGACTCGAACCACGGTCGACTACACGGGAGTCCAGCGACATAGCCATTATACTAACTGCTGTTCCCATAATCAATTTTTTTAATGGGAACCACTGGTATGAAAACCTTCCTACACCTGAAATGCCACCCTCTGCCTCATTTCCTAATTCTCCTCTAAAGAAGTAACAAATGTGACAAGTTTCTTTTCCAGAAACTGACATGTATATATAATCACATTTGTGCAAATATGTTTAACTACATACACTTAAGCACAATGATAACCCAATCAATTACCTGCAGAAATTTAAATTTTCATTTATTTGATGCAGTCTGGCATGTTCTATTACAGGTATTTTTTCATAGGCTATTAGGAAAATGCCAACTTAATCATCTTTGTTGTATTTGAGAAAGGACTAAGGCATGATAACAAAATAACTTACAAATCAGTAAAAAATAATCATTAAACAGTATGTCAAGACACAGGAAATCCATTGCAGGTATCATAATTTGTCATTCGTAATGATTTACTACCTAAAACATTGTCTGCACACTTTATTGCACAGCAGCATCACCTGGAACTTTTGAGAAAACCTAACACTCAGGCCTCACCTCAGACCCAGGGCATCAGCATCTGCACTTGAACATGGTCATCAAGTGAGTGTATGAGCATTGGAGTTCATGAACCGTTGGTCCACAGGGCAGTGTGCACCTCCTTTGCATGCTATGGGGGACCCTAGAAGATCCAAGCCCTCACTACCTTTCCAGCTATCTCTGGTCTTTTCCCTTTTCAACCCAATCACAGTGCATTGTCGTAACACCCCAAAGCACTGTGCTCACTCAACCTTCCTTCCCTTGCACAGGTGGCTGTCAGCCTAGAATTAATTCCCTTGGTGTGCCCTTTTGAACTCTTTCTTACCCTTCAACTCTCGATTTAAAAGCTAAAGCAGTATATTTTTACCTCCCCATGCCTCTGCCTATATTTAGGGAGATCAAGACACTGACCCACCATAATGTCTCCTTTCACCTTGTGGCTCCCTAGCTCTGACTACATGTCTCTCTTACCACATTCTGCCAGAATTCCTCTGCTGACTATTTTCTCAAGCAGACTGCATGCTCTTGGTGACAGCATCTTTGACTTACTCATTTTCTAATTTTTTATAGACCATAAATTAGTTTATTTTTTTTAAAAATGTTTTATTTAACTTTATTTATGTATTTATTTATTTATTTACTTACTTATTTAGATTTGACCAGAGAGGGACAGAGCACAAGAGAGAAAGTGAGATAGCAAAGCTGTCAGGTGCAGGACTTGAACCGTGGTCGGCCATGTGGAGTACAACATCCTTAACCACCATGCCCCCTGCTGGCCCCAGATTAGTTTATTTTTAACACCTATCATGCCATGAATTTATAGGGAATAGGTTCCAGAAGCTCAGGCTCCTTTTCATTGGTTCTCACACAGTGGCTTCTCTGGGTGGAGCAGGCTGGTGTATCAGTTGAACCCAGGTACCTTTCTCTTTGGCTTCTTTCTTTCTCTGGTCATTTTCCTTCACACATGTTAAGAAGCTATCTCTGCTCTTACAATGCTTAATATGCTCAGTATGCACATTCATTCTCTCTTGGCAAGAATCTTGCCCTTAACGTGTTTGTTTACAATGATGCCAACAGCATGCTGGGTAATAGTGTAGACTCTTCCAGTTTTGCCATGGTAACATCTGTGGGGCATTCCTTTTTGAACAGTACCCATTCCCTTGATATCTGCAATATCACCTTTCTTGTAAATTCACAAGTATGTTGCCCGAGGAATCACTCCACGCTTTCTAAAAGACCTAGAGAACATAAATCAGGTGTCTCTCCTCATTCCCTTTGTGTTTGTCATTTTGGTTAATTACTGACTGGAAGATTGGCAGTTCTGGCCAGAAGACTCATTTTTGAATTTTGAGGTAAACGAAGCACCTTGTAGATGAGAAATTTACACTTGAGTAAATCAGAGAATCTTGCTGACCATTTCTGTCAGAAAACTATTCTATTAAAAATAATAGTATTTACAATGAGATACCACCTAACCCCAGTCAGAATGGCTAAGATTAAAAAAAAAATGATAAGTGTTGGCGAGGGTGTGGTGAAAGGGGAACTCTCTTACACTGCTGGTGGGAATGTAAATTCGTCCAACCACTGTGGAGAACAATTTAGAGATTCCTCAAAAGTCTACAAATAGAACTTCCATATGATCCAGCAATCCCATTCCTTGGCATCTACCCAAAGGACAGAAGAATTCTTCATTGGAAAAGTGCTTGCACATCAATGTTTATTGCGGCACTTTTCACGATTGCTAAGACATGTAACCAACCCAAATGCCCCTGTATGGATGAATGGATTGAAAAACTGTGGCACATACTCTATGGAATACTATTCAGCCATAAAAATACAACAAAACTATGGCTTTTGACAGAAAGTGGAAGAATATGGAAGATTTACTGCTGAGTGAAGCAAGCCAGGCTATGAAAGAGAGACACTGTATCCCCACTTAATGTATACCGAGTGTCCGCACTCTATAACTGAAACTGATGGGCTAAAGGATGTACAAGCACAAGAGATGGGTGTGAATGCCAGATGTGGTGTGTGTGAGGAGTGGGCCCTGGGGAAAAAACATTTGGAGGAGGGATATTGAGACAGCATTGTTGGGACAGGGAGGTAGTGTTGTTATGTTTTGATCAACTGGACCAGGGAGAAATGTTCACATATTGAAATGATCACCTTGTAAGCTAAATAATGTGATTGAATGTATTTTAAAAATGTAAATAATAAAATAAAATAAAAATAATAGTATTTATACATTGTTTCAGAATAATTCTGTTTATATTAATTCTTCCAATTCAGGAACATGGGATATCTTTCCACTTTTTTGTGTCATTTTCAATTTCTTTTTTTTATCTTCTCATAGTTGGCCTTGTGGAGGTCTTTAACTTCTTTGGTTAGATTTATCCCTAAGTATCTTATACTTTTTGTGGCTATGGTAAA
>NW_006204127.1:200173-221926 GCF_000334495.1 Tupaia belangeri chinensis
AGAAATGCTATAGATTTCTGGATATTAATTTTGTATCCTGCAACTTTACTGTATTCATGTATTACTTCCAGAAATTTTTTCATGGAAACCATTGGGTCTTCTATGTATACAATCATGTCATCTGCAAATAGAGAGAGATTCACCTCTTCTTTTCATATTCAAATGCCTTTTATTTTTCCCCTCTTTTCGGATTGCATTGTCCAGGACTTCCAGTACTATATTGAAGAGGAGTGGAGAAAGTGGGCATCCTTGTCTTGTACCTGTTTTTAGTGAAAAAGCTTTCAGCTTTTCTCCATTAAGGACGATGTTTGCTATGGGTTTTTCATTTTTTATTGTGTTAAGAAATGACCCTTCTATGCTGATTTTTCTGAGAGTCTTAATCATGAAGGGATGTTGTATCTTATCAGATGCTTTTTCTGCACCAATTGATATGATCATATGGTTACCTGATCATGATGTATAATCTTTTTTATAAGTTGTTGGATACGATTTGCTAGTATCTTGCTGAGAATCTTCACATCTATATTCCTCAGGAATATTGGTCTATAGTTTTCCTTCCTTGTCCTATTCTTATCTGTTTTAAGAATAAGGGTGATAGAGGGTTCATAGAATGAATTAGGGAGAGAGTCACCCTTTTGGATCTTTAGAAATAACTTGAGCAGAATGGGGGTTAACTCTTCTTTGAAAGTTTTATAGAATTCAGAGGTGAATCTATCAGGGCCAGGGCTTTTCTTTGTAGGGAGGTGATTTATAACTGATTCAATCTCCTGGCTTGTTATGGGCCTATTCAGTCTTTCTATATCCTCCTGGCTCAATCTAGTTAGACTATACGTGCCCAGGAATTTGTCCATCTCATCCAGATTATCTTGTTTCTGGGCGTACAGATGTTCATAGCATTCTCTACTAAGGTTTGTATTTCTACTATGTCTATTGTTATTTTGCCTGCTTCATTGCAGATCTGATTCACCTGGTTCCTTTCTCTCTTCTTCTTAATAAGTCTTGCTAGTGGTGTATCAATTTTGTTTATCTTTTCAAAAAACCAGCTTTTACTTTATTTTCTGTATAGTTTGTTTATTTTCTATTTCATTTATTTCTGCTCGGATCTTTATTATTTCCTTTCTCCTGGAGGTTTTTTTTGTTGTTGTTTGTTTGTTTGTTTGTTTGGTTTTTTGCTGTTGCTTTTCTAGCTCTGTGAGGCCTGATGTTAGGTGATGCATTTGCCTTCTTTCCATGTTTCTCTTATGTGCACTAATTGCTGTGAACTTCCCTCTTATGACTGCTTTAGCAGTGTCGCAAAGATTATGGAAACCCGAGTCCTCATTGTTATTGGCTTCCACGAACCTTTTGATTTCAGTTTTTATTTCTTCAGTAGTTGTGGAGTCATTCAGGAGTAGATTATTAATTTTCATGTATTTGAATATTTTTGAGTATTTCTTTTGAAATTAAACTCAAGTTTAAGTCCATCATGGTCAGACAAGATGCTGGGTATAGTTTCTATGCCTTTGAATCTGTAGAGGCTTGCTTTGTGCCCTATGGTGTGGTCAATCTTCGAGAAGGTTCCATGTGGTGGTGAGAAAAAAGTGTATCTTGTGGTTTTTGGATGAAAAGTTCTATAGATGTCTGTTAAGTCCATTTGATTGATGGTATTGTTTAGATCCTTTATCTCTTTATCTATTTTTTGTCTAGATGATCTGTCCAGAGGAGATTGTGCAGTGTTGAGGTCTCCAATAATTAGTGTTTTGCCGTCTATCTCCCCTTTTAGATCTAACAGTCTTTCCTTCACATATTTGGGTGATCCTATGTTAGGCACATAGATATTAATAAGCATTATATCTTCTTGATCTATTGATCCTTTAACTACAATATAGTGCCCTTCTTTGTCTCTTTGATCAGTTTTTGTTTTAAAACCTATTTTGTCAGAGATCAGTATTGCCACACCAGCTCTTTTTTGGTCCCCATTTGCATGGAAAACCTTTTTCCACTCCTTCACTTTCAGTCTATGTATGTCCTTATCCATGAAGTGAGTTTCTTGTAGGGAACAGATAGAGGGTTTTAGTTTTTTAATCCATTCAGCCAGTCTGAATCTCTTGATTAGAGAATTTAATCCACTCACATTCAATGTTATTATCGATATTACAGGATCTGTCCCAACGTTTAAGTTGTCCATTGTCTTAGTTGCCTTTTGCTTCTTTATTTCTGGCTCTTACTTCTTTAGTTTTCCTGGAACAGTACTTTTTCAGGGTTTCTTGGAGAGTTGGCCTGGTGGTGGCAAATTCTTTCAGGTTTTGTCTGAGAAGATTTTAATATTTTTTTCCCATATGAAGGATAATCTTGCAGGATACAATAATCTTGGCTGAAATTTTTTCTCAACACTTTCAATACATCTTCCCATTCTTTTCTCACTTGCATTGTTTCCATTGAGAAGTATGGTGTTAGCCTGATGGGATGACCTTTGTAAGTCACTTGTCTTTTCTCTCTTGCCAGTTTTAGCATTTTATCTTTATCTGTGATCTTTGCCAGTCTGGCTATGATATGCCTTGGGGAAGATCTTCTTGAGTTGATTCTGTTTGGAGTCCTTGTATTTCTTGGGTCTGGATGGTTGAGTGCCTCTCTAGACTTGAGAAATTTTCTTCCAAGATTTCATGGAATAGATTTTCTATGTCCTTATTAGTTTCTTTATCTTCTGGGATACGAATTATTCAGCTGTTAGAACATCTAATGGAATCTGGTTTCTCGTATGTTATCCTCATTTTTTTTTTTTGTTATTTTCTCTATCTTTTTGGTGGTTTTCTCTAGGTCAGAAGTTTTATCTTCTACATCAGAGATTCAATCTTCAGCATGATCTAATCGACTTTTAATACTTTCAATAGAGTTTTTGATTTCCTATATTACAGACTTCACCTCTAGTAGTTCCATCTTATTCTTTCTTAGCATGTACATTTCTTCCTTCATATTGTGAAAGGACTTTCTAATCTCCTGTAGTTCATTGTCTCTTTTATATTCCAGCTCATAGTATTTGTTCACCATGAATGTTCTAAATTCTTTCTCAGACATTTTGGTAACATCCTCTATGTTTTTCAAGAAATGGAAGGGAGTCACTGTGTTCTTTTGATGGAGACATATTTCCTGCTTTATTCAGACCTGAGGTTATTCTTCTACTACTAACCATTGGAAGATGTGTTCCCTTTGAAATACCTTTTAAGAGAATGTTTCCTTGAATAGGAGCAAGTATATTTCCTTTTTGCTGTGGATTGAAGACTGCCAAAGTCTCTCTGCTGTTGTGTTTAGCAATGTGAACCAAGGACAAGTATTCTCTTCAGGAGTACAAAGAAAAGTATCTCCTTTTTCGCAGGTGATTCAGTAAAAGGGAGGATCCCAGAGAGACTTAAAATACTCGAATATTTCAGAACTGTAATTCTAGACCTATCTAAACCACCGGGAATGGTGTGGATAAAGGAATTGAAAACCAAATAAGCAGGAAGAAAATAATAAGGAGAATAAAGAAAAAGTCGTGCACCATGTCTAGCACAGCACGTGATTTGGCTGGCAGTCCCAAGATGGAAGAGGGGTTGCGGTGGGGCTGAGGGCATTTTTATGTGGTAAGGAGAAGAGAGAAATTTACAAATGAAATAAGAGGAGGAGAGTGGGAAAAAAAAAAAAAGTGTACCTGGCTGACAGAGAGAGGGGTCTATGGCTTGGGGGTCCCGGGGCTGGAGCTAGGGCAGGGAGCCCTGGCTCAGTATTCCTTGGCCCAGGGGTCTGAAGATGGAAGAGACTTTTTAAAAGCTCTCATCTTGAGACCAGCAGTAAACATAATGGCTATGTCACTGGACTCCCGTGTAGTCGACTGTGGTTCAAGTCCCGGACCTGGTGGCTTAAACTCATGCAGGGTATGTGTGCATGCTTGCCCAAGATCCTGAGAGGAGAATGGAGGAGAAGGGATTGTGGCATGGCCATCGCCCCTGGGAGGTGATTTCTCACTTTCTGTCTCTCTGTCTCTGTCTTTCTAGTGAGCGCACATGCCCTATAGTAAAAACTTCTCCCCAAAAAAGCTCTCATCTTGTGATGTAGACTTTTCATAGTACCTCAGCCTGAGGCCTAGAGGCCTAGAGAGAATATGGCCTGGCCTAGCCAGGTGGCATGGTAGTTAAGGTGGCTGGATTCTTACCTGGCTGACTGTGCAGTTCAAGTCCCAGACCTGGCATCTTGGAAAACACACCAGGCATGTATGCATGTGTGCCAAAAATCCTGAGAGAAGAATGGAGGAGAAGGGACTGGGGATGGCCATCCTTCCAGAGGGTAATTTCTACCTTTCCCTTTCTTTGCCAAGCACAGCAAAACCTAAAATGAAAGAGAAAGAGAGAGAGAGAGAGAAAGAGAGAGGGAGAGGGAGAGGGAGAATATTTGGCAATTGCACATTAAATCTCTCACAGGGAAAAAAGGCACACATGGAATGTTTCCCAGATCTGGAACACAACCTAATAAGAACAAAGCCTCTGCCCATACTGTCAACGGATATAAGAAAATAGCATTAATCTCATTGTCCTGATGATCTAATCATTCTTAAAGGCACAAACAGAGATAATCCAGGGCTCTCACCAGTCTCTTAAGAGTGCCAGCTAATTTTTAGTTCAGAAAATCTTGCACAAATCTCCCATTTCAATTCATACTGCAGACACTGGAGAAAAGTCAAGTTACTTGGATCATGATTTTGCAACTTGAGTATATCAAAGTCCTTTCACATTCTCACAAAAACTGGGCCACCGAATCTCAGATTTATACCGTCAGGAAAACTGGCTTTAGTGTAGTCCCTCTGCTGCTACCCAATAAGCCCTTCAGGAGGGCTCTGGAGGCTGTGAGAAGTCAGACACAGCAAAACCACTGCACAACCCCACACTTCGCCATGACAGGTTCCTGGGCCTCACTACCCACTTCCTGTCTGGCAGGGGCCTTTCCTCTTATGCTCCCTCCATGCCCTTCACACATCTTCAATGATGCCCAGTTTCTGTACTCAAGTCTATGAGTAATAAGAGGAGGGATGTGGAATAACAAGAGAAAAAAATATATAATCACAATCAAGGGCACCTGGGCAAAGGTGGGAACCAGCAGTTAGTGTAATGGCTATGTCGCTGGACTCCCATGTAGTCGGCCGCGGGTTGTGTCCCAGACCCGGTGGCTTAAAACTCACTCCGGGCGCGTGTGCGTGCGTGCCCAAGGTCCCGAGAGGAGAATGGAGGAGAAGGGATTGCGGCGTGACCATCCCCCCTGGGGGGTGATTTCTTGCTTTCTGTCTCTATGTCTCACTCTGTCTGGTGAGCACCTGTGCCCTATAGTGAAAAAAAACCTCTCCAAAAAGAAAAGAAAAAGAAGAAAAAAAAAAAAAAAAGAAATACACCCACATCCTTCCAAGGAATTTGAGGCTTGAAAAGTCAAGGCAGAAGGCTCAACAGATGGCATAGTGGTTATATTGCTGGACTCCCACATGACCAACCAAGGTCCAAGTCTTGGACCTGGTGACTTGAAAAATCATGCTGGGCACGTGTGTGTATGCATACCGAAGATCCCAGGGAGAATGGAGGAGAAGGGATTATGGCATGGTCATTCTCTAGGGGGTGATTCTTACTTTCCCTCTTACTGTCTCCCCCCACCCCCCCGCCAGTGAGCACACATGCCCTGGGGGGAAACATATATACAAAAAAGAAAAGGCAGGGACCAGCAGTTAGCGTAATAGTTATGTTGCTGGACTCCCATGTAGTTGACCGTGGTTTGAGTTCCGGACCCGGTGGCTTAAACTCACCCCGGGCACCTCTGCGTGCGGGCCCCTCTGCGTGCGGGCCCAAGATCCTGAGAGGAGAATGGAGGAAAAGGGACTGCGGCATTTCTTGCTTTCTGTCTCCCTGTCTCTCTCTGTCTCTCTGACAAACGCACACGCCCTGTAACAAAAACCTTTCCAAAAAAAAGGAAAAAGAAAAGGTAGAGAGGTAGTTCATGTATTTAGGACTGGGGTGGTGGGTGGAGGCAGACTGTGGGCACTAACCTGGCTACTGACTCACGGTGACTCCGGGCAGGTCCCTCCACCACGTGTGCCTTCTCGGAAAGGTGGGAGTATAGTGCCTGACTTTTAGGGTTTGGTACGGGTCAATTGGAGCAAGATGTGAGGTCTTGCAATGTACCTCACCCACAGTAAGTGCTTAAGACATATTAGCTATTATCGTCATTCTTACATTAGGAACAGGGCAGAGGTGATCTGGGAGGCATCTAAAGTTAAAATCTTATGTCTCAGAAGGCTTCTAAATAAAATAACGGGGAGAGAAACAACAGATTTCTCAAAACATTTCAAGAAACTTCACATTAAAAAACAAACACAAGGAACCAGCAGGTGGCATGGTGGTTAAGGCACTGGACTCCCACACAGCCTGCTCTGAGGTTTGAAATCATTCTGGGCACATGTGTGTGCATGTCTAAAGTCTCAAAAGAAGAATGCAGAAAGGACTGCAGCATGCCTATCCCCCCGAGTAGGAAGATGATTTTTCACTTTCCCTCTCTTGTTCTCTCTCTGGGGAGCACACACACTCTATGGCAAGAGTCTAAAAAAAGGCAAACACACACAAAATCTTAGTTACAACCCACACATACCTACTGGCAGGAGGAGTTAATCACAGAAGGACAGATGCTTGTAGTTTCTCAGATCATGGCTGAGTTACAGGTCTTCATGTCTCTCCCACACTAGAATCTGGGAGAGATTAAACTGGAAATCATTTTCAGAGAGCAGGTAAGCAGGGCTAAGTACCTGCATTGTCTAGGATCAGGGTCATGAAATAAAACAAAGACAAGTAGGCCCTGATGGAAACTGTGAACTTGAACTCTCACTATCAAACCAGTGAGGTCAGCTGTGTAAATTACAGCCCAGGGTCTGCCCATCATGGAGTTGGCCAGTACAAGCAAGCTCCCATGCCAACCAACATCTCAGCACTCAAGTAAGATTAGAGCAACTCAGCTATTGAAGCTTCGTAACCGTAAAGTGCTTTCAATTGAGAAATATTTAGTACTCTGTTAAGCTCTCCGCCCAGGTCTTTGTCTCTGAAGGTAGCAAAAAGCAAATGCAGTGATTTCTCCTTTTCATACATGTCTTCACATTTATGTACCAGGATGGGTGAATAACATTTATTGATCCTGCAGACTGTGCTGGTTACAGTTCTAAGCTCTTGACGTGTATTAACTCATTTCGTCCTTGTAACAGCTCTCCAAGTCAGTGTTGTGCTGTGTTCCTATGTACAGCTGAGTATACTGGGGCACAGAGAAGTGAAAGGAAGTGCTCAAGTCCCCTAGTTGTAATGTGGCTCTATCACTTAGGACTAGGCTTGGTTGCATGTGACAGAATACCCAAATACCATGACTCACATGAGTTGCAGTTTAGTATCTTTTTAAGGAAAAGAAACTGGAAGGTGGGAAGTCAAGAGTCAGAATAGCAGCTCCACCATTCTTAGACTCTTTCTTCTATAGTCATCTTAGTGCATGACTCCCATCTTCAGTTTCTCCCCATAGTCTAAATTGTGGTTGGGGTGCCAGGCATCATGACTGTATTTCAGTTAGAAGGAAAGGAAAGGGAGAGCAAAGGGCTTCCCTAGGAGCCCCACAAAATGACTTCCATGGACATGGCATTGGACACTCCTATTTGCAAAGGAAACTAGGAAATTAATCTTGCTCTTTTTCTTTTTAAGTTGCATACATTTTTCAAGACCCTGTAACAAAGGAGGAGAAAAATATTGGATCCATGCACCATAAAATACCGTGTCTTAGACTACAGTTATGGTGTTAGTTGACAGGTGAAGAGAAACGTGTATCACTGTTTTTGTTTCCCACTTGTAGTAGTCACTTGGAAAAATAATTTGTATTTTGAAAAATACAATCAAATTGGGCATATAATTTTTTTAAAAATCATTAATTATTTATTATCATTTTTAAATTTGCTGCAGGGCATTTGTACCTACCAGAGAGAGCGAGTGAAAGAGAGAGACAGAAAGAGAAAGTGAGAAAGCAGGCTGCCAGGCCCAGGACTCTAACCATGGTCAGCCATGTGGGAGTCCAGCACTTCAACCACCACACTACCTGTTGGCCCCATAATTTTTAAAAATTAGAGCTTTATTAATATTTCCAAGTTTTTCTTATCCAAAACTTATTTTTAACTGGTGAAAATCTGAAGCACCACACTCAATAATTAAAATGGTAGTTTTAGACTCTCATCATCAAGAAAGACAGAAGTAGTATTTAGGTAAAATAAGTTTTATTTTTATTCTGAATTTTAATATAAAGATTTTTCTCCTAAGACATTTGTCTCTGGTTTCCCTTTCAAAGAGTAGGTGTTCAGTCATAAAGGTTTCATTTGTCTTTTAAGAAAAGAAAGGAAGGAATATTTGAATTAGATGTTTAGGGAATTTCTTAATTGGATTATACTATACTTAATTATGGATACAAATTTTTCTTTCTTTTCTTTTTTTTTTTTGTTATAGGGCTTGTATGCTCACCAGAGAGGAAGAGAGACAGGAAACAAGAAATCAGCCCCCAGGGAAATGAACCTCACCACAATCCCTTGTTCCTCATTTTTCGCTCAGGATTTTGGACGTGCACACACATGTGGCCACCTGAGTTTCAAGCTGCCACTTTTGGGACTTGAACCACAGTTGGCCCTATGGGAGTCCAGCACCTTAATCACTATACCTGACCTGCTGGACTCTAAAACCTTTCTTGTAATGTTAGTTTCTACAGTTGTAAAATAGGTATATTAAGTCATTTATTCATTAATTTAGTGATTGGATAAATATTTGTTTTGGACTTACTGTCAGGTACTTTATATTTGATAGCTATTTCAGTTTGTTAACAAAATAAAGTAATATGTATTATTTAAAGTTTACTATTCAATGAGTAAACTGAGTAACTTTTTAAAAAATTTACAGCTCAAGAGAAAGTAAACTTTCTTTTTTAAAAAATTTTAAAATTTTAAAATTTCTGTTTTTTTAATACATTCAATCACATGTTAATTAGCTTACATGTGGAAAGTGAATATTCCAGCATGTGTACATTTCTCACCGGTCTGGTTGACAATACTATAAAGTTATCTTCAATACAGAATAATCAATTTATTTGTCCCATAAATACTTTGCCTCTCTATTTTTCGACTTAAGGTCCCTCCACAGACTCTACTCTTTCACCTGCCTTCTTCCCACACTGTATTTAGTATTCACAACCATTTACTAAGTTTCTATAACCTTCAGTCATTCATTTTCGGCCATAGAGTGCAAACACGTGGTATATAGTAAGTAGAGACATACAATGTCACTCCTTCATAGCTTGGCTTGCGTCACTCAGCAGTAAATCTTCTATATTCATCCACTTTCTGTCAAAAGCCAGGGTCTTGTTGTTTTATATGGGTGAGTAGTATTCCATAGAATATATGTGCCACACTTTTTAAATCCATTCCTCTGTTCATGGACATTTAGGTCAGTTCCATGACTTAGCAATTGTGAATAATGCCACAGTAAATATCAAGGTACAAGCACTTTTCCGATTGAGAACTCTTCTGTCCTTTGGGTGGATACCAAGGAGTGGGATTGCTGGATCATATGGAAGTTCTATTTGTAGATCTTTGAGGAATCTCCAAATTGTTCTCCACAGTGGCTGGACCAATTTAATGGAATGTAAACATTCCCACCAACAGTGTGAGAGAGTTCCTCTTTCACCACACCTCTGACAGCACTTACCATTTTTTGTTTTTTTAAACTTAGTCATTCTGACTGGGGTTAGTTGGTATCTCATTGTGGTTTTGATCTGTATCTCCCTTCCAATGAGGGATGCTGAGCATATTTTTATATGCCTTTACTGTTCATATGTCTTCCTTAGAGAGTGGTTTGTTCAACTCATTCTCCCATCTTCCAATAGAGTTAATCATCTTTTTTGAGGACAGCTGATTGAGTTCCTTGTGTATTCTGGTTATTAACTCATTATCTGACACGTAGTTTTCAAAAATATTTTCCCATTCTGAGTGCTGTAGATTCACACTAATTACTGTTTATTTTGCCATGCAGAAACTTCTTAAATTGATGTAATCCCACTTGTCTATTTTTGGATTATTGACTGTGCTTTGGGGGTCTTATTTAAGAAGTCTTTGCCTAACTCAGTGTCTCCTGGAGTGTTCCCAGAGTTTTCCAGCAGCAGTTTTATAGTTTGAGGTCTTAGATTTAGATCTTTGATCCACCTTCAGTTGATTTTTGTCAATGGTGAGAGGTAGGGGTTCAGATTCATCTTTCTGCAGGTGGATATCTAGTTTTTCCAGTACCATTTACTAAAGAGGTTTTCCTTTCCCCACTGGATTGACTGATAACCTTTGTCAAAAATCTGTTGGCTGTATGTTTGGGAGTTTAGTTCTGAGGACTCTAACCTGTTCCATTGGTCCACCTATTTCTGTGCCAATGCCATGCTGTTATGATTATCACAGGTTGGTATTATATTTTTGGGTTAGAGAGTGAGATGCCACCCACTCCACTCCTCTTATGCAGGATTGCTTTGGCAATATGAGGTCTTTTATGATTCTAGCCAAATTTTATGATTTTCTTTTCTAGATCTGTGAAGAATGTCTCTGGCAATTTGATTGGGTTGCATTAAGTATGTAGATTAATTTGGGTAGAATAGCCATTTGGATTATATTAATTCTTCCAATGCAGGAACATGGACGTCCTTCCACTATTTTGTGTCATTTTCAATTTCTTTTTTTAGCTTCTTGTAGTTTTCCTCATGAAGGTCTTTAACTTCTTTGGTTAGATTTATTCCTAGGTCTCATACTTTTTGTTGCTATCGTAAATGGAATTACTCTTTTCAGTTTTATCTCAATCTGCCTGTTGTCCATATATAAAAATGCTATAGATTTCTGTATGTTGATTTTGTATCCTGGAACTTTACTATATTACTATATTACTTCCAGGAATATTTTCATGGATACTATTGGGTCTTCTGTGTATATAATCATGTCGTCTGCAAGTAGAGAGTTTCACCTCTTCTCTTCATATTTGAATGCCTTTTAT
Organism: Tupaia belangeri chinensis; assembly: GCF_000334495.1. Taxonomy (NCBI): domain Eukaryota; kingdom Metazoa; phylum Chordata; class Mammalia; order Scandentia; family Tupaiidae; genus Tupaia; species Tupaia belangeri. The sequence continues at coordinate 211,249 of NW_006204127.1, forward strand.
TTTCTTCACTTTTCTGATTGCGTTGGCGAGGACTTCCAGTACTATATTGAAAAGGAGTGGAGAAAGTGGGCATTCTTGTCTTGTACCAGTTTTTAGTGGGAAAGCTTTCAGCTTTTCTCCATTCAGGATGATATTCTCTATGGATTTTTCATAGATTGCTTTTATTGTGTTGAGAAATGACTCTTCTATGCTGATTTTGCTGAGAGTCTTGAAGACGAAGGGATGTTATGTCTTACCAAATGCCTTTTCTGCATCAATTGATAAGATCATATGGTCTTTATCTTTCTTTCTGTGAAAATGATTTATTACATTTATAGTTTTCTGTATGTTGAACCAACCTTGTATTTTTGGAATAAAGCCTACCTGATCATGATGTATAATCTCTTTTATATGCTGTTGGATATGATTTAATAGTATCTTGTTGAGAATTTTTATGTCTATATTCATGAGAGATATTAGTCTATAGTTTTCCTTTCTTGTCTTGTCCTTATCTGTTTTAAGGATAAAGGTGATAGAAGCTTCATAGCATAAATTTGGGAGAGTTTCACTCTTTTGCATCTTTAGAAATAACTTGAACAGAATGGAGGTTAACTCTTTTTTAAAAGTTTTAAAGAATTCAGAGGTGAAGCCATCAGGGACAGGGCTTTTCTTTGTTGGGAGGTTATTTATTGCTGATTCAATCTCCTGGCTTGTTATGGCCCTATTTAATTTCCTACATCCTCCTGACTCAATCTTGGTAGATTATATGTGTCCAGGAATTTGTTCATCTCATTCATATTTTGTTTCTTGGAATATAGTTGTTTTCTTTCTCTCTTCTTCTTATTATGTGTCACTAGTGGTGTATCATTTTTCTTTATCTTTTCAAAGAACCAGCTTTTACTTTCATTTATATTCTGTATAGTTCATTTATTTTCTGTTTCACTTCTATCTGCTTGGATCTTTATTATTTCTTTTCTACTGGAGGTCTTTGGAATTTTTTGCTGTTGCTTTTCCAGTTCTCTGAGGCATGATGTTAGATGATCCATTTTCTTTTTTTCTGTCTTCTTATGTGCACTAATTGCTATGAACTTCCCTGTTGTGACTGCTTTTGCACTGTTCCAAAGATTATGGAAACTTGTGTCCTCATTGTCATTGGCTTCCATGAATCTTTTGATATCAGTGTTAATTTCCTCAGTAGTTGTGAAGTCATTCAGGATTAGGTTATTTAGTTTCCATGTATTTGTGTATTTTTGAAGAATTGCCTTGAAATTTAAGTCAAGCTTAATTCCATCATGGTCGAAGAAGATGCTGGATATAGTGTATATGCCTTTGAATTTGTAGAGGATTGCTTTGTGCCCTATCATGTGATCAATCTTGAAAAGGTCCCATGTAGGGGTAGGGACCAGCAGTTAGTGTAATGGCTATGTCGCTGGATTCCCATGTAGTCGACCCCAGTTTACGTCCCAGACCCGGTGGCTTGAAATTCACGCTGGGCGTGTGTGTGTGCATGCCCAGGATCCTGAGAGGAGAATGGAGGAGAAGGAATTGCATTGTGGTCATACCCCCTGGGGGTGATTTCCCGCTTTCTGTCTCTCTGTTTCTCTCTGTCTGTCTGGTGAGAGCATGCACCCTGTAGCAAAAACCTCTCCAAAAAAAAAAAAAGTCCCATGTGGGGGTGAGAAAAAAGTGTATCTCGTGGGTTTTGGGTGGAAAGGAAAGACTGTAAATATCTGTTAAGTCCATTTGATTTATGATCTCATTTAGATCCTTTATCTCTTTACTTATTTTTTATCTAGATGATCTATCCAGAGGAGACAGTGGGGTATTGAGGTCTCCAACAATTAATGTTGTGCAGTCTATCTCTCCTTTTAGATCTAACAGTCTTTCTTTCATGTATATGGGTGCTCCTGTGTTAGGTGCATAGATATTTATACCTGTCATATCTTCTTGATGGATTACCCCTTATACTACTATACAGTGCTCTTCTTTGTCTCTTCAAACAGTTTTTGTTTTAAAGCCTATTTTGTCAGAAATTAGTATCACAACTCCAGCTCTTTTTTGGTTTCAAATTTCATAAAATACCTTTTTTCAGCCCTTCACTTTTAGTCAATGTGTGTCTTTATCCATGAGATGCATTTCTTGTAGGCACCAGATAGAGGGTTTCTGATTTTTATCCATTCAGCCAGTCTGTGTCTCTTGATTGGAGAATTTAATCCATTAACATTCAATGTTATTATTGATATTTCCAGACTTGTCCCTACTTTTGAGTTGGCCATTGTCTTGCTTGTCTTTTATTCCCTTATTTCTGGCTGTTCATTCTTATTTTTCCTGGAAAAAGACTCCCTTCAGAGTTTCTTGAAGAGCTGGTCTGGTGTTGGCAAATTCTTTCAGGTTTTGTTTGTCTGAGAAGATTTTAGTCTCTTTTTTTCCCCCCATATGTTGGATAATCTAGCAGGATATAATAATCTTGGTTGAAATTGTTTCTCTCTTAATGCTTTCAATATGTCTTCCCATTCTTTCCTTGTTTGCATTGTTTCCACTGAAAGGTCCAGAGTTAGCCTGATGGGATGACCTTTGTAAGTCACTTGCCATTTCTCTCTTGCCAATTTTAGTATCTTGTCTTTAAATGTGGTCTTGGCCAGTCTGGCCTTGGGGAAAATCTTGGGTTGATTTTATTTGTAGTCCTTTGTATTTCTTGGGTCTGGATATGTGAGCGCTTCTCTAGACTTGGGAAATTTTCTTCCAGGATTTCATGGAATAGATTTTCCATGCCCTTATTAGTTTCTTCACCTTCTGGGATGCCAATTATTCTGCTGTTTGGATGTTTAATGCAGTTTCATATAGTATCCTCATCTGTTTTTGTTATTTTCTCTATCTTTTTGGTGTTTTTTTCTAAGTTGGAGGTTTTATCTTCTATGTTGAAGACTCAATCTTCAGCACGGTCTATTCAACATTTAATATTTCTAAGAGAGTTTCTGATTTCCTGTATTACAGACTTCATCTCTAATAGTTCCATCTGATTCTTTCTTATATTATCCATTTTGTCTTTCATATCTTGGAAGGACTTCTTAATCTCCTGTAGTTCCTTGTCTTCTTAATCTCCTGTAGTTCCTTGTCTCTTTTCTGTTCCAACTCATAGAGTTTTGTCATCATGAATGTTCTAAATTCTTTCTCTGACATTTTGGTAACATTTTTTTTTTTCAAGAAATGGAGGGGAATTATTGTGTTCTTTTATGGAGATATATTCCCTGGTTTATTCAGCCCTGAGGCTCTTCTACTTCTAGCCATTGGGAGATGTATTCACTTTAGGATAACTTTTTTGGAGAATGTTTCTGCCACTGGAAAGGCGTTTACTTCCCTTTTGCTGTGGATTGCTTGTGTGCGTAAGTCTCTCTTCTTCTGTGTTTAGCATGTAGTCTCCACAGGAGGAGTCCTCTATTCAGGAGTCTGAAGAGCAGATTGTCCTTTTTTGTAGGTGGTTAAGTAAAAGCGAGGATCTCAGGGAGCCTCAAAATACTAGGGTATTTGAAAACTGTGATTCTAGACCTGTCTAACCCCTCTTGATATGTGGAGGATAAGCGGGAGATGACAATATAAGAGGGAAGAGAAAAGAGTATGAAAGAGAATAAAGAAATGGTTGCTCAAAGTGGGCTGTACTGGATAACTGGGGGTAGTCCTTTGGGGTAAGGAGAAGTAGGAAATTAACAAAAGAAAGAAGAAGAAAAGAAAAAAAAAGCCTACCTTACTGACAGGGAAGGGCTCTGGGGATGGGGGAGCTGGAGCTGGGGCCAGGGGCCAGGGACAGTCCCTGCCTCAGTTTCCTTTAGGCCAGGAGGCTGGAGATGGAAGTGCAGTAGTTAACTTTCATACAAATGAAAGATGTTTGTCTTCATAGTATATTTGGAAAGAAATTTAAAACTTCATTTGGATATGAGCTACACCTACTTCAGCTAACTATATATTACACAGCCAAACATTTTATATTTTGAAACTATATATAAGGATATTGGGAGGTAAATGTTAATAAGTTTCCTTTTTAAGAGTAAACAAACAACATACTGTGAAATGCCTTTGTAAAACAAACCTCTCTCCTGGCAAACTGATACAACCCTGCATTTTTTTTTTATTTGCAGAAAATATTCTTTTCATTTACATTAATGTAGCCATATTTCTTTTCTAAGGAAACTTTTATAAATATTGCTACTAAATTCTAGAAAGGTATTCAAAAGAAAATCGAAGAGTAAGAGTCTATTGAAATGGAAAATGTAATGAAAAGGTTTCCCCTGATAGCATTCCGAACTGTGCATGCTACAGCAAACAGAGAGGTATGATTTCAGAACCAGTGACTAGGACTATGGCTGGGCTGTTGTGGTTTGTTTCTGTATTTGTCACTAGCTCTGATTACCTTTTTTTTTTTTTTTTTTTTTTTTTGAGAGACATTTTTGCTGTAGGACACATTTGCTTGCTGAAGAGACCCAAACAGAAAGTGAGAAATCATCTCCCGGGGGGGATGTCCATGCCACAGTCCCTTCTCCTCTCAAGCTATCAGGTTTAGGACTCTAACCATGATTGACCAAGTGGGAGTCCAATGCCTTAACCACTGTGCCACCTGCTGGCCCCAGCTCTGATTACCTTCTAACATTAGACAAACCATTTGAACTATTGTGTTCTTCACCTTTCCTTTACAGAGCACACAGCCGGCAGTGCCTGTGACAGAACCTTCCACACTCCTAGGAGCTGCCTACAGAAGCTGGAGACCTGTTTAAATGTGTGGGCACTGAAGAAAGTGCCGCAAGAGTGGTTTGAATCTTTTCAATAGGGAATATTCACTTCAAATCACAACACACAGAAACCTTCATTTCTCTTTTATTTATTCTTTTTCATTGTCCATGGGTATTTGTGCTCATCCCAGAGAGAGAAAGCACCTTCAGTAGGGCATGGTCACCCCACAACTCCTCTCCTCCATTTCTCCATCCCTTTGAGGTTTTGAGTACACATGCATATGCACGTGGTATGTTTTACAAACCACCAGACTGGGACTTGAACCATAGTTGGCCATGTGAAATCTGGCTTTCTGTGGACAGGTCTTCGCCACTGTGCACAGGGCCAGCCCCAAAACCTCGACGTCCAATAGATCAAAGAAGCAAATGAAGTCAGCAGCATCATAACAAGGGAACTCTGAGGGCACCAGACTTGGCAGGAGGGTGTTGTTAATGGGAAGGGAGTAAACAGGGCATGTATTTAAAAAAACATAACCAGGTCAGCAAATATAATTCTCAGTATGCATTCCCTTTTGCGCAAGAAGGATGGTTTTCTTTTCTTTTCTTCTTCTTTCTTTCTTTCTTTTTTTTATATACAACATAGCTCTTCCTCTCACATTGAGTTGACTAGTTTACAGTTTGGGGACAGGTGAAAATGTGCCCACCCCTTGGTCAGAAGTATAACATTACTGCTCTTCACAGTCAATGTTATTTGCATAGTCTGATGCTTATAGTATCCTTTTGTTTGTTTTGTTTTGTTATTTGTCCTAAGGCATATGCATTCACCAGAGAGAGAGAGAGAGAGAGAGAGAGAGAAATAAAGTGAAAAATCACCCCCTAGAGGGCATGACTACACTGCATTCTCTTCTCCTCCATTCTCCCCTCGGAACTCTTGGCAGGTACACATATGCACCTGACATGATTCCCAAGCCACTGGGTCCAAGAGTTGACCTGCCATCAACTGTGGTATACAGTGTGGAATACACCACACCACCTGCTAGACCCTGGGATCCCATTCTTAGCACCTTTTTTTTTTCTCTGTGAATTTCTACCAAGATACTTCTGTCCTCTATTAAAAAACAACAGTACCCAACCTTACCAAATACATGGTTTAATCAATAAAGCAGTAGCTTACATTCGTGGCATTAACATTCTTAATTTTTTTTTTGGCAAGGTTTTTGCTATAGGGTGCGTGCGCTTGCCAGACAGACAGACAGAGAGAAAGCAAGAAATCATCCCCTCGAGGCCTGGTCACACTGTAATCCCTTCTCCTCCATTCTCCTCTTGGGATCTTGGGCACACACGTACATGCTCCCAGCATGAGTTTAAGCCACTGGGTCTGGGACTCGAACCACAGTCAACTATGTGGGATCCAGCGACATAGCCATTATGCTAACAGCTGGTCCCAACATTCTTAATTTTAATTTAATAGAGATATGAGCTGTACCATTTCTTAAGTAACTCTGGTACAATAAGAAGGAGATTTTTAAAATGTGTCTTGGCAAAAATCAAAATAGTAAAGTAGGTACTATTGGGACTAGCAGATAGTATAATGATTATGTCGCTGGACTCCCAATAGTTGACCCCAGTTGAAGTCCCAGGCCCGCAGCTTAAAACTCACGCTGGGCACTTGTGCATGTGTACCCAAGATCCTGAGAGGAGAATGGAGGAGAAGGTGAGATGGCCATCCCCCCAAGGGGTAGTGATTTCTTACTTTCTGTCTCTCTGGCAAATCCTATAGCAAAAATCTCTTTCTCTTAAAAAAAAAAAAAAAAGGAAAAGAAAAGAAAAGAAAAAAACAGTAGGTACTTTTTATCATTGTTGCCAAAATTGATGAACTCTGCATTTGATTACCAGACAGTACCCTGTCCTATACTAATCACTATCTTCTCATATATCCCACTTTCTTATTCTCTGCCCCCCAGAATAATGCAAGATCCGAGTCAAGATTCTGTAAAGTATCTCTTTTCCTTCCTCTCCCTAGCTTCCCTCTTCCCTCAATACTCACAAAATAAACAACCTTCTACAACAATGAACCCTGGAAATATGCCTCTTAGAACCAATCCATTTATGTCACTAGCAGTACCAGGAAGCAACTTCCTTTATTTCTGACTTAGAACATCCAAGACCAATAATGTACTTGAGCTCCTTCAACCAGGTAAAAAAAAATAACTGATGCTTAGTTCTGAGGCAGGAAGAATAGGACAAAAGTGAACCTTGACTAAGGAAGTTGACTGAGGTACTGCTGGAAGGTTCTCTAGCTTCACAAAGAACAATCCTCTGAGCAGTAACTCAGCCAGGCATGATGAGAGAAGCAGATCAAAGAAACTAAAACAGAGTATGTGGGTAAATTATTTATGATGTTGCCACAGCTGTATTGATCAGAGGCTATTCCCTCTTAACCCTACTTTCCCTGAACCTAGAGAAGCTTCATCACCCAAAGAATTATGCCCCAAGGTGAGACTGCAAAGGGTTGGGAGTGGGTAGCTAGTCAAGACCGTAGCTGAGAGAAGACTTGTTATCCAATACAGTTCTACCCTATCTAATGACAGACACCCTGATGATCTCTTTGCATATCTCATTTCCTTGGAAAGAAATGGGATATCATTTCACAGTGTACCCAGCAGGAAGAAGAGGTCTGCCCTACCTACCAAGATCATATTACCTCAGAACCAAAAAGCCTAATGCAAAAATCAAGCTTTCAAAACACAACAGGGTGCTAAAAGGACACTCATATTTTAAGAATCTTGCTTATATTCCCCTCCACTGCCAGAACACTGCCAGCCAAACACACAGTAGGTGGTCAGTTATCTTTAATGAACTATTTAATAAATGACTTTTGGTGTATGGGATTTGATGAATCTGCCTGGATTTGGGGCACTGAAAGCCTTTGCTCTGCAGCACATCTTAGGAGACCACTGGCTCCTGGGGGCTGGGTTAGCTATCCCAGGCTTTCTCCCAGACAAAGTCTTGCTTGCTAGAGCAATAATTTATTATCCCTTGAGATTGAGGATAAATGCAGGATACAAGAACACAGTTTCAACTTTCTTTGCCATTTAGGAAATTCTAAGACAAGCTTTATCCTTACCCACAAAACCCCAAAGCAGTTTTTGCTAACCTCTTTAGATCAAATATTGTAAACATCTGAAAAAAAAAAAAAAAAAACTCTTAACTGTGGCACATATGTTCTATGGGATACTATTCAGCCAAAAATAAACCAAAAACAAAACCCTGGCTTTTGACAGAAAGTGGAAGAATATGGAAGATTTACTGCTGAGCGAAGCAAGCCAGGCTATGAAGGAGAGACACTGTATGTCCTCACTTAATATATGCCGAGTGTCCGGACTCTATAACTGAAACTGACAGGCTAAAGGATATACAAACACAAGAGATGGGTGTGAATGCCAGATATGGTGTGTGTGTGGAGGAGTGGGGCCTGGGGAAAAACATTTGGAGGAGGGATACGAAGATAGCATTTTTTTCTTTCATTTATTTATTTTTACATTTTTCCACAAACATTTACTTTACATAGCAAAAACTTTTAGCTCATACTCCATAATTCTTGACAGTTTACAAACAACTTTCAAAATTTCAAAATACTGAATTTTAAAGATAATGTTCAAAATACGAAGACAGCATTGTTAAGACAGGGAGGGAGTATTGTTATATTTTGATCAACTGGACTGGGGAGAAATGTTCACATATTGAAATGATCACCTTGTAAGCTAAATAATGTGATTGAATGTATTAAAAATGTAAAAAAATAAAAATAAAAATAATGAAAAAAAAATCCTTTTAGAAAATAAAATGTTCTTTTCACCTCAAGAGAAAAGGGGCTTAAAAACAAACAAACAAACAAACACTTTTGTTCTTAATGTTACTGAGGTAACCAGCACTTCATTTGGGAGGCAGGAGAGGGACTATATAGTTCTGGTGTAGAGGAGAAAAAAAACATTTATAACTGACTAATTTGGTTCATCCCTAGAGGACATTCTCTCTCTCTCTCACTCTCTCTCCCCTCAAATTTACTAGAGATATATGTGTTCGCTGGAAAGAGAGAACAAGAAAGGGAAGGTGAGAAAGCACCCAAGGGAAGGTGAGAAAGCACCCCCCTCCCCCAATGGGACATGGTCACGCTGCAATCCCATCTCCATTTCTCCCTCCTCTCAGGAATTTGGGCATGCACATGCACTGGGCATGTCTCAAGCCGCTGAGTCCAGGGCTCAAACAGCTCAGTCAGCCACGTGGGGTCTAACTGCCTTAGCCACCAGCCCAACAGCTGGCTCCCAATATGAAATTCTAAGAATTTGTCCTAAATTGGTGTTGGAAAGTCACCTGGGAAAGGCATATTGTTCTATAGCTCCACTATAGATGATGTTGACTGATATACTTTCTTTCTTACTAATAGTAAATATCATATGGATTAAATTAAAACACATTATTAAAATAATAAATCATCAAGACCATGTCCTGATAAATTATCGTGACCATGTCCCATTGGGAAGGGAGTGCTTTCTCACTTTCCCTTTCGCCTGGTTTTCTGGTAAAACTTAAGGTAATCAGGCATACTAGAAATAACTGAATTTTAATGAGAGCCTAAAATGGCATCAATCTTAGAACTAGGATCAAGAAAAAGTGGAACCTGTACTAACCTGTCCCTCCCATTCCTCATGCTAAAAATAATGGGTATTAATATTATTTTTTAGAGAGAGATTTTTTAATATAGGGTACATGTGCTTGCCAGGGATACAGAGAGAGAAAAAGTGAAAAATCATCTCCACCCCAGGGAGATGGCCATGCTACCATCCCTGCTTCTCAATTCTCCTCTTGGGATTTTGGTCACACATACACATGTGCCCAAGAGTTTCAAGCCACTGGGTCAAGGACTCAAACCATGGTTGGTCATGTGGCAGTCCAGTACCTTAACCACTATACCACCTGCTGGCCCAGTATTACTATTTTTAAAGTCCATAATAGTACTAAAACACAGATACAGAAACATTGGTTGGGCCAGAAATTATTATAAGAATCCCTGAAATAGGGTTCCATGGGAAGTCCTGAGAAGCGGCATCATTCCTCCACCTGCACTGCCCAAGAGCGTGGCTCCCCGTGTTCCCAGGTGAGGCCCTGGGAGCCTGAGGTGTGTAGGACCCTCGGTGCGAGTCCCCAGGAAGACAGGGTCACGTGTGGCCCCCATGGAGCAGAACCCGATGGACATGGAGGACGAGGAAGGGAGGCAACGGTGTCTTCGATATCCTGCACAAGAGAAATGAAGACATTCTACTGATAATTGAGCCTCCAGCAAACAAGCTAGTGGGTTAAAATATTCCTCAATATCTACTGAATCTGCTGCACCAGCGATCACAACAGAACGGCAAAGAGATTCTAGATCACCTCTGTCTGCTTGCTCCTGAACATTCAGACTGAATTTCAAGAATTTGAAAGAAACACACCATCCATCAGATGACAAGAAATCACTGCCAGATCACAAGAAATATGGGAAAACGAGAAAATACCTCTCCTCCAAGGGAAAAGAGTAACTTCTTTTCCCACAAGCAGTTTGGTGAAAATCATGGAAATGACTGATAAGGAATTTAGAGCATTCATAATGTCAAAGCTAACAGAGATGGAAGAGAAGAGAGACAATGATCTGCTAAAGAGAAAGGAGAAAAAAGTTGATGAGTTCCGAGAGATGAGGAAATTCTTGCAAGATCTAAGAGAGGAATTACACACTTTACAAAAGACTCAAACGGAACTCTTAAAGATAAAGTCTATAATATAGGAAGTCAAAATCTCCCTTGAAAGTACTAAAAGCAGACTAGATCATTCAGAAAATAGAATCTCAGATGTAGAAGAGAAAATAGCTGGCCTAGAAAAATCCACCACGAAGACTGAGAAAATGGCCCCAAAATTTGAGAATAATATGCGAGAAGTACTAG
>NW_006204127.1:222463-228577 GCF_000334495.1 Tupaia belangeri chinensis
CATTTGAACAAAATCCTAACATGTTTCCTGGCTTTAAGCAAAGTTCCTTGGTATTTCTTTGATTTAAGTTAAAACTGGTTTTCTTAATAGTAATGAGTGAACTCATTATTGAAAGTAGTTAGATTATGTAAGAAATTGTGTGATCAATACAAGGTGGGTGGGAAAGGAATGGAAGACAATTGTAGACACCAGAGATAGTGTGAGAAGAGGGCGGGAAAGAACAGAGGGTGAGAAAGAGGGATAAAAATAATTCTAGGAACTAGAAATGGAAAAATTTTTATACTATAAATGATTAAATCACTATGCAGTATATACTGAACTTGTGTCCATGGAAATGTATATATCAACTGTGTTTGCTATGAAAATATTTAGATCAATTAAGGTCTTTAGTAATTCAATACAATGCAGGGGGAAAACAGTATAGAAAGCAAACATAAATACCAGAGACAGTTTGGGAGGAGAGTGAGAGATGGCAGAGGGTAAGAGATAGGGAATCAAGGATGGGGGGGGAAAAGCAAAACATACAGAAAACAAGAAATGGAAAATTATTTGCTGACAATAACATGTTTGTTGATGTGCTTGAGACAATATACAGTGTACTCTGGATGGAAAATCTCATTTTGTATGCTGTAATGATGTACAGTGAATGAATGCAAATAAATAAATTAAATAAAACAAAAAAAGAATCCCTGAAATAAGCAAGGCAGATAGGATATTAACAGAGAAAAGCTACTAGATGAACTGGAATAACTCCAAATGTGCTACTGACTCAGAAAAGGCAGATACAGAGAACAAGAAGAACCCTAGGCTGCCTGAAAGTGAGTCATGGACATGAAAGCAAAAATGCTGAGGAATCTGTCAGTGCATCAGATTCAGTAGAGTACTAATAGAATTATATATGTGCTAGGAGAAGTTCAACATCAGAGAAAATACCAGTGTAAGTAACTGTATTCTAGATAAAGTAGAATCTACATAATCATGTCTATAGATGCTCTCAAAAGGCATTTGATAAAATTCAACATACATATCTAATAAAAAGGTTTTTTGGCATACTCAGAAAGAACTTCTTTAAGTAAAAAAAAGAATATTTATCAAAAACTCTTCAGCTAAAATGGTGAACTATTAGGATTGCTTCCACAGAAGTAAAAAATTAGGACTCTCCTCCCACAGACCAGACAGCTCCTTGCCCTGCAGGAGCCCTCCTGTTCCATCTATAGCCCACATTCCAGCAAGGGAAATTGAGGTTGGGCCAACACTGTCCCCAGCCTCCTTCCAGGCTCCCAAGACTAGGACTCCACCTTTTTTAAAGGTAGGCAGGGCTTCATTTTAATTTTTTTTCTTCTTTTCTATTTCCTTTTGCTTTGCTAATTCTCTCTTCTCCCTTGTCCCACAGACCAGACAACTCCTTGCCCAGCAGGAGCCCTCCCGTTCTATCTATAGCCCACTGGAGATAGTACAGTGCATGACTTTTTCTTTACTCTCTTCTGTACTCTTTTCTTTCCTCTTACATTATACTCTCTTCCTCATCCTCTACTCTTCCAGAGGGATTAGATAGATCGAGAATCCCAGTTCTAAACTTCCCTAGTATTGGAAGGCTCCTGGGATTCTCCTCTATACTGAACCACCTGTGAATACGTAGATAGTACTCTTTAGATGCTTGAATAGAGTACCCCTCTTGAGACCACATTACTAAAAAAAAAAAAAGACGAGGTACTTCTGCACACATCAATTCACAGGAAAAGGGAAACACACTTGCTCCTAGTCAAAAAAATGTTCTCCTAAGAGATATTCAAAAGTGAATACATCTAATGGCTAGAAGTAGGAGAAGAGCCTCAGATCTGAACAAGTCAGGAAATGTGTCTCCATCAAAGGAACAGAGTAATTCCCCTCCATCTCTCCTAAAATCTGAGGATGTCACCAAAATGTTGGAGAAAGAATTTAGAACCTTCATGATGAACAAATTCTATGACTTGGAACAGAAAAGAGACAATGAACTTCAGGAGATTAAGAAATCCTTTCACAATATGAAAGAAGAAATGGACACTCTGAGAAAGAATCAGATGGAGCTATTAGAGATGAAGTCTGAAATACAGGAAATCAAAAACTCTCTTGAAAGTATTAAGTCGATTAGACCATGTACAAGATTGAATCTCTGATGTAGAAGATAAAACCTCTGACCTACAAAAAAACACCAAGAAGATAGAGAAAATAACTAAAAAACACGAGGATAATATATGAGAAACACTAGATTCCGTAAGACGCCCAAACATCAGAATAATTGGCATCCTAGAAGGTGAAAAAAGTAATAATGGCATGGAAAATCTATTCCATGAATTCTGGAAGAAAATTTCCCAAGTCTAGAAAGGCACTCAACTATCCAGACCCAAGAAAAACAAAGGGCCCCGAATAGAATCAATCCCAGATCTTCCCCAAGGCATATTGTATCTAGACTCTCAAAGACCACAGATAAAGACATGATACTAAAACTGGCAAGAGAGAAAAGAAAAGTGACTTACAAAGGTCTACTCAGCAGGCTAACACTGGACCTCTCAACGGAAACAATGCTGGCAAGAAAAGAATGGGAAGATGTATTGAAAGTTTTAAGAGAAAAAAAAATCAATCAAGATTATCATATTTAGGAAGTTTATCCTCCATATGGGGAAAAAAAAATGAAAATCTTCTCAGACACACAGAACCTGAAAGAATTTGACATCAGACCAGCTCTCCAAGAAACTCTGAAGAAAGTACTGTTCCAGGAAAACTAAAGAATTAACAAAGAAATAAAAGGCAACTAAGACAATGGACAACTTATACATCAGTACAGATCCTGTAATATTGATAATAACATTGAATGTTAATGGATTAAATTCTCCAATCAAGATACACAGACTGGCTGAATGGATAAAAAAACAGAAACCCTCTATTTGTTGCCTACAGGAAACCCACCTTATGGGTAAAGACATACATAGACTCAAAGTGAAGGGTTGGAAAAAGATTTTCCATGCAAATGGGAACCAAAAAAGAGCTGGAGTTGCAATACTGATTTCTGACAAAATAAGTTTTAAAACAAAAACTGTTCAAAGAGACAAAGAAGGGCACTATATCATAGTTAAAGTCTCTGTAGATCAAGAAGATATAACGCTTATAAATATTTATGCACCTAACACAGGATCACCAAAATATGTGAAGGAAAGACTGCTAGATCTAAAAGGGGAGAAAACTGTAACGTACTAATTGTTGGAGATCTCAACACTGCACTATCCCCTCTGGACAGATCATCTAGGCAAAAAATAGGAAAAGATATTAAGGATCTAAACAATACCATAAATCAAATGAACTTAACAGACATCTATAGAACTTTCCATCCAAAAACCATGAGATACACTTTTTTCTCACCCCGACATGGAATCTTTTCAAAGATTGATCACATCATAGGGCACAAAGCAAGCCTCTACAGATTTAAAGGCATAGAAACTATATCCAGCATCTTCTCCAACCACGATGGAATTAAACTTAATTTTAATATCAAGAGAAATCCTCAAAAATAACCAAGCACGTGGAAACTAAAAAACCTACTTCTGAGTGACTCCCCCACTACCAAAGAAATAAAGACTGAAATCAAAAGATTCATGGAAGCTGGGACCAGCAGTTAGCGTAATGGCTATGTCACTGGACTCCCATGTAGTCAACCATGGTTCACGTTCCGACCCGGTGACTTAAAACTCATGCCAGGCGCGTGTGCGTGCGTGCCCAAGATCCCGAGAGGAGAATGGAGGAGAAGGGATTGCAGCGTGGCCATCCCCCATGAGGGGTGATTTCTCGCTTTCTGTCTCTCTGTCTCTCTCTGTCTGTCTGGCGAGCGCACATACCCTATGGCAAACAAACAAACAAAAAAACTCTCAAAAAAGATTCATGGAAACCAATGACAATGAGGACACAGTTTCCATAATCTTTGGGACGCTGATAAAGCAGTCTTAAGAGGGAAGGTCATAGCAATTGATGCAAATAAGAAGACAGAAAGAAGGCTAATGGATCACCTACCATCATGCCTTAGAGAATTGGAAAAGCAAGAGAAAAAAAATAAAAAAATACAAAACTCAAGGAGAAAGGAAATAATAAAGATCCGAGAAGAAATAAATAAAATAGAAAATAAACGTACTGTACAGAAAATAAATGAAAGTAAAAGCTGGTTCTTTGAAAGGATAAATAAAATTGATACACCACTAGTGAGATTTATAAAGGAGAAAAGAGAAAGGAACCAGGTGAATCAAATCTGCAATGAAGCAGGTAATATAACAACAGACATAGTAGAAGTTCAAAACATCATTAGAGGTTACTTTGAACATCTACATGCTAAGAAATAAGAAAATCTGGATGAGACGGACAAATTTCTGGACAAATATAATCTACCAAGAATGAGCCAGGAGGATATAGAAAGTCTGAATAGGCCCATAATAAGCAAGGAGATTGAATCAGTAATAAATAACCTCCCAACAAAGAAAAGCCCTGGACCTGATGGATTCACCTCTGAATTCTACAAAACCTTTAAAGAAGAGTTAACCCCCATTCTGCTCGAGTTATTTCTAAAGATCCAAAAGGGTGAATCTCTCCCTAATTCATTTTAGAAGCCTCTATCACCCTTACCTTAAAACAGATGAGAACAGGACAAGGAAGGAAAACTATAGACCCATATCTCTGATGAATATAGACGTAAAGATTATCAACAAGACACTAGCAAACTGTATCCAACAACTTATAAAATAGATCATACACCATGATCAGGTAGGCTTTATTTCAGGAATGCAACTTGGTTCAACATATGCAAAACCATAATTGTAATACATCATATTAACAGTTATAAAGATAAAACCATATGGTCATATCAATTGATGCAGAAAAAGCATTTGATAAGATACAACATCCCTTCACGATCAAGACTCTCAGCAAAATTGGCATAGAAGAACCTTTCTCAACACAATAAAAGCCATCCATGAAAAACCCATAGCAAACATCATCCCGAATGGAGAAAAGCTGGAAGCGTTTCTACTAAAAACTGGCAGAAGACAAGGATGCCCATTTTCTCTACTCCTTTTCTATATAATACTTGAGGTCTCTAGCAATCAGAAAAGAGAATAAAATAAAAGGCATTAAAATAGGAAAAGAAGAGATGAAACTTTCTCTATTTACAGATGACATGATTGTATACATAGAAGACCCAATGGTTTCCATGAAAAAATGCCTGGATTAATATATGAGTACAATAAAGTTGCAAGACACAAAGTCAACATACAGATATCTATAGCATTTATATATACAAACAGCAGGCAGACTGAGATAGAACTGAAAAAAAGTCATTCCATTTACCATAGCCACAAAAAATATAAGATACCTAGGAATAAATCTAACCAAAGGAGGTAAAGACCTCCACAAAGAAAACTATGAGAAACTAAAAGAAGAAATTGAAATAACACAAAAAAGTGAAAGATATCCCATGTGCCTGGATTGGAAGAATTAATATAATCAAAATAGCAATTCTACCCAAATTAATCTATATATTTAACGTAATCCCAATCAAAGTACCAGACACATTCTTCACAGATCTAGAAAAGACAATCATAAAATTCATCTGGAATCATAAAAGATCCCGTATTGCCAAAACAATTCTACACAAGAAAAGTGGAGTGGGTGGCATTTCACTCCCTGACCAAAAAATATACTACAAAGCTGTGGTAATCAAAACAACATGATATTGGCACAGAAATAGACAGATGTACCAATGGGACAGAATAGAGACCCCAGAAATAACCTCCCAAACAAATAGTCAACTGATCTTTGACAATGGGTATCAGTCAATCCAGTGGGAAAAGGAAAACCTCTTTAGCAAATGGTGGTGGAAAAACTGCATATCCACCTGCAGAAAGAGGAATATGAACCCCTACCTCTCACCATTGACAAAAATCAACTCAAGGTGGGTCAAGGGTCTAAACCTAAGACCTCCAACTACAATACTGCTGCAGAAAATACTGGGAAAACTCTGGGAGACACTGGGGCAGGCAAAGACCTCTTAAATAAGACCCCACAGCACAGTCAATAATCCCCAAAATAGACAAGTGG
>NW_006204127.1:228762-230493 GCF_000334495.1 Tupaia belangeri chinensis
AACATTGAGATACCACCTAACCCCAGTCAGAATGTCTAAGATTAAACAAACAAACAAAAAAAGATAAGTGTTGGCAGAGGTTTCTCAAAAGTCTACAAATAGAACTACCATATGACCCAGCAATCTCACTCCTCGGTATCTACCCAATGGACAGAAGAATTCTTAATTGGAAAAGTGCTTGCACATTGATGTTTATTGCAGCACTATTACCAATTGCTAAGACATGTAACCAACCCAAATGCCCTGTACGGATGAATGGATTGAAAAACTGTGGCACATATACTCTATGGAATACTATTCAGCCATAAAACAAACAAACAAACCAACCCTGACTTTTGACAGAAATTGGAAGAATATGGACGCTTTACTGCTGAGTGGAGCCAGCCAGGCTATGAAGGAGAGACATTGTGTGTCTCCACTTAATATATACTGAGCGTGTGCACTCTATGACTGAAACTGATTGAGCTAAGGTTATACAAACACAAGAGATGGGGGTTAGTGCCAGAAGTGGAGTGTGTGGAGAAGAGGGACCTAAGGAAGGACATTCGGAGGAGGGATACGGAGACTGAGTATTGACAGTATGGGGAAGTGTGGTGTTATTGGTGGAAGGAATTTTGATCAACTGGACTGGGGAGAAGTGTTCACATATTGAAATGTTCACTTTGTAAGCTAAATAATATGATTGAATGTATAAAAAAAATAAAAAATACTCTAAAAAAGTGAGGTAAGAATGACTGCTATCACTTCTGCTATCCAACACTATACTGGAAGTCTTAGCAAACATTATAAGACAGAAAAAAAAGGATCTCTAAATATTGGCAAAGAAGAGGAATAGCCCTGTGGCCTGCTGGTTAAGGGAGCTTTATCCCACATGGCCAATTGTAGTTTGAATTTTCACTCTGGTGGCTTGAAACACACATTGGATGCATAAATGTGCATGCACAAAATCCTGACAAGATGAACTAGTGGAGAAGAAGGAATTTCAGCATGATCATGCCCCTTGGTGGTGCCCCCACCTCCCCACTGCAAGTGTACATGCCCTCTGGCAAAAAAAAAAAAGCAGCTTATGTTTATATTTGGATGATATAATCAACTTCTAAAAAAACCATGAGAGTCAGCTATTAGAAATAATAAACAAGTCCAAGAAAGTGACCCAAAACAAAATCAACAGCAAAATTTCACAGTCTTTTTATTCACTAGTAACATCTATGTAAAGGATACATACTAAAAACAAACAAACAAATTCTAGTAAGTCTGCAAGAATAATATTTAAAATCTTTTCTGGGCCTAACCACTGTGGCCCAGTAGTAACACGAGTGCCCTGAAAGGTTGTAAATCATTTGGCCAACCATGTGCTCAGGTACACACTTCAGCCTGAAGACACATCCAGAATCCTGAGGAGAGGGATAGCTGAGAAAGGCAAGTCTTGGTGTGACAAGACCCTGTAAAGGATGCTCCTCTTTTTCTCTTTTGTGAATGCACATGTACTATTATAAAAATAAACAGAAACCAACCCCTCCTTCCAATAAAACCTCCTCTGAAGAATATAGCTATAAAAATTACCTGGAGAAGAAGACTGAGTCCTCCATGAGGCTTGAGATCTAGTCATTTTGGAGATAAGGCAATGAAGATGTTCTGCTGAGAATTTACCCTGGCAAACAGAGTGGGCAGGCCAGAAGAAGACTGAGTCAACCATGAGAACTTAGATCTAGTCATTTCGTAGATAAGGCA
>NW_006204127.1:230524-247164 GCF_000334495.1 Tupaia belangeri chinensis
TCCGGCTGAAAATTTACCCTGGAAGAACCTTGCATCCTTCTCTCTGTCTCTTTCAGTCTCTCTGTCTTTTCATTTTAAAAAAGAATTTCTTTTTAAAAAACAATTTTTAAGGTAAAGTTTTTTCTTGGCTCTGAAATCCTCCTTTACCTTGGTAATAGTCTCCTCCCTGTTCTCCCTCCCATCTAGGCACAGAGAAAGGGCAGGTCAAAGGAAGACAGAGTCCACCATGAGAGCTGAGATCTAGTGATTTCACTTAACAAATAAAAAATTTTTTTGCTGGATTTTTTTGTTTTTCTTCTTTTTTCTCTTTCTCTGTGTTCTTATCCTTTTTCTTTTACCTCATCACTTTGCTGCCACCCACTGAGTATCTAGATAAATCTAAGTAAAAAGTTTCCAAAATCTGAATACTATTTGGGTCCTCATATTCCTCAATTCCCACTGAATCTGTGACACGAAGGGGAAAAAAACCACAACGGCAAAGTTTGCAGATGACATTCTCTTGTGCACCTCTGACCGCTCAGATTGATCTTCTAGAAATTAGGAAGAAACAAATAACCCATCAGATGACTAGAAATCACCACAGGAGCACAAGAAATATGCAAAACCAAGAAAATACCTCACCCCCAAGGGAAAAGAATAACTCCTTTTCATCCACAGACAGTACAATGGACCTCATGAAAATGTCTGATAAAGAATTTAGAGTATTCATAAAGACAAAATTAACAGAGATGGAAGAGAAAAAAGACAATGAACACCGAAAAAAAAAAACAACTGATGAGTTCCAGGAGGTGAGGAAGTTCTTGGGAGAGCTGAAAGAAGAAATACATACCATAAAAAAGAATCAAATGGAATTGTTGGAGATGAAGGCTATAAATAGGAAGTCAAAACTTTCTTTAAAAGTATTAAAAGCAGACCAGATTATACAGAAAATCGAATCTCAGATGCAGAAGACAGGATTGCTGGACTAGTAAAATCCACCATGAAGACTGAGAAAATAGCCCCCCAAAATGACAATAATATACCAGAAATACTAGATACCATTAAACATCCAAATATCCAGATAATTGGTATCCCAGAAGGAAGAGACTAATAAGAGCATTGATAATCTATTTCATAAAATCCTGGAAGAAAAGTTCCCAAACTCAGAGAGATATTCAAAGATCCAGACCCAAGAAATACAAAGTACCCCAAATAGGATCAACCCAAGATCTTCTCCAGGACACATTATAGCCAGACTGACCAGAACCACAGACAAAAACAAGATAGACTAGCAAGATAGAAATGACAAGTTACTTACAGAGGATGTCCTATCAGGCTAACAGCAGACCTCTCATCAGAAACAATGTGAGCAAGGAAAGAATGGAGATATATTAAAAGTGTTGAGTGAAAAACAATTTCAACCAAGAATACTATATCTGGCAAGATTATCCTTCATGTGGGAAGAGAAGACAAGAACATTCTCAGATAAACAAAACCTGAAAGAACTTGCCAACACCAGACCAGCCCTCTAAGAAGTTCTGAAGAGAGTGCTATTCCAGAAAAACTAAAGTCAGACACACATAAATAAATAATAGTCTAGCAAATACAAAACAAAACCATAACAATTAGAAATAGTTCTAAAACAGCTAAAAAAAAAATGGCCAGTTTAATGGTAGGGAAAAGTTCAGAGTTGAACGTTATCTTCCAGAATTTAAACGGAAAGATCAGACCACAACAGAAGATAAAAAACGTGAGTTTGAACAGGTGAAATAGAATTTTATGACTTTTGACTAAAACATTACTGACCTTCTATGCTTTGTTTTCCAGTATTAATGAGTTTTGTCTTCTCTCAAGTTGTGGATAGGTCAACGTATCTACTATTTGAACAGAATCCTAACCTGTTTCCTAGCTTTAAGTATTAAGCAAAGGTCTCTTAACACTTTTTAAAATTTTGATTTATTAAAGCTAAAACTACCTTTCTTGAAATTTTTAAAAAAATGTATTTAAAAATACCAAATAGTAACCACAGTAAGCTATATAGCCTCAGATATGTGCTATTTTATAGTATATTCATTGTACCCACAGAGTTTCATGCCTAAAGTCAACTTTTGTTCACAGATATGTATATATCTGCTGAACTTACTTTTTTTTTTTTTTTTTGGAGAGGTTTTCACTACAGGGCGCGTGCACTCACCAGACAGACAGAGAGAGACATAGAGACAAAAAGTGAGAAATCACCCCCCAGAGGGGATGGTCGCGCTGCAATCCCTTCTCCTCCATTCTCCTCTCAGAATCTTGGGCATGCATGCACACGTGCCCGGTGTGAGTTTTAAGCCACCGGGTCCTGGCCGCGAACCACGGTCAACTACGTGGGAGTTCAGTACATAGCCATTATGCTAACTGCTGGTTTCCAGCTGAACTTACTATTGAAAGTGTTTAGATTTATTAAGGTATTTTGTGAATCAATACAATGTGGGAAAGAATAAAGGAATGGAAAGCAACTTCAGATACCATAGACAGGGTGGGAGGAGGATGAGAAATGGCAGAGAGTGAGAAATGGAGGGGGAATATATACAAGAAACAAGAAATGGAAAATTATTTGTTGGCAATAACATATGTGATTAAGCTACTCTACAGTGTATTCTACAGAAAATACAGAAAATCGCATTTGGTATGCTGTGGTAATGTTCAGTGAAGTATGTAAAATAAATTAATTAATATAAATAAATAAATGAGGTTAAATAAAAATAAAAAATAAAAATATATACAGAAATAAGCTGAATAGACAGACATATTCATTGTGTTAATGAAAGAAAAGAATTCCAACAAGTTAATCAATAAAAAATACAATAAAAATCTGAAGGAGTGTCCAGAAACACCTTAGAATTGTCAAGTTAATTATAACATTAATTCAAAATACAAATGGACAAGATCACCTGTGATAATTTCAGAAAGAAGAGTAATATTCCAACAAATACAAAACAAAACCAAAACAATTAGAACACCAGTATAAGAATATACAGCTCAATAAAACAGAATTAAAAAAAACTATATAAAGACATGGGGACCAGCAGTTAGCATAATGGCTATGTTGCTGGACTCCCATGTAGTCGACCTCGGTTTGCATCCCGGACCCCGTGGCTTAAAACTCACGCCGGGCACATGTGGGTGCGTGCCCTAGATCCCGAGAGGAGAATGGAGGAGAAGGGATTGCGGCGCAACCATCCCCCCTGGGGGGTGATTTCTCACTTTCTGTCTCTATGTCTGTCTCTGTCTGGCGAGTGCACACACCCTACAGTGAAAACCTCTCAAAAAAAAAAACTATATAAAGACTCATGTTTAGATTTTACATATGATTTATATTTTCTTTTTAAAAAAGAATGATTTATTTCACTTCCCTTTCCCCTATAGGTGATCGCAGTTTCAGGCCTCTCAAGCAGAGTCCATCTCCATCTGCAGTCCCTTGCCAAAACCGTGTGGTGCTCAAGCACAGCACGTGACTTCTTTCTTCCTCTTTCATTTTCTTTATTTCTTCCCCATTACACTGTAATCTTCTGCTCAGTCTCCACCCACTAGAAGGGCTATATAGGTCTAGAGTTATAGTTTTCAAACATCTTAACATGTGAGACTCTTAGGAATCCTCACCCACCACTCAGACACCAGCAGAAGGAGAGAAAATGCTCATCAAAAACCTGAATAGAAAAACTCTTCCTCTGGGGACCATATTGCTAACTACAACAGAAGAGAGAAAATGACACAGAAAAATTTCACAGGAAAGGGGAAGCCAACTAGTTTCCAGTTGTAGAAACATTCTCCAAAAAGTTATTCCAAAGTGAATGCATCATGAAATGACTAGAAGTCACAGAAGAGACTCAAGTTTGAGAAATCCAAGATATATGTCTCCATCTAAAGAATGCAGTAACTCAGGACCAGCAGTTAGTGGTTCGAGTCCCAGACCCGGTGGCTTAAACTCATGCCAGGTGCGTGTGTGTGAGTGTCCAAGATCCTGAGAGGAGAATGGAGGAGAAGGGATTGCAATGTGGTCAACCCCCCTGGGGGGTGATTTCTTGCTTTCTATCTCTCTGTCTCTCTGGTGAGCACACGTGCCCTATAAAAAAAAAAAAAAAAAAAAAAAAAAAAAAAAAAAAAAACCGAATGCAGTAACTTGATTCCATCTCTTGAAAAACAGAAGTTACCTAAATGTCAGAGAAAAAATTCAGAACATTCATGGTGACAAAGCTCAGTGAGGTGGAACAGAAAAGAGACAATAAATTACAGGAGATGAGGAAATCTTGTCAACGATTTGAAAGAAGAAATAGAAATCATAAAAAAGAATCAAATGAAACTGTTAGAGATGAAGACTGTAATACAGGAAATCAAAACCTCTCTTGAAAGTATTAAAAGCTGATTAGACAATGGTCAAGATCAAATCTCAGATATAAAAGACAAAAACTCTAACCTAGAAAAAAAACACCAGAAAGATAAGAACCCCCCAAAATGAGGATAATATACAAGAAATACTAGATTCCATTAAACATCAAATTTCCAAATAATTGGCATCCCCAAAGGTGAAGAAACTAATAAGGATGTTGATAATCTATTCCATGAAATCCTGGAAGAAAACTTTCCAAGTCTAGAGAAGCACTCAAACGTCCAGACCCAAGAAATACAAAGGACCCCAAATAGAATCAACCCAAGAAGATCCTCTCCACAGCACGTTATAGACAGAATGACTAAAACCACAGATAAAGATAAGATACTAAAATTGGCAAGAGAGAGATGTTGAAGCAGGCTCGATTCCATCTTGGAGGAATGACTCCATCTTGGAGAAGCACCGCCATTATAAACTGTTAAATTCCTATGACTGGAAACCCGCTCCCTCTCCTTTTATGTAACTGTAAATATAGTGATTAACATTCCTATTGTCCTTAAAACCCTACTTCTCTTAAACACCTTAAGATGAGGTCCAGTCACTGCACTTTGACTGGAACCATAAAAGATTATTAGGATTCCACCATGTTTAGCAAGGACACACCAGAAAGAGGATTAACCTGCTTCTGTGATGCGTTTTTCTTGATAGGACCCACCCTTAAGAATGATTAACCTGCGATTTTTTACTTTTATGCTGTGCTTTTGCTTGCTTCCCTTTTAGGATTGTAAAGTCCTACCCCCTACCCTCTTGGAACCACAGCCTTTTGTTTTTGTAACTGCCACTGCCACCCAAAAAGAATTATTTTCTACTTTTATAAGCTCCTTTCTCCTTTCACTTGGGGCTGCGGGGTTTTGAGATATATGAGTGTCCTCC
The DNA here is from genome assembly GCF_000334495.1 of Tupaia belangeri chinensis. Taxonomy (NCBI): domain Eukaryota; kingdom Metazoa; phylum Chordata; class Mammalia; order Scandentia; family Tupaiidae; genus Tupaia; species Tupaia belangeri. The sequence goes on from NW_006204127.1 coordinate 235,809, forward strand.
CCTCCCCCCTGGTATGCCACCAGCTTAATCAATAAACTCCAATAAATTTGGGTATGTCTAGATATCCTCTTATTTCTCGCTGAGTAGACTATAACATTTGGAGGCTCCAGCAAGATACAAACTTTTCTGGCACATGGGTGAGGCATCCTAGGGAGAGCGGCCTCGCTTGATCTGGCTGCCAACTACTGGGAGAGTGCTCTAAGGGAGGTGCCACCTGAGATGTTCCGGGGCACCAGTGCTACCTTTTGGGGTCGTTGATGACTGGCAAAGGATGCTGACTGCTCCTCTAAAAGACTGTGGGGTTTTAGTACAAGACCTCCAGAGGTATTTGAGTATTCCTGTCCTGTCGTCTTCTGTTCTTTGGACCCTCTCAGAAAGCAAATTGGTGAGTACAGGGTTGGAAGCGGATCCTTGCCGACCTGCTGGATAACAGATGGCTAGAAAGGGCTGCTCTCTGAAGTCCAACCTGCCTTGCAGGTGGCTAGGAGTCAGGGCGGCCCCCTTAAAGTCTGATCTGCTGGATCACAGGTGGCTAGGCAGGGCTGCTCCCTGAAGTTGGACCTGCTGAGGGATTGAGACCAGGGTTTGACTCCCAAGAAGTTTCAGGAATCCTGCCACAGGTAGCTGGACTCAGGGCTCTGGACATGGTTATAGAACTCCCTACTTAGGTTCCACCAGATGTGCTTGGGATCCGGGGACTAAAGGTTTGGCCCTTAGACAGTTTGGGAAAAACCAGGGTTTGAATCCCTGGAAATTTCAAGATGGTTTCTTCTGCTTTTTCTGTCATTTTACTTATTTTCTTCACATCCTCTTGGAGAATATTGCTTGGTTCTACCCTATTTCCCCTTCAATTGAGGATATTTATCAATGGATTGTTGATCTTGCATAACAAGGGGTCCTCCAGGAGTTTTATTCTGATGAAGATGATCTTTTTGTTTTCCTTTTGTTCTTCCTGTTATGATTGGTGGGAGGGAATGTAATAGCCTCTTGTGTGCCTGATGCATGAATACCTGTGTGCCTGTGTTTGTGGTCCCATGGCTTTGGCTATGGGATCTGAATGAGTCTCAACCCACGGTTCCATGGAGACCTCATACAGCTAAGGGTAACATCAACGCTGGGGGTCATAGACCCTCCCTGTGCATTTGATCCAACAGTGGGTTTATAACCAGTTACCAAAGCTAAGAGACTCCCTAAGGTCCCCGCAAGGGATGCAGCTGGGCAAATGCCTAAATGATCTCCTCATGAGAGGGGATAGCCACACTTTGTTTGTCCTATAGCGCCAAGTGGTGGGGGAAAGAGGCAAGGACATGTCAGGCAGACCACTGTGCCCTGAAGGCTGGATCTATCATTCCTTGAAAGAGTCACAGAAGAGGTCTATCGGAAGGAGATTCTGAAACTCCTTTGCCATCTCTTGACTCAGCCCCAAGAATGCCTTCTCTGTGAATGAGGATAAACATTCCCGCTGGATTCTTGGCTTACATAGGGTGCTAACCCTACCTCATTTTCTCTGCCATCTCCCAAATTCCTCAGCTAAGGTAGTCAGAAAGTCAGGGCACTATCAGAAAAAGTTTGCTAGAGCCACAACCACCTCCTCTTAGTAAACCTACACTCCTCAGAAAGTAACAACCTATCTTGTCCATTTTCAGGCCCTCGTTGGACACCACCACTGTGTCCCTGCGTCCAAGAATCTCCTGAAGCTTCAGCCCTTTGACATGCTGCCCATTTCCTGAAGCAGGCAGCTCCTACCACCAAAAGAAGTCCGGATCCTCTCCTACATCTGAGTTTAGCTAGTCTTGCTATTCCAGTCATAAAGTGGGGTAGCTGGGAGATTGAGGCTTTTGAGAACTGGTGATCCTTACACTACCAACACTATTGTCAGTAACATCAATGGTTGCTCTGCTGTAGTAAGGAATATAATTAGAAGCGAGGGTGTCCCATGATTCACAAAAGCACAGACGCTTAAACAATATCTAAAGGTTATGGGAGGCAAAAATAGCTCTCTTAAGACTCTCCTTAGCATCATGTTACACCACTTTAAGGAGGCCTTTGTAGAAGGATGTGATTATAGCGGCAAGCTTTCAAAACAGAGGTTGAGAACCCTGTGTGAAGTTGAATGGCCCATTCTTGGAGTTGAATGGACTGAAACAGGGTCCTTTGATATTAAGGAAGTACAAGCTGTTTGGAAAGTTATCACAGGAGAATTGAGCGGACCTGGACATCCTGACCAATACCCGTATATTGATCAACGGCTAGCTTTAGTCCAGTGACCCCCACCCTGATTGAGAAACTGTGCTTTAAAAACAGGGAACTGTATTCTTGTAATTGGCCCACAGAAAGAGCCTCAGCAAAGAGACCAAAAGCCCTCTATCCTGCAGTCTGATCCTGAGGAGTCGGATCGTCCTCTCCTTTATAACCCTAGCAAGCATTGACCTAGGGAAGGCCATAAGAGGCCACAGCAGGCAGCTTCCTTGGCCCCCATCTCACTGCCCTACACCTGGAATAGATCCAGGGAAATGAGGGAGGATCAAAACCCCACTTTCTCAGAGGCCATGTTGCCCTTAAGGGAAGCACCCCCAACAGAGGGAAGTTATGTGGGTCGTCCCTATAGGGTCTATGTTCCTTTTTCTACCAGTGATCTATATAAGTAAAGAGCTCAAAACCCTCCTTTCTCTGAGAAGCCACAAGCTCTCATCTTTCCATTGGAATCAGTTTTTTATACCATCAGCCAGCTTGGGATGATTGCCAATGGCTTTTGGCTACTCTTTTCACTGCAGAGAAAAGAGAGAGGTTAAAGGGAGAGGCATGAAAAGCCTTGATGAAAGTGGGGGAAGGGACGTTAGAGGAAAAGCAGGATAAGATAAATAGTTTTCCCTTCAACATGCGCTAATTGGGACACAAATACTACTGCTGGGGGAGAAGCATTGGCCACATTTCGCAGTTCTTTACTAGCTGGAGTTAAGATGGCAGCCCGAAAGCCCACAAATTTGTCAAGGTAATGAAGGCTTTTGCAAGGTCCCCAAGAATCCCCAACTGCTTTCTTAGAATGCTTGTATGAAACTTACTGAGAATACACCCCAACAGATCCCAACACCAAAGAAAATCAACAGGCAGTTAATATGGCTTTTGTATCCCAGTCAGCTGCAGAAATTAGATGGAAATTACAGAGGCTGGAGGGTTTTGAGGGAATGTATAGGTCACAGTTACTGGAGATTGCTCAAAAGGTCTTCGATGGGCGGGACACTATGGAAGACAAAGAGGTCCAGAAAATTGCGAAGGTCGTAGTAGCTATTATGGGAGAAGTTAATAAAAAGAAAAGGCCACATAGAAACAGGAGAAATCATCACTGGCAAAAGATCAATGTAGAAATTGTGGGAGGAAGGGACACTGGACTAGGAATTGCCCAGAAACGGGGAAAAAGGTCATGAACCAAGAGGAGGACTGATGGGGCCGGCGCTCATTTCAAATTAGCCAAGAGCCCATGGTCACTATGCAAGTTGGGGATATACATGTTGACTTTCTAATAGATACTGGTGCAGCTTATTCTGTTTTGACTAAACCCATGGGACCCCTTACAAAAAATATGGCCGCCATTCAGGGAGCAACAGGGAAGACAGTCTCCTGCCCCTGGATGTCAAAAAGGAGAGTGGACTTGGGAAAGAGCACTGTGACACATTCATTTGTAGTTATTCCAGAATGCCCATATCCTCTTATTGGCAGGGATCTTCTGCAAAAACTCAAAGCCACCATTTCATTTACTGAGGATGGGGGCCTCTTTCTCAACCAATTGTCAAAACCGTGAGGCCCAGCCTCACCCTAAAATTCTTGTGACTTGTTCCCTTACAGAAGAATATCTTCTGCAGGAAGACAATGGTCAGGGACAAGGATGACGGGATTCTTATTTGGCAGAGCTGAAGTCCTGCTTCCCTCAAGTCTGGGCAGAAGGTAACCGGCTCCCCAACCCACCCCCCATCCCAGACTAGCTAAACATCGGCCTCCAGTGATGGTACAGTTGCTCTCAACGGCCAACCAATTTGAGTAAAACAATACCCAATGAGCCCGGAGGCTAGGAGAGAGAGGCATCACAGTGTACATCAGCTGGTGCAGCAGGCAGGGGTTCTAGTCCCCTGCCAGTCACCCTGGAATACTCCTCTGCTCCCCATTAAGAAAACTGGGACCAATGACTACCAACCAGTCCAGAACCTAAGGGAAGTGAATGAGTGGGTAGAGACTATACACCCGGCGGTGTCCAACCCGTACACCCTGTCAAGTCTTCTCTCTCTAAACCACTGTTTCTACACTGTACTGGACTTAAAGGATGCATTGTTTTGTATCCCACTAGCCCCTGTAAGTCTGCTGATCTTTGCCTTTGAATGGACTGATCCTAAGAAAGGGCTTTCAGGGCAATTAGGACGATACACTTGCCTCAGGGGTATAAAAATTCACCTACTTTATTTGATGAGGCCATAAGTTCAGATCTGCAAGTGTTTCACAGGACCCACCCTGAATATAGTCTTCTCCATTATGTTGATGACCTCTTCCTCGCTTTGGAAGAGGAAGAGACCTGTAGAAAGGCCACTGAAGATCTTTTAGAAGCATTACAAGGTTTGGCTATCGTGTTTCTGCTAGGAAGGTTCAATTATGCTACCAGACTGTCACCTACTTAGGATACCATCTTGAAAAGGGAAAAAGAACTCTCTCCCAGAGCTGCATTGAAACTATCTTACATATTCCCCAGCCAAAGACCAAAAGAGAGGTACGAGAATTTCTGGGGGCAGCAGGATGTTGTCGCTTGTGGATCCCATGGTTTGCTGAAATAGACAGGCCCCTTTACACACTTACTGGGGGTTCCCAGCCCCTAGTTTGGGCTGAGGAGGAACAAGCGGCCTTTGAGGGGCTAAAACAAGCCTTGGTCTCAGCTCCAGCCTTGGCCCTTCCTGATATCACTAAGCCCTTTCATCTTTTTATTGACGAAAGAAAGGGCATAGCGAAAAGCGTCCTAGCACAAACCTTGGGGCCATGGAAACGGCCAGTTGCTTACTTATCAAAGAGACTTGACTCAGTGGCAGCAGGATGGCCAACTTGCCTCTGAGCAGAAGCTGCTGCAGCTATGTTAGTAAAAGAGGCTGACAAATTGACTTTAGGCCAGGAATTGACTCTCACTGCACCTCATGCAGTGGAGGCACTCCATGCTACACCTGAGAAATGGATGTCATTTACCGGGTGACTCAGTATCAAGCCCTTTTATTAGATCTGCCCCAGATTAAGTTCCAGAAATCTGTGACCCTGAATCCAGCCACCCTGCTGCCCGATGATGATCCTGAGGAGCCTATTCACAACTGCCTTGATGTGATAGATGTAATCCAGTCTGCCCAACCGGGTTTAAAGGACACCCCACTTGCTTCAGCTGATGCAGGCCTGTTCACTGATGGGAGCAGCTTCGTGCAGGATGGAGTCAGGTACTTGGGGGCAGCCTTAGTCACCATGGAACAAGTTATATGGTTGCAAACCCTTAATCAAGGGACATCAGCCCAAGAGGCAGAACCTATCACTCTAATCCAAGCCTTAAGATGGGCAAAAGATAAGACTGTGAAGATTTACACTGACAGCCAATATGCCTTTGCCACCGCCCATGTTCAGGGGCAAGAAAGGGGACTTTTGACCTCAGCTGGGAAAGATATTAAAAACAAAGAAGAACTCCTAGCCTTGTTAGAAGCCATATGGTTACCTAAGGCTGTGGCTATTGTGCACTGCAAGGGGCATCAAAAAGGGAACTCCCTCGATACCTCAAAGCCCAAGGGAACCGAGCAACTGACCAAGCAGCTCATGAGGCAGCCCTAAAACCAGTGGGGCCCCTCCAAGTCCTTGTTACCATACCCAACCCGCGCCTCCTAGCTTCACCCACTTATACCACAGCAGAATAAAAATTTGCAGAAGAACGGCATGCAATCCAAGAACTGTCAGGGTGGATGAGGATGTCTGATGGCAGGCTGATGGTCCCAGGGGCCCTGGGTCAGATGATAATAGATCAGTTGCACCAGACAACTTATTTGGGCAAGTCAAAGCTCGCAGAACTTCTTAGAAGTAGCTATTACATTCAAAACCTAAACAACTTAGTTAAGAACATTATCTCCAAGTGTACTGTTTGTGTTCAAGTTAATGCTAAACAAACAGAGCAACCATGGGAATTAGGAAGAAAGGGGAAACCTCTGGGGAACATTGGGAGGTAGACTTTACTGAGATAAAACCCCCTTCAAATGGGTATAAGTATTTACTAGTGTTTATTGACACTTTTTCAGGGTGGGTAGAGGCCTTTCCCACCAGGTCAGAAACAGCCATAGCTGTCACTAAGAGATTACTCCAGGACTTGATCCCTAGGTTCGGGTTGCCTATGACAACTGGGTCAGACAACAGGCCTGCTTTTGTCGTGAAGGTCTCACAAAAATTGGCAAAGACATTAAACATTAATCGGAAATTACATTGTGCCTACAGGGCCCAGAGCTCCAGGCAAGTAGAGCGAAGGAATTGGATCCTAAAGGAGACCCTGACTAAGCTAACTCTAGAAACTGGTGAGGGCTGGGTACTGCTTCTCCCCTTGGCTCTTTTGCAAGTAAGATATACTCTTTATATGGGGGGATTTACCCCTTATGAGATTATGTTTGGAAGAATCTCCTCCACTTCTCCCTTGGCTATGTGAAGAAATGAAGGCCAAAATCCATGATCATACCTTACTCAGACTGTTACAGGCTCTGGACTCCACCCAAAAGGCCATTCACCGCGGGGTCTGAAATGCCCTGCCTGTTCCTTCATCAGAAGCTGTCCACCTGTTCCAGTCAGGAGACTTGGTGTGGGTCAAGAACTATAATACCCAGGGACTGGCCCCTACCTAGAAGGGACCTACATGGTCATCCCCACCCCCCAACAGCTGTCAAGGTCAGCGACATCCCTACCTGGCTGTATCACTTTCAGATAAACCAGAGAAGTCAACATGGAGAGTCCAGGAGCTCCAGGATCCCCTCAAACTAAGACTGTCCCGTGTTTCTTAATAGCTCTCTTTTTCCTGATATGGACTGAAGGGACAGATTGGACATGGGAAATGTGGGACGGGGATGGGAAATTGTTAAACGTACCTATTCAACTGGGAAAATTACTTCACTTTATGTTGACCTAGGCAATCTTTTTATGATTGAATCCAGCTTCCAGTATGGGGGAGCTGGATCTACCTTTGAATGGGCTTGTCTGTCGGGGGAAGCGTGGAAAGGATGGGCTTCAGGGGAATTTTATCTCTGTCCAGGCTAAAATAGAGATGAGTGTTTTTCAAATTCTGACTACTACTGCCCATACTGGGGTTGCGAGTCACTAGTCTTAAGAGCACCGGGAGCTACTGCCCCGTGGCAGCCCGAGCAACCTGATCCAGATATAGAAACAGAGAGACTCTAACCACCAGTGAATTGTGGCCGGAGGGCATGTGATCCTTTAAGTATTTCCATTTGGAACCCAGCTGATCCAAAGTGAAGTCGTTCACAGGACTAACCTGGGGAATACGTTTTTATGCATCAGGGAAGGACCCTGGAGCATTTTTTTACTGTCCAAAAGCAGGCCCAAGTAGAGCCTTTTGGGGATATAATAAACCAAAATGTCCCCTGGCACCCCCGGCTCAGCACTTTAAACCTCCAAGGACTAAGCTCCCAGTGACTACCCGGCTCCCACTTAGCCATTCTTACTGTAGTACATCGCCTCCTTAATTCCTCTCAGCCTGCACTAGCAGGTGACTGTTGGCTTTGTTTACATACAACTCTCCCTTACTATGTGGAGTTGGGCAAGATTTGCCTTTAAGTACCACCCTAAAGCAACGTACTATCAGTTTTTCTCATCTGACTTTGAGTGACATTCGGGGTGCTGGGACCTGCTTGGTGGATCCAACCTTAAAAAACTCCACTTACCTATGGTTCTGTAACACCACCTATTTTATAAATAACGCTAGCATCAGTTATCAGGCCCCCAATATCACATGGTGGCCTTGTACAAATGGATTAGCTCAGTGCATCTCAGTCTCACATGTGAAGTTTTGTGTCCTTGTTCAAAATTTCCCCCGGATATCAATATATTCAGGGGAGGCAGACCAACATATGCTGTCCCCGCAGCTTGATTGGGTACGCCAAAAGTGAATCCCCGTTTTGATACCTTTGCTTGTGGGGTTGCGCATTGCTGGATCTGCTGCCATAGGGACTACTGCTCTAATCCAAGGAGACCAACACATCCAGGAATAGTCCTGATTAACTGATACAGACCTAGGTCTGCTAGAAGAATCTGTGTCCCATCTACAAGAACAAGTAAATTCCGTAGCAGAGGTTGTATAACAAAACAGAAAAGGGCTTGACCTCTATTCCTAAGGCAAGGAGGTCTATGTGTGGCTCTAGGAGAAACTTTTGTATATGCTATTAACATTGAATGTTAATGGTTTAAATTTTCCAATCAAGACACAGATTGACTGAATAAATTTTTTCAAAAGAGCAGATACCTTCTATCTGTTGTCTGCAAGAAACTCACCTCATGGAACCAGCAGTTAGCATAATGGCTATGTCTCTGGACTCTCACATAGTCGACCACAGTTCAAGTCCTGGACCCGGTGGCTTAAACTCACATTGGGAGCACATGCGTGCGTGCCCAAGATCCCGAGAAAGGAATGGAGGAGAAAGGATTGCAGCGTGACCATCCCGCCTGGGGAGTGATTTCTCGCTTTCTGTCTCTCTGTCTGGCGAGTGCACGTGCCCTATAACAAAACAAAACAAAAAACTCTCCAAAAAAGAAAAAAAAAATGAAACTCATCTCATGCATAAAGACATAGACTAAAAGTGAAGGGCTGGAAAAAGGCATTCCAATGCAAATGGAAACCAAAAAAGAGCTGGTGTCATTTCAGACAAAATAGGCTTTAAAACAAAAACTGTAAGAAGAGGCAAAAAGGGCATTATATAGTAGCAAAAGGGCTAATCCATCAAGAAGATATAATGCTTATAAATATCTATGCACCTAACTCAGGAGCACCCAAATACGTGAAAGAAAGACTATTAGATCTAAAAGGAGAGACAGATTTCAACACATTAATTGTTGGGGATCTCAACACCCCACTATCTACGTTGGACTGGTAATCTAGGTAAAAAGTAAGCAAAGAAGGACAGGATCTAAACCATACCATAAATCAAGTGAACTTAACAGACATCTATAGAACCTTTCACCCAAAAACCACAAAACATACTCTTTTTTGTCATCCCCACATGGAACCTTTTTGAAAATTAATCACATAATAGGACACAAAACAAGCCTTTACAGATTGAAAGGCATAGAAACTATCTCCAGCAAATTTTCCAAAAATGATGGAATTAAATTTGATATTAACTTCAGAAAAAAAAATACAAAAATACACAATCACATGGAAACTAAATAATTTATTCCTGAATGAATTCATAGATACTTAAGAAATTAAGACTGAAATCACAAGATTTTTGAAAACCAATGATAATGAGTACATGAGTTTCCATAATCTATGGGACACAGCAAAAGGAGCATAGAAGGAAGTTCATAGTGATTAGTGCACATAAGAAAAAAGATGGACAACCTAATATCATGCCTCAAATAATTGAAAAAGCAGCAATGAAAAAATCCAAACATGCCTGGAGAAAAGAAGTAGTAAACATTTGAGCATAAATAAATGAAATAGAAAATAAATAAACTAGACAGAAAATAAATGAAAGCAAAAGCTGGTTCTTTGAAAAGATAAATGAAATAGACACACTACTAGCTAGATTAATTAAGAAGAAAAGAACCAGATAAATCAAATTCACAATGAAGCAGGCAATATAACAACAGACATAACAGAAATACAAAACATCATTAGAGGATTATGGGTGACTACACGACAACAAATAAGAAAATCTGGATGAGATGGACAAGTTCGTGGACATATATAGTCTACCAAAATTGAATCAGGGGGACATAGACAGCCTGAATAGACCCATAACAAGCCAGGAGATTGAATCAGTAATACAAAAACCTCCCAACAAAGAAAAGCCCTGATCCAGACAGCTTTACCTCTGAATTCTTCAAAACTTTTGAAGAAGAGTTAACCCTTATTCACTCAAATTATTTCTAAAGATCCAAAAAGATTGGAACACTATCAAATTCATGCTATGAAGCCTCCATCACCCTTATCCCTAAAACGGACAAGGACATGACAAGGAAGAACTACAGACCGATGTCTCTGATGAATATAGATGTAAAAAGGCTCTACAAGAAAGTGGCAATTTATGTCCAACAACATATAAAAAAGATTATACAACATGACCAGGTAATATTTATTCCATACACAAATGCAACATATACAAAACCATAAACATAATGTACCATATTATTAGTTTTTTGAAAGGTTTTTGCTATAGGATGTGTGTGCTTGCCAGAAAGACAGAGACAGAGAGACAAAAAGTGAGAAATCACCCCCCAGGGGGGATGGCCACACCATGATACCTTCTCCTCCATTCTCTTCTCAGGATTTTGGGCACACACGCACACGTACTCGGTGTGAGTTCAAGCCATGGGGTCTGGGACTTGAACCATGGTCGGCCACATGGGAGTCCATTGACATAGCCATTACACCAACTGCTGGTTCCATAATGCAACATATTAAAAGAGAGGAAGATAAAAACAATATGATCATATCAGTTGATGCAGAAAAAGCATTTGATAAAACACCCCTTCATGATTGAGACTCAGCAAAATTGGCATAAAAGGATCATTCCTCAACACAATAAAAGCTATCTCAGATAACCCATCATTCTGAAAGGGGAAAGGCTGAAAGATTTTCTACCAAAAAAACCTGGTACAACACAAGGATGCTCACTATCTCCACTCCTTTTCAATACAGTACTGGAAATCCTAGCCAATGAAATCAGAAAATAAAATAAAATAAAAAAGAAGAGGTGAAATTATCTTTATTGGCAGAAGACATGATTATATACATAGAAGACCCAATAGTATTCACAAAAAAATTCTTGGGAATAATAAATCAACGCAGTAAAGTTATAGGAAACAAAATCAAAATACAGAAATGTATAGCATTTCTATATGTGACCAGCACGCAGACTTGAGATAGAACTGAAGAAAATAATCCCATTTACCATAGCCACAAAAAGTATAAGACTCCTAGGAATAAATCTAAACAAAGAAGTTAAAGACTTCCACAAGGAAAACCATGAAAAGTTAAAAAAATAGAAAGAAAGGAAGAAAGGAAGAAAGGAAGAAAGGAAGAAAGGAAGAAAGAAAGAAAGAAAGAAAGAAAGAAAGAAAGAAAGAAAGAAAGAAAGAA
>NW_006204127.1:247427-250617 GCF_000334495.1 Tupaia belangeri chinensis
ATACAGCTCTCCAGGGTTGTCCGGAGACGATGTAGTGTTACAACTCTTCAGGGTCTTCAGGGTCGTCTGGAGACTGTGCAGTGTTTCAGCTCTTCAAGCTCTCCTGGTCGTCGTTTGGCTACTGTGGGCCAGGCATTGTGGTTATATACACGCTGGTGGGTTGTAAACAGTGGGCCGTGATTGGTTTTAAATGGTGGGCCGTGATTGGTTGTAAACGGTGGGCCGTGATTGGTTGCTTTGGTTGTAAACGGTGGGCTATGATTGGTTGCTTTTGGGCTAATCATGAGGTGCCGGATATGCAAATTTGAGGGATTCTAGTGGCCAATCAGAACAAGGTTTCGAAGGTCAGGTTTTTTGAAGGTAACCAATCATGGCAATTGTTTGCTCTCTGAGAAACCTCGGCAGACTCGCTGGTGCGCAGCCTCCCACAAACCTACATATTTAATGCAATCCCAATTAAATTACCAGAAACATTCTTCACAAATTTAGAAAAGACAATCATAGAATAGATCTGGAATCAAAAAAGACCTCGTATTATCAAAGCAATCCTGCACAAGAAGAGTGGAGTGGGCGGCATCTCACTTCCTGGCCCCAAAATATACTATAAAGCTGTGATAATCAAAACAGCATTCTATTGGCACAGAAACAGACAGACAGGTGGAGCAATGAAACAGAACAGAGACCCCAGAAATAAACTCCCTAACTACAGCCTACTGATTTTTGAGAAAGGGTACCAGTCAATCCAGTGGGAAAAGGAAAACCTCTTTATCAAATGGTGCTGGAAAAACTGGATATCCACCTACAGAAAGATGAATCTAAACCTCTACCTTTAACCACTGACAAAAATCAAATCAAAGTGGATCAACAATTTAAACCTAAGACCTCAAACTCTAAAACTACTGCTGGAAAACACTGGGGAAACTCTGGGAGACATTGGGGTAGGCAAAGATTTCTTAAATAAGACCCTCAAAGCACAGTCAATAATCCCCAAAATAGACAAGTGGCATTACATCAGATTAAGAAGTTTCTGCATGGCAAAAGTTACAGTAATTAGTATGAATCAACAGCCCTAAGAATGAGACAATATTTTTGTAAACTATCCTTGGGATAAGGGACTGATAACCAGAATACACAGGGAACTCAAGTGGCTTTTCCAAAAAAAAGATGATCCACCCAATTAAAAGATGGGAGATTGAGTTGGAAAATAAAAAAAGGAAAAAGAAAAATCTCTCTCTGAGGAAGACATACAAATAGTTAAAAGGCATATGAAAAAATGCTCAACATCCCCCATCATAAGGGAGATGCTGATCAAAACCACAACCTAACCCCAGTCAAATGACTAAGATTTAAAAAAAAAAAAAAAAGATAAGCACTGGTGGGGGTGTGGTGAAAGGGGAACTCTCCTACTGCTGGTGGGAGGGTAAATTGGTCCACTGTGGAGAACAATATGGAGATTCCTCAAAGATCTGCATATAGAACTACCATACAATCCCGCAATCCCACTTCTTGGTATCTAACCAAATGACAGGAAAATGCTTAGTTGGAAGCACATTGATGTTTATTATGGCATTATTCACAATTGCTAAGACATGGAATCAACCCAAATGTCCACGAACAGAGGAATGGGTTGAAAAATTGTGAAAATTGTGGCACACATACTCTATGGAATACTACTCAGCCATCAAAAAAAAAGATGACCCTGGCTTTTGACAGAAAGTGGATGAATATGGAAGATTTACTGCTTAGTGAAGAAAGCCAGGCTATGAAGGAGAGACATTGTATGTCTCTACTTAATATATACTGAGTGTCTGCACTCTATGGCTGAAACTGAATGACTAGAGGATACAGAATTATAGAAAATGATTATACATACCAGATACAGTGTGGAAAGAGGGTGGGAGAAGGAGGAGAGTTTAAGGAAATACATTAAGGGGAAAAATAGAGAGGCAAAACATTTGTGGGACATTATAGAAAATGATTATACATACCAGATACAGTGTGGAAAGAGGGTGGGAGAAGGAGGAGAGTTTAAGGAAATACATTAAGGGGAAAAATAGAGAGGCAAAACATTTGTGGGACAAAGAAATGGATTATTATCTGTTGAAGATAATGTGTATAGTATTCCCAACTAGACTGGTGAGAAATGTATTCATGTTGGAACATTCACTTTACAAGTTAAGTGATGTACGTGATTGAATGTATAAAAGAAATTGAAATAAAAAAATGAAAAGAAGAAAAAATAAAGAAATTAAAGCAAGCAATGCCGGTTTTTATGAGTGAATAGAAATATGTATTTTCAAGAACTTTTGGTTTTAAGTATTAAAACAACTATTTTGGAGCACTATTTGGCAACACTGATTAGAATGTTAAATTAAATTTTCACTGATAAAGGAATGTTTAAATAAGTTATAGTACATCCATACTTCAGACTACATATATTATACAAAGGGGTGTATGTGTTGTGTGTGTGTGTGTGTGTGTGTGTGTGTGTGTGTTCACCAAGGGGGAGAAACAGAGGAGGGTAGAGAACATATTCGGAGGAGTCATGACTAAAGATTTCCTAAATTTCATGGAAAACATTAATCTACAGATCCAAGAATTTGATAAATTTCAAGTAAGATAAACACAGATCAACACCTAGACACAAAATAAGCAGACCATGGAAAGTCAAAGTCAAAAAGAACATTCTAAAAGCAGCAAGAGAAAAACAGCTCATCATCACATGTAGCGAACAAAACAAATAACTCCCAGACTAGACTAGAACAAAGTGCCAAAAGGAAAAAAAATGATTATAACCAGAATTTCTGTATTTACCCAAACTATTATTCACAAAAGAAAATAAAATGAAGATATTTCCAGATGAAACAAATATTGAGAAACTTCATGGCTAATAGATCTGCATTTTAAGACATAGTAAAGGAAGACTTCAGAATAAAAAGAATGACTAGGTAGCAAAAAATGATGAGCACTACACAATGACAACTATAAGGGGCCCTCAAAAACACATGGAAAAGGAGTATTATGAAAGAACAATGCATGGGGAACCAGCAGTTAGCGTAATGGCTATGTCGCTGGACTCCCACGAAGTCGACCGCGGTTCACATCCCGGACTTGGTGGCTTAAAACCCACGCGGGCGCATGTGCGTGCATGCCCAAGATCCCGAGAGGAGAATGGAGGAGAAGGGATTGC
>NW_006204127.1:250673-258914 GCF_000334495.1 Tupaia belangeri chinensis
GGCAGTCTGGGTGGCCTTAACGTAAAACCCTCTAAAAAAAAAAAAAAAAAAAAAAAGAACAATGCATGAATCCATTTCAAAAAATTTTCACACCAAAATAAATGTTCACTTTTTATGTTCCCCACTTTGGGAAGTGTCCTCATATGTGGGTACAAAAAATTGTATACATATATATTTTCTCTTATCTTCTTTAAAAACTCAATTTAGTTTTAGATTGTATAAAGCAAAACTTATAACTGTAATGTTGAGTTCACAACATACGTAGATATAATATGTATCACAGCAGAGGAAGGAGGTTTGGAAGTATGCAGGAATAAAGCTGGATAGTTTACTAGAATTAAGTTAGTATTAAGCTGAAGTAGATTGCGATCAGTTAAAATTTTAAATTCTTACAGTAACCATAACATATACAAATATTTTAAAAAATCAACGGAACAACAAAATTTGAACACTAAAAAGTATTTAACACAGAAGAAGACAGTGAAGGAGAAACAGAGGAAGAAAAAGACCTTAGACATACAGAAAGAGCCACCTTACCCTGACTTACACAGAACACATTCCCTAGCAACAGTACAGTGGACACGATGTTTAAGCATACATGGAACATTAGCTAAAATAGGTGATATTCTAGGCTGGGAATCAGTAAACTACAGCCCAAGGGTCAGCTGTCTAGTTTTTTCATTTAATTTTTATGGGTTTTTTTTGCCATAGGGCACTTGTGCTCACTGGAGAGAGACAGAGAGGGAAAGTGAGACATCACCCCTGACACTGCAATTCCTTCTTCTCCATTCTGCTCTTAGGATTTGGGGCATACATGCACATGCACACGGTGTGATTTTTCAAGCTGCCTGGTCTGGGACTCAAACTGCGGTCCATCAATCCTTAACCAACATGCCACCTGCTGGCCCCAGCTACCTATTTTTTAAAACCATTTTTAAGTGGACAATTTAGTTGCAATGACCCTGTAAATCATTACCACTATCTTCACCCTAAACTTTTTTATCATTCCAACATAAACTCTGTGCCCATTGAACAGTAACTCCCTAGTCTGGACTTTCTCCAGTTCTTCTAATCTTCTTTTTTTTTTTTTTGAGAGGTTCTTGCTATAGGGCATATGCGCTCACCAGAAAGACAGAGAGACAGAGAGACAGAAAGCGAGAAATCACTCCCCGGGGGGATGGCCACGCTGTAATCCCTTCTCCTCCACTCTCCTCTCGGGATCTTGGGCGCACACCCACACGCTCCTGGCGTGAGTTTAAGCCACCAGGTCTGGGACTCAAACCGTGGTCAACTACATGGGAGTTCAGCAACATAGCCATTATATTAACTGCTGGTCCCTTCTAATCTATTTTCTATCCCTATAAATTTGCTCAGTCTGGATATACAAGTAAAATTATATGATATTTATCCCTGTGTTTCTGGCTTCTGTTAGCATAATATTCTTTTTTTTTTTTTTTTTTGAGAGAGAGATTTTTGTTATAGGATGCATGCACTCGCTAGAAAGAGAGACAGAAAGCGAGAAATCACCCCCCAGTGGGGATGGCCATGCTGCAATCCCTTCTCCTCCATTCTCCTCTCAGGATCTTAGACATGCACGCACACGCGCCCGGCGTCAATTTAACCCCCAGGTCCGGGACCTGAACCGCAGTCGACTACGTGAGGTCCAGCAACATAGCCATTATGCCAACTGCTGGTTAGCATAATATTATTCTATACTGTAGCATAAGTCAGAATTGTATTATGTCTTATAACAAAATAACATTCCATTACATGTGTGCACTGCATTTTGTTTATCATTCCTTTGCTGACAGCCACTTGGATTGTTTCCATCTTTTGGCTATTATGAAAAATGGAGCAATGAACACAGGAGTAGGAGCATCAAACAGAATCCCTGTTTTCAACTCTTTGGGTATTACACCTTGAAATTGGATTGCTGAGTGATACTGGAGTATTTTTATGGTAGAGATTACAAGCACATGCATGAGAAAGAGAGAGAGAGAAGACTCTTGGCAGGGTCTCATAGGCTGAAGTTTCCTCTTCCCAGCCCTCCGGCTCCTCAGGTTCCTGGGTGCCCTGTGTCTTAGGCTCACCCCAGGGGTCCAAACCTAAGGTAGGCCACATGGCTTCCAATGTTAGAGGTACTCACTTTCCTATTGCACCACAGTCATCTGTGTTTAACTTTGTAAGGAACCCTTGAACTGTATTTCACAGAGCTTGTACACTCACATTAGCCACATTTGAAGGTTTTCAATGTCTTCACAAGTATCATCACCAATATTTTTTTATTATAGTTTTCGTAGGAGGTAAGAAGTGGTTGGTATCTTATTGGGTTTTGATTTGTATTTCCCAAATGAATAATGTTGAGCATCTTCTCGTGTGTTTTCTCAGCTGCCTCTCTTTGTGAATACACGTGTACTGGAACACAGTCACAGCAGTTTCCTTACCTACTCTTACTGGGTAACATCCTGCAACAGCAGAGGGGTAGTGACAGGAACTGTGTGGCTACAAGTTCAAAATTGTCTATTGGCCTAACTTTGCTGGTACAGGTAATAGGGCTCCACTGCCTGATACTGGAGCCATATGGAAGCCCTGGGTTCAGATCCCAAGTCAACCCAAGCATGCCAGGCATACCCTGGGCATACCTACAACCCGCTCTTGCAGGAAGTGTGTGGGAGATTGCAGCATGGCAAGACCTGTCAAAGGTATCTGTCTCTCTTTCTCAAGAAAAGAAGGAAGGACGAAATTTTTTTTGGTTGGTTTGTTTGTTTTAAAAAAAAATGTTTAGTTGGGACCAGCAGACAGCGTAACGGTTACGTCATTGGACTCCCACATGGTCAACCACAGTTTGAGTCCCAGACCCAAAGACTAGAAACTCACACTGGGCACGTGTGCATGAACACCCAAAATCTCAAGAGAAGAATGGAGAAGAAGGAATTGCTTCATGGCCATCCCCCTGGGGTGATTTCTTGCTTTCTGTCTCTCTGTCTCTCTGACAAGGCCACATACCCTATAGCAAAATATCTCTAAAAAAATGTTTAATGCACATCTCATTCATTAAGAAAAAGTTTGCTAATTCTCATGCTAGCTCATGCAAAAACCTTTAAGAACGTAAAAATATTTAATATTTAAAGAATGGCCTTTGCTTAAAACAGAATTAAATTAGAAATCAGCAAACCGGAAAAATCTGAAATATTTGGGAATTGGGAGTAATGTGGACATTAAACAGTCCATGTATAAATAACTCATGTGTCAAAGAATAAAGCACCAGGAAAAATCTAACTGAATGAAAACAAAACACAAAATATCAAAATTTATGGAATGTATCTAAACCAATCAATACTTAATGGTAAAAGAATGAATGTGTTTCCCACAAGATTAGTAATGAGGCAATGATGTCCACCTTTGCCATGTTCATTCAATATTGTACTGAAGGTTCCAACTAGAACAATAAGGCAAGAAATATTAAATAGTTACAGATTGGAAAATAGTATTATTAAAATTAAAGGTGATATAAGGAATCTACAAATTCAATCTACTGGAATCAATAAGGACATTTTTCAACATTGCAAGGTACAACCTAATTATGCAAGAATCAGTTGTATTTTTATGTATGCACAGTGAACAATCCAAGAATGAAATTAAGAAATCAATTTCATTTACAATAATATTAAAAGAAAATAGCAATAAAAATGTACAATATCTGAACATTAAAAACAATAAAGCATAGCTGAGAGAAATTAAAGAGAATCTCAATAAACAGAGGGATATTCCAACATTTTAAAATTGGATTATGAGAAGATTGCTCAATTGGTGAATTTTATGGTATATAAACTATACCTCAATAAAGAAATAATGAACAAAAGTGTTTTTGTTTTTTTTTTTTGCCAAAGGGTATGTGTGCTCATCAGAGACAGAGAGAAAGAACCCCTGATGAGGTATGGTTATGCCACAATCCCTTCCCCTGTTTCCTCCATTCTGTCAAGATTTTGGACACACATGGACACACACACACACACACACACACACACACACACATTGTTCTTCCCCCAGAGCCAGTATCCTGGATCCCTGAACTACACAGGTCATGGAGTCAGCCCTGAATAGGTTTTCAAAATGACAATCTTAGGTATGAGTACTGGGATGCATTTGTGACAGAAAGTCAAATTTTATGTTTACTTTTTTTTTTTTTTTTCATTTTTAGGCTTTTGCCATATAGCATGTGTGCTCACCAGAAAGAGAGAAAGGGAGAGTGAGAAATTATCTCCTGGGGGAATGGCCACACCACAATCCCTTCTTCTCCTTTCCCCTCTCAGGTTTGTGGGCACACATGCACACATGCCCAGAGTGATTTTTAAGCCACCATTTTCAGGACTCAAACCATGGCCAGACATGTGGGAGTCCAGTGCCTTAACCACAATGCTATCTGCTAGCCCTGTGAAGTAAATGTAAGGGTTCTGTAAAACTATAATCTTTTTAGATTTCTTATTTACCTCTTATAAAAGTAAACATTCATTATTATATATTTTAACTTCTAAACCTTTGCAAATACAATTATTTATATGTCTACATAATACTGGGAAAAACAAACAAAAAACTTGGAGGACCAGCTGGTGATGTGGTGGCTAAGGCACTGGATCCCACCTGACCAACTGTGCTGCTCAGTCCCAGACCTGGTAACTTGAAAAACACACTGTGTTGAGGACCAGCAGGTGGAATGGTGGTTAAGGTGCTGGACACCCCCACATGGCTGACCGCAGTTCGAGTCCCAGACCTGGTGGCTTGCATCTCACTCTCTCTCTCTCTTTCTCTCTCTCTCTGTGTTTGGTCAAATTAAAATAAATGAATGAATAAATAAAATCACATTGAAAATTTTAAAAAAGAAAAAAATAAAAACACTGTGCCAAAATCCTGAAAGGAGATGGAATAGAGAAGGGATTGTGGTGTGGCTATCCTTCTGGGTGTTGTTTTCTCAGTTTTCTTCTCTCTTTCCTGTGTGTGTGTGTGTGTGTGTGTGTGTGTGTCTGTGTGTACCTCTAGCAAGTGCATGTGCCCTATACAAAATTTTATAAAAAGAAATAAAAGAAAACTTGGTTTGTATGTTTTGCTAGTGTTATTTGTTAAAAACTTTTATATTTAAGTCATTTAGCACCAGAAGGAGAGAATAAGGTGTTATAAATCAAAACAAAGTCAAAAGCTGCAGATCTCTATAGGTCACGGTTATTTCCATAATTGGCATGGTAACAGAACATCATACTGAAATATTTTCTCCACTAGATGGGATTTGGCAATTATCAGGCTTTCCACAGCAGCAGACTCTTTAATGTTGCTGATCTTCTCAGCGTGAAAAATTCACATAGCACATAATTCTTCTCTTAACTATCTCCCTATAGGTGGGGAAGTTCCCTGTGAAGCAGCACCTACCATTGTAATTATACTTTTCATTTTCAGAGAAATATGAATTAACTTTTTTCTTAAATTTTGGTTGCTTTGAGGAGTGAAATGTGATATTAATCTGTATTATTCTAATCTTATTATTTTATTTGAAGAGAAATAACAAAGCACCTTTTATTTAGTTTCTGTTGCAGTCTGGCCCAGTGTCTTTGGAGTCCATGCGTAGGATTCCAGGGGATCGTAATGTGGTCTTCAGTTTGTATGCCTGCCATCTTGGAAAGGTCTCTGGTAATCCATGTGTTCTTCACATGACGACAAAAGCGAGAGGTAAGTACCACCAGGAATTGCTCAGGAGCTGACCTGCACTGACATGGGCACTGTCTATTATGGGCAGTTCTTCAACATGGCAGCAGCTGATTCTGAATCCTTGACCCCCACCCCTCTCTTAGTCTAGGATAGAGATCCACACTACTGATAAAGATATTTTGCCTGGAGTATTTTCTTTCTTTTTAAAATTATTTTATTTAATTTTTTTATTATTAATTTTTTTTTTTTTAATTTGCTATAGGGCACATGCTGGGGCGGGGGCGGGAGAGAGAGGGAGAATGCAAACTGCCAAGACCAGGACTCAAACTGCAGTCTGCCAGACCAGAGCCTCAACTAGAGTATTTTCTAGTAGCAAGTGATCAGATGGACAGTTCTGTTGTAACCGCAACTTTTCAGGAAGAGAGTGGCAGTTCTGACAGATGGCAAAGGGATCCTCAGATGAAAGAGCTTAGTGTTAAGTGCAGGAAGAGGTTGGAGACCATTTAGTCAAACCAGTCATTTGACAGAAGAGAAAACTGAAACTCAGAAAGCTGAATGGACTTACCCAAGGTGTAACAGTTTTCTATCCGATATTTGTCTCTACCTTTTCCTTACTGAGAAACCCTCAATTTCTGTTTAGAGTGGCTATATTCTCAAAGTAAAATAATCACTTTCCCAGCGATTGCAGCTAGGGGTGCACATATAACCCACTTTTCACAAGAAAAGATGTGGAGTTCATTGATGGGGTTTGGGGGAAAGCTTTCAAGAGGAAATACTTGGCTCCTATGCCCTTTTGTGTTTACCTGCTTCATTCCTGCTGTAATGCAGACCTAAGACTAGATGTTCAGCTCTTACACTGATTTTTAGCATGCAGAATCCATTCGAGGTTTAAAAAGCTTTCACATTTAGTGCAATCTCTTTCTGGTAATTCATAAAGTATTGCTAATATTAGGGAGGAATCCACTTGTGGATGCTTTATGCCTTTGAATCCTACTAGTTTTCCCTATGGAAGCAAAGAGCATGCCTGAAGTTTCACAGAATGCGATAAGGACAAGGTAATCCTAAACGCTATAGCCAAGATTTACGGCTGTGCCGGGCTGCAGAGCCCTCACTGTACACCCGGTACATCCTTTAGCTTTGGCTGCTTGCTCTAAGATGCTGTTAGCATCAGCTCATAGAAAGAAGGAACACATCAAGGAAGCAAAGTTCTGGTTGAAGAACAGATTAAGAAGTGACATTATTGGAGATTTAAGGAAAGGTGTGCTGGAACAAAAAAAAAATGTGTTTACACTTTTGGATTTCTAGGTGAGAGGGGAATTTAGAAAATAACCACAAGAAAAGGCAAATAAAAATAAACATATTGGGGCCAGCAGTTGGTGTGGTGGTTAAAATGCTGGACTCACACATGTCCAATTCACTGTTCAAGATCCGGACCTGGCAGCTTGGTTTCTCACTTTCCCTTTCTCTCTCCCTCTCTAGTTAGAATAATAATAATAAATACAATAAAATAAATAATTATTTAAAAAAAAAACATATCTCTGGGACCAGCACTTGGCGTAATGGCTATGTCGCTGGGCTCCCATGTAGTTGACCAGTTCCAGTCCCGGAACCTGTGGCTTACAGCTGGGCATGTGTGGGCGAGTAACCAAAATCCAGAGAGGAGAATGGAGAAGGGATTGCGGCCTGGCCATCCTCCCTGGCATGGTGATTTCTATCTCTGTCTTTCTGGAAAGTGTACGCACCCTATAGCAAAACTCTCTCCACAAAAAAAAAAAGGAAGAGGTAAATACATATCTCAGTCTGCACAGCTCCTATTGTGACTATAAGTCATTTCCACACCACACCCTGTCCACTGACAGTGTGGCTAGCGCAAAGTCTGCCAACCTGCTTAAGGGAAGTGGTTTCATTTTTGTAGTGACTCTTATGTCTAATATAATTATCGCTGGCAGATTTAATTTTCTTTTTAAAACAAACCCAAGCCTTACTGCTTTTTCTCCTTTTCAAGAAAGATAAGAGACTGCTTAGAGCAGAGTAACAGACGGACTTGTTCAGCTGTTAGATTTCTCTTCAAGAGAAGCAGAGACTGTCAGGTGTGGACTGAGGCCATTGAAGGGCTCCCGGGAAGCCGCTATTGTGAAAGGCGGTCTCAAACGTGAGGACCATGCACTGAATTTAACTGATGAAGCAAGTCATCGGAACAGGGCTTGTGGCAACTAAGAGTGCGGGGCCAGGAGCCGTGGGGGCATGAACGCTTTTTGCTGCTGTTAGGGGAAAGTTGAATATCAAGAGGATATGGGATACGATCGACCTTGCACGCTCAGTGTTTAAATACAATCCCTGTATTTGTTCTCATCTCCGAAGCGCTGGGCTTGGTCTTTGTCACCTATTGGATTTCAGGAAGGCTGACTTGAGACAGGGCGAGCCATTTCCTGGCCCCCCCTTACTTATTTATTTTCCGGCGCCGGCAGCGGAGCCTTTGTTGTGTCTCTTCTGCCATCGTCTCGGCCCTCGCACCTCCAGACCGTGCGACGGCCCCCGGGCTGC
>NW_006204127.1:259366-269036 GCF_000334495.1 Tupaia belangeri chinensis
TTCGTTCGCAGCGGCGCATCCCAGCGGCTGCAGAATGCAAAGTAGCCGTCTTTTCTTTGTTGTATGGCCTCTTGGAAAAGAACCTAGTGAAGTGAGCTGGGGGTACTTCTGAGTGAGTTGGGGGCCAGCTGGCGGGGCGGGGTGCCCAGACTGCGAGGGGCGAAGCCGGGGAGCAGGGCGGGGCGGGGTGAAGGAGCGCTCCCCGCGCATCCAGGGCCCTCGACCGCAGGGACTTCGAGCGACGACCTCGTCTGTCTGGACGCGGAGCGTCGCACCATAGGGAGAACAGACCTGGAGGGCGAGAGCGGGGTCTGCTCGCAGTCCTCCACGGGCCTGGGAATGTGGGTAACTCCCGTGTTCGCCCTGCCCGGGCGCTTTCAGCCCTCCTTTGAGGGCCTTTGCTGCTGCCCCAGGCCGGAAACATTTCAAACAGCCTCTTACAGTGGGGAGGGGGAGATGCTGGAGGAGCCAGATTTCAACCCAGATTTCACTCTGCATCCTTCGGGAACCCAGGAGCGCGCGGTCAGTGGTGCCCTCGGCCTCGCTCTCGCCCCCCCCCCCACCGCCCCCAATCCGGCGCCCAGCCTGAGACAAGTGGCGCCCAGCCTGAGCAGAGAGCCTGGCTGGAGGCTGGGCTCCGCCTGCATCCTAGAAACTGCTCCGGGAGGATCCTAAGTGGTTTGCAGGCAAGACGTGAGAGGAGAACGACCTGCACGGCGCACTCTCCACCTGGACACTCGGGCGGGCGAGAAGGCGCGACGTCTGCGTTTGCCCCCCCGCACCTGGAGCTCAGCCGAGAGGCGAGGGCACAGGGGAGACTTCGCCCTGCTGTGCGTCGTCAACGGAAAGGAGAAGCAGATTCTGCAACCCTGGTGTGAGCACCCAAAACTTTGGTCCCAAGCCCCACCAATGCCAGCTCTGCAGATTTAAGGATGGGGGAGTTTCAGCTTCGGGATAGAGCTCCAGGGACTGCGAAGACTGGAATGAACACTCAGCCTTGAGTCCCAGATGAACTTCGCTCCTCCCTGAATCCTCCCATTCTGCAACCACTGAATACATTCACCCACAAATACCTGGGCCACCCTGGAGTTGACAGCCCGGGCCAGAGGTATGAATGGAGACCCTCGTTCCACTTTGCTTCCTACCTGGGGCTCTTTCCAGTACCTCGTGGGATCTTCAGCACAGCTTGAGGATCCCCTGGCCACTCTGCCCAAGGCCTTCATCCCAAACAGCCACTACTGGACTAACCCCTGGGTCCCAGGAGGCAGCTGTGGCTCAGTGGGGAATGAGCCTTGAGGAGAGAAGTCCAGAACAAAGGGCTGGCTCTGAGCAAAGGGACGCAAAGCCAGAGGGCCAGAGCAGCCAGGTCAAGATGCTCAAAAGGGGCATGGACTGGGGGACTCTAAAGGGTGGGGTGAGCAGCAGAGAGGATGTTTTTGTCAGTTACAGAATAAGTGATGTCTGATGGTGAGTTTAGGCCTTTGTGCTCATTCTTCAAAGAAAGCCTGAATCATACACTGACTGCTCTTTCCTTCTGCACTTAACAACATCCCAGGTGACCATGAGGCCAACAGGTGAACTTCCAAGAAACATTACAGGGGGAGGTAGGGCGGAATCATCTCTGGACCCTTAAAATGCCTTATAATGAGCTCATGTAAATGAAAACAGAAACAAGCCTTCCCCGCCCAGCCACAGTGGCACAATGGTAGCAGCCTCCGGGACCCAGGAGCTATATGATCGGGCCCTGGGCCGGGTGCTGACACCTCCCTGTTGTACAGTCTGGTGCTGGGCTGTGCAGGGATCCTGGCTGGCAGGCTGGGGGCAGATGGCACCATGAAGACCCTGTTGGGGGTGCCTCCTCCTCACCTCCCCCTCAAAGTATAAACTTAAAAAGAAAAAAACGTTTATAATAGTGATGTGCTCATCACAGTCTGCTCACTGTAATAGAAAACAGAGAACCTCCTGGCTTTTTTCTTTTTCTTTTTCTTTTTTTGAGAGATTTTCACTGTAGGGCGCGTGCGCTCGCCACACAGACAGAAACAGACAGAGAGACAGAAAGTGAGAAATCACCCCCCAGGGGGGATGGTCACGCCGCAATCCCTTCTCCTCCATTCTCCTCTCGGGATCTTGGGCACGCACGCACACGCGCCCGGCGTGAGTTTTAAGCCACCGGGTCCGGGACACGAACCGCGGTCGACTATGTGGGAGTCCAGCAACATAGCCATTACGCTAACTGCTGGTTCCCTGAACCTCCTGGCTTTTGCACCGATTTCTCTGCCTCTCCATTGACTAGTCCGACCTTCTCACTGGGCGGCAGTGGGGTGGGAGTGGGGAACCACCACATGAGCATTGATGGCTGACATTGACAGTTGATTTCCGAAGTTAGGGAGTGGTGTCCCTCCAATATCTGAAGTGACAACTAGGGATGGTTCTCTCCCCGCTCCTTTTGGTGAAGAGTGTGGTGCTGGTGGTCTAGAAGAGCCTATAACCATTCTGCTCAGCCTTATTCCTGATCCAGTCACCACAAGCCCCCTGCAACATCATTTAAACCTGTTTTGTGTGCAAAGATACAGGATTTGAACACTTTTTTTTTGAGAGGTTTTCGCTATAGGGCGCGTGCGCTCGCCAGACAGAGACAGAGAGAGAGAAAGTGAGAAATCACCCCCCAGAGGGGATGGTCACGCTGCAATCCCTTCTCCTCCATTCTCCCCTCGGGATCTTAGGCACGCACACACACGCGCCCAGTGTGAGTTTTAAGCCACCGGGTCTGGGACACGAACCACGGTCGACTACGTGGGAGTCCAGCGACATAGCCATTACGCTAACTGCTGGTTCCCTAGGATTTGAACACTTTTAAAAAATTTTTTTTTTGGAGAGATTTTTTTCGGGTGCATGCTCTCGCCAGACAGACAGAGAGACATAGAGGCAGAAAGCGAGAAATCACCCCCCAGGGGAGATGGTCACGCCGCAATCCCTTCTCCTCCATTCTCCTCTCAGGATCTTGGGCACGCACACACACGCGCCCGGCGTGAGTTTTAAGCTACCGGGTCCGGGACGTGAACCGTGGTCGACTATGTGGGAGTCCAGTGACATAGCCATTATGCTAACTGCTGGTTCCCGGATTTGAACACTTTTGGTAGCAGAACTTAGAGCTGGCTTGCTTTACTCTCTTGAGTAGGTTCCATTTTGGGAGTGCAGATTTATAATGCAATAAATAATGTGAAGCTGGCTGGGTTATGGGAGTAACGGGAGAGTGGAGGTTTGCAGTCTGCCTACCCCTCCCCCTTTATCCCCTCAACCAGGGACCACGAAGTTGACCGTTATCATAATCTCACTCATTTTCCCCTCAGATGTGGTCTTGTCCTTCTCAAATTCTGTACTGAAGTTAATTTAAAATACATGCCTTTACGATTCTCTCTCTCTCTCTCTCTCTCTGTTTTTACCTTGCCATAGGGTACATGTGGTTGCCAGAGAGAGTGAGAAGAATGGCTTTAAACTAAATGAATATGCGCTCGTTCCAAAAATACTCAAACATTACCTAAGGCTTTACAGAATAAAAAGTAGAAGTTCATTCCCACCTTCAAGCCACTGCCCTCCCTCCCCAGTGGCAGCGGTTCGTGTGTCAATTTCAGATTAAATTACTTTGCTATGTGTTCTCTGAATGGGAGAGGTGAGCTTTTGGTCGGGTAAACTAAAACCTACAAACCTGATCAGCTTATTTTACTCTACTGAGATGGTTACTTTAATATTTAAAGTACACTGTAATCTCCACCACTGTGACCTTTCTGCTCATCACATAATACCCTGTAAGTATAGCTTATACTTAGGATGATTCTCCAGAGGTTTAAAAACAGTGTAAATGTATCTCCATACATTTCTCTATTGGGAAACCGTTACCATTCCTGAAAGCTGTCTTTGTTGCTCTTGCAGCTCATCTCTTTGTACTAAAAGAGGGCTTTCCTAACCTGTGGCCAGTATCTAGGATTACTCAAAACAGTATTTTCAAAGTGTTTTGGTCTCTTGAAAGATTTGACTTCTTATTTTTTTTTTTTCCTTTTTGAGAGATTAGACAGAAAGTGAGAAATCACCTCCCCAGAGGGTATGGCCATACCACAATCCCTTCTCCTCCATTCTGGTGTTGGGATTTTGGGCACACACACACACATGTGCCCAGTGTATTTTAAGCCACTGGGTCCAGGACTTGAACTGCAGTCAAATATGTGGGAGTCCAGCGACATAACCATTATGCCATCTATTGGTCCTGACTTCTAATTTTTTAACATATTCATAAAACCTCTACCCTTCCTTCATATCGTCTTACACTCTTAGAATTATATAATGGAGATTTGATGTCAATAGAAGAGTTAACATTGAGTATACAGATTTATATTTTGAATATTTAACATACTTATATTTATCTATAAATGGCCAGAAGATATTTTCTGTTTCCCATAGTGCAGTCCAGTGGAGACTCTTCAGGTACCTCCAAGAAGTGTAATAGTTGAAACAAAATAAAAAAAGACTTTGAAAAGCTTATGTTTAATTTTGATAAACAGGCAATCATACCATTAGTTGGTAAATAATTTAACTTTGAACATCTTTGAGGCACAAACAAGAATTTTTACAAATACAAAACTTGTTTTAAAACAAGAATACACTTACACTTTGAATTAGGTCTAGACAATCCTCAAATCTAGTCTAATGTAAAATCTTAAGCATATCGTAGAGCAAAACAAAAATACCACCAAATGATCTGTTTCAGAAAGTTGAATAGATAGTTGCTCACACAACTGAAATCTAAACTGGGTGATAATAGTGAGGTTGTACCTGCTGCAAAGTATACTTATTTTTTTTTTCTTTTTTACTTTTGAGACTGGGTGAAATGTATGTAATCTGAGGGTATGAAAACAAGAGCTAGACTTTGGCAATATCATTTGACAATAGCTAATTTCGTAACATAATTTTCCTTTTTTTAATACAATTCTAAAGATTTTTTTAAAAAAAGTATCTCCTAAACTATTAATACTTTGTAAAATAAAAATATTTAAATCAGATTTCTTTTAAATTGTCAGGGGGTGGGTACACTCACTAGAGAGATAGAGACATAAATAGGGAGAAGGAGAAAACACCTCCCCAGTGGGATATGGACACACCACAATCTCTTCATTTCTCTATCCTGTTGGGATCTGGGCAGCAAACACAGACACCTCGTATGCTTTTCAAGCTATCTTCCTGGGGTATGAACATAGCCGATCATGTGGGATCTAGCTCCACTAACCACTAGGCTATGTGGCTGGCTACAAATCAGATTTAATAAAAGATGTATTTACTCAGCGTGGCAGGGTAGGGAAGGTCCTTTCAGCAGGGTCTGGTCACACTGCACTCTCATCCAGCCAGGATCATGGCCCCCACAGGCCTAACTGCATGCTGAGGCAAGCTGAGGTCACCAGCGTCCGAAGCTGGCTTCCCAATGGCTCCATCATTACACAGCCACTCCTAACAACCTGTGCCACCATGGCTGGGCCTAAATCTAATTGACGTGAAATTATAAATGACATGTTTTACACTTAATTGTGGGTAATTCCATTTATGGTGCTGAAGTGAGATCCATGTTTGCATGCTGGCCCTTTGGTCTCTGGTCATGCAATCTTGAGCACATTCTGTGGACACAGGTGAGGAGTTGTTCTTGCTCCATGTTCCCTCTGTAGAGAATTGTATTTATTTCAAAGGGGGATTGTGAGAACTACATGTTTTTTTGCAAGGCTCCTAATACCACTATAAGGACATAATAGGTCCTCAATAAATGAGAGCTATTACCTCCAGCTACTGTGACAGCAGAACTGGTTTTAAGACACCTTACATCCAAACTGATCCTTAACAATGGTGGTAGATTTGCCATTTGAAATTGGTAAAGATGAAAGATGTAGACCCAAACTGAATCTTGATTAAACAACATTTTTTTTAGTACAAGTATGTTTCATGCAATATTTGGAACATATTTAACACTGAAACATTTTATGTATCTAAAATTCAGATGAGGTGTGCTATGTTTTTATTTGCTAAATTTAGCAACCCAAAGAGGAGAATTTGATTAAGGGGACATGCTAGACAACCTTAAAATACTACGTTTGGTTTTCCTTAAGTTGGCCAGGAGACCCCTTTGCCCACCAGTTATGGAGCTGATACGTGCTTGCCATTAAGGGGAAATGTCTGCTGAAGCAGTGCTGTGCTCCTCTCTTCTCAGTTTCAGATGGCTGGTCTGGTGCTACTGTTTAGTGGCTAAATGGCTATGGGATGATGTCTTAAACAAAAGCTTAAATGGTTGGGAAGGCAGACTTCAAAACATCACACATCAGTGAAGGAAATAATACATAATTGTGTTAAACTGAGTAGCAAGACTTAGTGCTAACAAGGTTCAGAATAAGGGGAGAGAATCAATGAAAACTAGACTTATGAGTAAGGACGTCCTAGGTCTGCAGTTTGAAAGATGAGCAGGATTTGCCCAGGAAGTGGAAATCTGAACTTCCTTACTCTCTGGACTTCCCTCCCTGACTTCGTTCCCATAGAAACACTTTATGACAGGTAGGCTCAACCCGTCAGAGGTGTGGGTCAATAATTGACAATAAGATTCATTGTTCCTTCACCTGTAATTTCCTGATACTCAGCAGGAGAGATAGTGTGTGTGCCAGTCCACTGTAAAATGCTGTAATTTGCTTCATTTCCATCTTCATTATTTCCCATAAGCCTGGAGGGCTTTCTTGATTTTATACCCAGGACTCCCCACAGGGGGCAAGACTTAGTGGTATGTGTTCAGATCACCTTGTTTCTACTTCTTGTTTAGCATGTACTAACGGATGCCTGCTCGATCAGAGGAGATTAGTAGTGAGTGGTGCCTCACAACACTGACTACAGTATGCACTTTGGTCAGTAGTTATGGACAAGGAAAAACAGAATCTGAGATGAAGACACAGGATGATTTGAAGGGTGACCAGAGGTAGAGAGGGAAGAACAACCAACCAACCAAACCACAACCCCACTGGATTTGGAACATGGGAAAGTTGCTTTTAAAAGTTTTTGAACTTGGGACCAGCAGATGGTATAATGGTTACATCGCTGGACTCCCCATGTTTGAGCACAGACCTGGAGGCTTGAAACTCATGTTGGGTACGTGTGTGTGTGTGCCCAAAATCCCTAGAGGAGAATGGAGGAGAAAGGACTGTAGTGTGGCCATTTCTCCCTCCCTCTCTCTGCCTCTCCAGAGAGCGCGCACACACCCTATAGCAAAAATCTCTCTAAAAAATAAAAAAGCTTAGAAGGACATTTTACATAAAATTGTTTCACAAATAAAACATAAATGTATTACAAAATGCAAAGAAGCCAATGTGAGGTAAGTGAAAAGTTTACTCTCTCTTACTTCCCCACAGTATTGTTTTTGTGCCCTATTCCTAAGATTTATTTTTTATTTATTTGCCTATATAAGCATATAAACCTGTCATCTGCCTGACCTATTTTTTTTTCCTGCCAATGTGGCAGCGTACAATCCACATGGTTTTGTACTGTTTTAGTGCTCTATTTAGAAATAACTTTTTCATCAGTATGTTTAACTGCTGCCTGAGATACCATGGTATGGGGTATACATTGTGGGTAATACCTGGTTATTATAAATAGGGCCCTTGTAGGGTCTTGTCTACATGATTTTGTGCACATATGCAGCTATTACAGTAGGAACATCCTTAGATGTAGATTTGTGTAGTCAAAAGCATAAGTATTTACAATTTTTTTTAGAGGATTTACAAATTCTTCTTCAAGTAAGCTGCACCCAGTCTACAGTATCATAAAAAAAGTTTTTTGAAAGTGTCCGGTTCTCCACACGTCTGCCAAATGTTTTATAACAACTTACATTTTGAACTTTGTCAATCAGGTGGAAAATGCCATTTCAGTGAAGTTTGAGTCCCGTAATGGAAGACCTTTAAGATTTATTTTCACTCGAATATTGTCTATACACTTTTGAACTTGAGTTTGTGATAATGAGCCCTTCGACTCACTCACATTTAAATTTTGGTAAAAATCTGGACCGGAGTTCTATCTAGGTGTGCAGATGTGAAATTATAGCCAGTGAGGAATTATTTAGCCCAAAGGCCAGCATTAAAAAGCGGACTTGACTTTTTAATGGTAGAGTCTTTTAAAAATTTATAGAGGGATGGATTCCCCTGTAGTCTACCACAGTTGGGAGTCCCAGACTAGCAGTCTCTAACTCAAACCGGCACATGTGGGTGTGTGCCCAAAGTCCCAAGAGGAGAATGGAGAAGGGATTGCAGTGTGGGGAAGGGGGGCTGGAGGGCAGGGTGGTTTCTCACTTTCTGTCTCTGTCCAGCAAGCACACTGGCCCTATAGCAAAACCCCAAAACAAACAAACAAAAACGAACCGGAAAAACCTATAGAGGTACATGGTGGGACATGCTTCAGGTACCCATATTTTAAAGGCATTTGCTATCCTCCTCATGTCCCTCCTTAAAAGGGCTCATCAACACCGGCAGGAAGGAAGCCATCTGAGATGTGGAATGTATGGCCTCCAAGCAGGTGTTAATCCGGATAAGAACAGCCCGGTCTTTACCACGCCACATCCGTCCGCGCCTAGTCTGCAGAGTAAAGGTCTTCCATGACGGATGATTGCTCTAGTCCTAGCTGTTCCTAAATCCACTGCCGTCATTCAGCTGCCGGACTGGACTGTGGGAAGACGGCGGAGCTTGCCACAAGACTTCTTCCAAAGAGGAAATGAAAGTGGGAAGTATTTAAAGGCCTAAATCTGACGCCTCACTACAGTCCTGGGGTCCCTTTGCCTAGCAGTTTGGGACACCTATTCTTTGAGTCCAGTTCACAAGGAAGGAATCCTTTAGCCTGCCAGGAAGGCGGTGGCGTGATCTAACGCGGCTTCCAACAGTCCTAGGTTAACTTGTCCCCGGAGCGCCCTGAACCCAAGCTGGAAGAAAGGCGCTGGAGCAGCGGCAGGTGAAAGTTACGCCGCCGGTCGCTGAGTGCGCGTCTTCCTACTCGGCGGCGCCCCGGGGTTGCTGCGTGGGTGCCGGAACGCTCCGGACCGCAGCGCTCGCCCCAGGAGGAACCCGCAGGGCTGGGGCGGGTGCTGCTGTCTCTGGATTCGATCCCAGGCCAGCGCCGGGGAGTGGAACTCCTACTCTGCGGGCTGACCCCGCGCCCTTGGCAAGAACCGTCATGTGTCAGTGCCGGCTCCGCGCCCTGGTGTGCAGAGGCAGACAGAATAGCAGTGCTCGGTGACCAGTCGGGGAGTGTGAAGTCCACCCGACAACTGCGCCGGAAGAGAAGGGGGAAGAGTCGGCGAGGACAGGACCCCAAGGAAATCCCAGACCTACCCTGGCTAGGGGCGCTGGTGGCCTCCGAAGCGCGCGGCTCTGCGGCACTTGCTGGAAGGCCAGGCAGCCAGGTTCGCCCCTTCGCCCGGTTCAAAGCCAGCAAGTGGGATTTGCCTGGAAAAGTTTGCATCGCGCTTTGCGAAAGGTCAGGGAAAGCAAAAGGAAGCGCAGAGGCACCGCGCGAGGCAGGGAAGCGACGGCTGCAGCCTGGCCGGACCTCCCACCTGATCCTACCCCGTACCCCGTACCCCTACCCCTTCCCCCAACCCCCGCGCCGCCTG
>NW_006204127.1:269442-279777 GCF_000334495.1 Tupaia belangeri chinensis
CCCCCCCCCGCCCGGAGCCTGGGGGCCGCCCCCGCCGCCCCGCTTCCTCCTCGCGGACCTCGTCCAGGGTCGGTTCCGCAGCCGGGCGCCCCCTTCCTACCTCTGGGAAGGTCGGACTCCGGGAGGACCTGAGCACCGCGGGCAGTGCCCGGGGCTCATGACTGGGTTCCGGCTGCAGAGCCGATTTGGTTCAGGGGTCGAGAGCCGGGCGCGGGCCCGCGCGTGTCCGGCCGCCCTTTGTCTGGAGCTGTGGGCCGGGGCGCGAGTCCCGCGCGGACCCAGGTCCCCGCCGCCGCCGCAGCGAGCGGGGCTCCTCCCCGGCGAGGCTTGGTCGCGCGGACTGCCGGCGCACTGGCAGCTGTCGGGGTGCAGGTGGTTTTGTTTGAAGGGGTCAGATTTGCAATTCTTGCCGACTTTTTCGACTAACTCCTTAGAACCCGCTCTTAATCAGATCTTCCCTCTCTCAATGAATGTGAAAGGAACACCAGTTTTTCTTTTGTGTATGGATTATTTGTATTCCTTGTGATTAGAAAGACAAATGTGAGGC
Organism: Tupaia belangeri chinensis; assembly: GCF_000334495.1. Taxonomy (NCBI): domain Eukaryota; kingdom Metazoa; phylum Chordata; class Mammalia; order Scandentia; family Tupaiidae; genus Tupaia; species Tupaia belangeri. The sequence goes on from NW_006204127.1 coordinate 269,990, forward strand.
TTCATGTGCAAAAAAAAAAAAAAAAAAAAAAAAAGTGGAAATGATTTTAAATATTTTCCAGAGGAAGGTAAACCTTAGCTGAGCCTCTAATTTTATATGTAGGGTGGACATGTGAGATTCTGTTTTGGACGTTCAGGACAGTCTTTTCCTTTGAGTTGGGTGAATTAAACCCTTTGTGAAATGAGAGAGGAATGTGAATATTCTGTATTCTTTGATGTGAATTGTGAGGTGCGATTATCTTATTTCCAAATCTTTTAAGATTGTGGCATGATGTGGGTCAGTATGAAATATTTAAGTGATGCAGCAAGGCACTGCGACGGGAGACGCCCTGACGTGGGAGCCAGTGACTGTAGTGCCACTACATTGTCAAGAATTATGGATACAGTTTGTGTCACCCCAGAGGGAATAGGTTAGCACACGTTTTTATTTCTTTGAAATGAGTAAGTTAATTTTATGGATATTTCCAGCGGTTGAAATTACTACAAAAGGTTATGAATGCTCTAAAGCCGGACTGTGGTTAAGCTTCAGGGATGCTGATGGTAGGTTCCTCGCACCTGAAGTGTGGGTTACGTGGGAAAAGGCCCACACAGGGAAAGGGTGGAAGGACTGGCAGTTATAATAGTAGTAAAATGTTTCTCATTTAAAGTCATGAAAGCCGGTGGGTTCAGGACCACTTATAGTGGTGCGTTTAAGTTCTCTACTTCCTTTTAGTATCCATAAAGTGCTTTTAAGATCATGGCATTGACGCAGCTTGAGAACTTTGTGTTTTAGCATCCTTAGAATTGCAGTTTCTAAAAAGTGGTCACATTTAATCTAGAAAATTGCTCATAATTTAGCTAGTAATTTGATTTCTCCCAGAGTTCCATTCTAACACAGCTCTTGTTATTTGCTAGTCAGAGAATTTTTGTGCTGGCTAAGAATAGTCTTATTCTTACGCTAAAGTCAAACTATTTTTTAAAGAATTATTTATTTTTATTTATTCATTAGTTTGTTTTCATTTGACCAGAGAAAGACACACAGAGAGAAGGAAAGAGAGAAAGCAAGCCATCAGGTCCTGGACTCAGACTGTGGTTGGCCATGTGGGTGTGTCCAGCACCTTAACCAACACGCCACCTGCTGACCCAGGTATAGTCAAACTTTTTACTGAAGTTAATCTACTTTTAGGATTTCACCAAATTGCTAACTCACTGTATTATTTATGATGATTTGAATGACATTTTAATTTTTGATAGGATATTATGTCCCCTAATGTTTCATGCTAATTTTTCCCTTAAGGTTTCTTTCATTTTACTATTTCATGTCCCTTCAATTCTAGGCTATAAATGTTAGGGGTGGGAATAATGGTATAGAATTTCATGGTTGTAAAGGAAATTCAGATAAAAAAAATGTTTAATTGGGGCCAGCAGGTGGCCTGGTGGTTAAGAGTGTCGGACTCCCACATGGCTGACTACGATCTGTGTCCCTGACGTGATGGCTTGCTTTCTCACTTTCCTTTTCTCTCTCTCACTTTCTCTTTCTTTCTCTCTTTCACTGTCCCTCTTTGGTCAAATTAAAATAAATACATAAATAAAATTAAATAAAATAATTCTTAAAAAGTGTTTAATTCTTGGGACCAGCAGTTAGCGTAATGGCTATGTTGCTGGACTCCCACGTAGTTGACCTTGGGAAGCCTTCGCGTCCCGGACCCGGTGGCTTAAAACTCACGCCGGGCGCGTGTGCGTGCGTGCCCAAGATCCTGAGAGGAGAATGGAGGAGAAGGGATTGCGGCATGACCATCCCCCCTGGGGGGGTGATTTCTCGCTTTCTGTCTCTCTGTCTCTCTCTGTCTGTCTGGCGAGCGCACGTGCCCTATAGCAAAAACCTCTCAAAAAAAAAAAGTGTTTAATTCTTTTTGGAAAGGTAACCATATATATGTACTTAATCAAGAGGTTTAAGCATGTTAATATATATACCCCTGGAGAGCCTTTGACTCTGATTTTTTTTTTTTATCACTTTAAGGTTTCCATTAAGAATATTGAAAGAGAACTCATTTGCCCAGCATGCAAAGAGCTGTTTACCCACCCATTGATTCTCCCTTGTCAACATAGTATCTGTCATAAATGTGTAAAAGAACTCTTACTGACACTTGATGATTCATTCAATGATGTGGGATCAGACAACTCCAACCAGAGCAGCCCTCGGCTCCGGCTCTCATCGCCCAGCATGGATAAAATTGACAGAATTAACAGACCAGGTATGTGCTGGTGCCATGGTGGGTGGGGTGGGAGCTTGTTTTATTTTCAGTGATAATGGTGGAGGGAAAATTATTTTTGTCATCTGGAGGCTTAATTTCTTTCCTGGAAAATAAATGAAAACTGTAAATAAAAGGTCCTCTTACCACTTGCAAATGTCAGAATGAACTTTTATTGTATTTTGATACACACTTGAAGTAGATATTGGATAGTGAACATCAACTTTGTATGAAACCCCTTAGTAACTGTGTCTCTGTTTTAGGGGATATTCTGACCCTGTGATGTCCTTGATATGATAAAATTAGGGGCTACCAAAGTGCTTCTTACTAGGGGAGCATCCCTATGTGGTAATGTGTAAATGAAGATTGCACAATTAGGGTATAAGATTACATAGTGGTGGGGCTGGCAAGTGGCATAATTGTTAAGAGTGCTGGACTCCCACATAGCCTACCACGGCTCGAGTCTTGGACCTGGTGGCTTGCTTTCTCATTTTCTCTCTCACTCTCACTCTCAGTCTCTTACTCTGTACCTCTCTGGTCAAATTAAAAAATAAACAAATAGGGGAACCAGCAGTTAGTGTAATGACTATGTCGTTGGACTCCCACGTAGTCAACCGCGGTTCGCGTCCCGGACCCGGTAGCTTAAAACTCACGCCGGGCGCGTGTGCGTGCGTGCCCAAGATCCTGAGAGGAGAATGGAGGAGAAGGGATTGCGGCGTGACCATCCCCCCTGGGGGGTGATTTCTCGCTTTCTGTCTCTATGTCTCTCTCTGTCTGTCTGGCGAGCGCACGCGCCCTATAGCAAAAACCTCTCCAAAATAAATAAATAAATAAATAAATAATAAATATATAAATAAACAAATAGAGTTAAGTAAAATAATTCTTAAAAAAAAAAAAAAAGGATTACATAGTGGCTAACACTAAAAGTATTTTATTTGTTACCATTTTATTCTACCTGTGGATTTTTTAAAAGTCATTTTTAGTACATTTTTAAAATAAGGATTTAAAATAACTGTTGAAAGGCACATGTGCTTACTAGAGAGAGAGACAGAGAGGGAGAAAGCACCACCGATGGGGTGTAGTATGCCACAATCCTTTTAACTCCATTTCTCCTTCCTGTTGGGATTTGGGGCGCAGGCACTCAAAGGCCGAGAATGTGTTTTAAGTTGTCAGGGCTGGGATTTTCACTGTGCTCAGCCATGTGGGCTCTGGCTCCTTTAACCACTAGGCTAAGGGATCCACTCTGAAATAAGGATTTTGAACACTGTGAAGAGTAGTAGAATGCTGTGATAATGGTAGAAGTAGCTCTAATTGAGGTGTAGCACACTTACCATTCCTTTTTCACATGACCAGTACATAAATGGTTTCCTGATGGAATACTGTTACTCCTTCTTCTGGATAGCCATTACAGGCTTAATATAGATCAAAATTAAGTTGACTCCCTGGGTTGCTAAAATCAGTGTTGAAAGCCAAAGTGGCCGAGATCCGCTGCCTCCGGCTAGGCTGTAGAGGACTGCTACAGAGCTGAGTGTCTAGGTGTCCCAAAGCGCCAGACTTCAGGGCTTCCCCTCTAACCCTTTGGGCTTTGAAGTTTTACGTTTAATCCTTTTGACTGCTCTGTCAGAGAGGATTAACTTTTTAATCTTGTAAGAATATTTCAGAAAAGAATTCAAGTCGCATTTTAGGGATTGTCATCTTTTTTTGGTCACCCTGTGATACGGAGTGTCTATGAAAGTAGATAAGTATAATTTCCTTTCAACGGTCATATTGTTTTTTTTTATTTTTAAAGGATGATTTATTTAATTCAATTTATTATTATTTTTAATTTTTGATTTTTAAACTTTTTATATTACATTTATTCACATATATCTTTACAGTGTATAACGTTTCTTTTTCCAGCATGATTACCATGCGTATCAGTCAAGACAAAGACATTACTGTCCATATCACCATCATCAAATAGCTTTTTCTTTTTTTAAATGATTATTATTTTTATTATTTCTCTTTTTAAATTTATTTTATCTTTTATTATTATTCATACATTGAATCGCTATGCTTATTATTTTTTAATTTGACCAGAGAGAGACAGAAAGAGAGAGGAAAAGTGACAAAGCAAGCCACCAGGTCTGAGACTGGAAACACAGACAACCCTGTGGGAGTCCAGCAGCCCAACCACCATGCCAACAACCATGTGGGAGTCCAGCAGCCCAACCACCATGCCACTGGCTGGCTGCCATACTATAATTTTTAAATGAGTGTTTTCCTTTACATGGCAATTCCTGATTAATTAGAAGATATCTTGTAGGAAAATTACATGCATAAGCCAGCGAGCGTAAGCCAGCTGAGATAGGGCGGGAGCAGGAGGACAGGTAGGACTGTGAACACTGATGTCACCACTGTCACGCTGGCCTCCTTGCTGTGACTCTGGCTTTGAGGAGGAGAAAGACAGCCATCCTGTGAGATGAAACTTGATCTTCTAGTAGTAGAGCTTCCTTGGCTACTGAGACCTCTGATCAAATAAGGAAAATTTAGTTTTGTTTATTAACGTCCATTACAGACAACTAAATGGAATTTCAGTTCAGTACTAGTATTTCTGCTTAATTAGATTGTGCTTACATATGTATTTCATGAAATTCTATATTTTATGTAAACTACAATCTGAAGATTTGGCTAGTTTTTATATGTGATTCGTATGAAATACTAGGTAAAATATGGTTAACTTTTTGTTTTCAAGAATATACTTAGCATGGTAGCGTGGTACTTTGTGGATGCTTAATAACTCCTTGCTGAATGGATGTGGAGTGACAGACCTCTGCCACAGAGCGTCCATGATGGCTTACATTCAATGGTGGTAGCATTTTTTTCTTTTCCAAAACAAGAACTCCACACCTCTCACCATACATTCCATCATCTGGGTCAGAAATAGACTTGTCCAGAATATACCCATCTTTAAGAAGAACCCTATGAAGTTAGATTATGTCCTGAGGGCGACAGTTAGAATGGGGGAGAGTTTGAAACCTTTTCTGTGACGAACAGTTAGAGCAGACTGCAGTGTTCGGCTTGGAGAAGGGATGGTATGGCATATGCTGGCTGTCCTGTGGATGAGGAGGGCACACTGGGCATCTTTAGCATAGGTTCCAAATCAGCGAGTGGATGGAATGGGAAGGCAGATTGAACCTACCAGCAAAGAAGAGATGGGCACATGCTCGCGCGCACATGTGCCCAGGCTGGCCAGACTGAAATAGGCTACCTGCCCCTAGAAGTGCTTAGACGCTAAAGGGCTGAAAAGGTACATTGATGCAGCAGGCCCCAGGCATAATATGTACAGGATGCCCTTTTATTTTACTTCCTTGATGCAGCAAGGGACAGTAAGTACTCTTGTTCTCATAGATCGATTACTGTTTAAAGATACCAATCTATAAGGCAAAATATACATTTCTTAATTGTTACACCAACAATGCTTAATTACTGAATTATAATACAATAGCTTGATGAATGTTTTATATTGCTGGCTTTATAAATACTGTGTATACCAGTAAAAGCAATTTTTTTTTTAACTGTTAATTGAATAATGGTATTGTGTGCAGGACACAGTTAGTGCTTTATCTTTTGTTAACAAGTTGTGAATCTTCTCTTTGGAATTAAATTCTAAATCTAGCTCTCTGTTCATTGTTCACAGCATCGCAACGGAGACCTCTGGGGTGGAGAGGTAGAGATACTTTATTGCTTTTGTGGCCCAGGCAGTCTAGTGTTAGATTTGAATAATCTCAGTGGTCAAGTCTTCCGACTTAGGTACAGAGTGAACGAATTGGGCTGAAATGGCTTTAAGGTCAACAGGACCAAATTTCCAGGCATGTTCTGTTTTTAGGAAGGAAGCACTGATATTAGTACTTGCAGTGTACATGGCAAGGTATTTTTAAGAAAATAACATATATCCCTGTTGTTTTCTAAATACAATTGTCACAATGTGATTTTCATACATGAGTAGTGGAACAAAGCTATTTCAATATTGCTATACTCGGGAGATTAAAAAAGCCAAAACTTTCTGTGGCTTGTGAAATTCAATTAAAGTATTGGTAAAATTTGTAGGTAATAATATTTATTTTGTGCCTATGGCATATTTTCATTAATATTTAATATTTTGAAATATTTGGCGTAGAGTTTTGATAATCCCTTTTTAGACTTTTTAAAGTATTTGACTCTGCGTGAAGATGGGCTACCCTATCTTACTACATTTTTAAAAATTCCAATTGACTTTTAAAGTAGAATTGGCTACTTTGGGACGCTGGTGATACCCTCTATGTCACTGGAGAGTAATAAACCCCTGAAGCTTTTGCCCTTTTCTGTCTTCCTCCCCTTCTCCTTCTCTTCGTATAGAGCTTACAGCCACTTCTAGAAGCCACTTACAGTCCTTTATCTTAGACTTCAGTGAGTCTCTGAGAATTTTAACTTGTGAAATTTAGTAATTAAGAGGAGAGATAGGTGCAGTTTGCTTAAATTAATCACGTATTATCCATTGATTCAGAGTAGCTGAGAGAAGTAGTTTTCACAGGTTTAAGGGTGCTAATGTACTACTCACAGGGTAAACTGTTAGTAATTCACAGGCATCAGGTGGTCAGCATGTGTAAACAGAAACATTAAGGTGACCAATTAGCTAGCCCTTTGCCAAACACCACGAAGCCCATCACACGTCTAGTGTGGGGACAGTTGCCTAAGTGGCTGGGTTGTAGCAGTGGGCAAGTTGTAGCCAGAATGTGGAACAGGATGCAACTGGCAGAGGTTTGGAAGGTCTTATTATATGAATCGACTTTCTTCATTTTGTTTTGAAATACTTTACCTTCTCTTTGATACTTAAGTGGCAAAATATATGAGTGAAAGCTGACTTTTATGGGAATTTGGTATAAATTAGTTAAAGCATTTTTTGGAATCTTTGTTTTAAAATTGGGTCACGATTTAGGTATATGGTTTAATCTGTCTTTGAAGTAAAGGCACATGGGGGAAAGGAGTGGTTCTAAGGCGATGGTGTTCACATAATTTGCAAATTGTATGACATACAAAATCGCATTGCCCTACTTATATTACTCCCCCACTATTCAGCGCCTTGTGACTTTTCTTTTCCATCATGTCATGGTATGGAGCAGTACCCTCCAGAGAACTTTCAGTGACAGTGCAGATTTCAGCCTGCACCAGACAGTGTGGGCTCACTGGTCATGTGGCTTTTGAGAATATGAAAGGTGGCCACTGCAACCAAAGAAGTGAATTTTAAATTTTATCTAGTTTCAGTTCAGTTTAAGCAGCCCCATTTGGTTGGTGGCTTCTTTATTAGCACAGCCATAGAAGGTAGAAAGTTGCGCTTAGTTCCACTGTTTTGTTTTCTTTTAGATTTAGAATAGCCTTAGATCTGCCCTGTTATGTTTATCGTGTTGAACGTATACCTTGTTATTTTGTTTTTAAACAGTGGTAGAAGATTGATATAAGACATTATGTAAAATGTAAATTCTTTAGTATTTAACAAGAAAAATTTGATAGCTTTCAAGATCTGTTTAGAAAAATGCCACCCTATATGAGTTGTGTGAAAAATGGCCTATCTTGATTTAATATCTCCTCTGATTTAAGAAGTTTAGTGTGATCCTTCACCTCTTATTTTTTTACTGTAAAAATAAGTTAGAGGTATACAGAAAAGGGATGAAACATCTTTTTTCTTTAAATTTCTATATTCAAAGTCCAAAATCTGGGTGTCACCAGTGTATAGGTTAAAGCATGATTTCATCATCATGATTTAATTTTTTATCTCATTACTTAGTTGATTACAACTTTCATAACACCCCTCCCCTTTTTTAGACATTGTTGGCATTAGTCATCCATTCATTTAAATTTTCATCACCTAGTTCACATGTAGAAACATGCACTTAATTGAATTTCCATTTGCTTAAACTTGACCACTGGACTATGTCCCTTCCAGGATTGTTTTGCTTGTATTTTGACTAAATGAAATTTTCATTGGCATGTGTTTTAAAAGTAGCTTTGCTGCTTATTCTATGCCTGCTGTGGTGTGAAACATCTTGGACTGTATTGCATGTTTTTAGAATTATTGCAAGAATGTATTTAGGTAGAATTTTAAACTTTGTATGGGGCAAGCTTTTTTGAATACCTTGATATTTAAAAATGTAAAGGTTAAAATATTTTTAAATGATATTAAAATACTCTGCATGTTTATTGCATAAGTAGCTTTTGGGGTCTGCTGTCATTTAGCATGCTATAAAGTCACTTTAAATAAGTGCTGTTTGTGGGCTGATTAGATTTTACCTGTGATGATACTGGGGGGGGGGTCTTCAGAAAGTTCATGGAAAACTAGTGTAATGAAAAAGTATCCATGCAAAAATTTTATTTTTGCATCAAAATAAACTTGTATTTTAATTCCTTTTTTTCATGAACTTCTTGAAGTAGCCTTGTATTATGCCATTAGAGGTTCTTTTGATTGACAATAGTTAAATGTAAAGGCAACATGAATGTAGCTATTTAAAGACACTTTCTAAATGTGGTATATGGAGTTAACCATTTTTGGTACTGGATATCATGGTAATATAAAAGAAAGCTGTAGGTTATTATATTAAGGGAGTCATTTTGTGGATAAGGAAGACTGCTCGTAGTTTCAGAAGAGATTTGTACTTGAGGGGAGAGAATATGGTATGTGTGTATCTCTGTTAAATGAACAGCCCTGGATTCATGTGAACTAGGGGGTGAGGACTGTGATAACTTAGTTCATTGATTTGTTAAAATCAGTATGATAGCATTGAACAAAAATGTGATACTTAAGATAATTCATTCTGTGTGTATATATATATATACATATATATATATATTTATAGCAAAATTTGTGATACTTTTTGGGTAACTTTTGGCTTAATGAATTAAGTAATTTTAATAATTCTTTGTTTCAGGTCATAAGAAGATACCAAATGGTTGGTCCTTCTTAAAGTTACTAAATTATAGGTTTATGAATGAGTTTTTCACTCCTCTATAGATTGCATTCAATTGATTAATGATCTAGCCTACTGAATTTTTCTGGATAATACAATACTACAATGAGAAACCATAATTGCAGTGCTTTTTAAAACTTTTGTGGTCATATACTCCTTTCAGAATCTGGTAAAATCTATAGTTGTTTAATCAGAAAATACATTTCATGTTCCCATGAACTCTGGAGCCCATCTATAGGCTTTATTATTAAAGATCTCTGCTCTTTTCTGCACAAACTTAATTCCTATCTGTTAGCCCAGGGTGTATTTACTTACATGGCTTTGGATATGTGTATATAATAAATCCAGTTACATCATTTCAAAAGATCCTGCCCCTGTGTGGTATTGTATTATACATATCATCTTTACATCTGTGTTTGATTTTATATGGGATTTACTATAGAATACTTTCTCTTGATTTGATAACTACTTGACAATTAGGGCTTATCTTCTGTATTCCAAGGAAAAATTAAAAAAAAATTTGGAATTCAGATTGATTCATTTGTTCATGTTTTTGGAATATATTTGTAAATATATAT
>NW_006204127.1:279815-295892 GCF_000334495.1 Tupaia belangeri chinensis
CTGCTGATGTAACTAAATGAAGACTCACTGATTACACAGGTTGGAAGCGCAGTTCATTGACCCCCAGGACAACTACTTTTCCTTGCCCTGGCTGTGAGCATGATGTGGATCTTGGAGAACGAGGGATCAACGGTCTGTTTAGAAATTTCACTTTGGAAACTATTGTCGAGAGGTACAGACAGGCAGCTAGGGCAGCCACAGCCATCATGTGTGACCTGTGTAAGCCACCACCTCAGGAGTCCACGAAAAGTTGCATGGACTGCAGTGCAAGCTATTGCAATGAATGCTTCAAAATTTATCACCCATGGGGTACTGTCAAGGCTCAGCATGAGTATGTGGGGCCAACCACTAATTTTAGACCCAAGGTAAGTATTAAGCTTGATGTTATGACAGAAGTGGTGTGTCTAGAATTAGGTAGAAAGAAAACTTCAAAAGCAGGTTTAAGAATGTGCCCAGTTTGGGGATGATTAGTATGGGTCTAAACATTCCCCACACCTTAGAAGGCAGGCGTTGTAGTTCTTTCTGTTTCAGTCTAGTGTGATACAACACAAGGAATGTTCATAATGATAGTTCTAAGTGATAGAGGAAAGTTACAACAGATATACTCTCGGAGGTTGAAATGGTTAAATTAAAATGCTTTTGTGCTTTAGTGTGATAAAGCTATAATTGCCCAAAAATATGATTGGGAAACATATTTTTCTGCTGTTTATAGTTAGCTAAAATTGTGATATGAATGAATGAGTGATTATAACCTAGTATTTTGAAGCTTGTACTATGTTGGTTGTAGACCTTAAGTGGAATATGCAAAACTTCTCAGACATTCTGGGTAACCTCTGCAATAATGAGCACACGAGCTTTATAAATTGTGGTTTGCTCTGTTGTGCAACTGAACAATTGTCACTTCTGATTTATATAGATTTTTTAGAAAGTATAATTGGTTTAAAGTTAATTTTCCTTACAATTTAGTAACTTGTATGAATATGAAAATGTATTTGTATTCTTAAGCTTACCACCTTTAATTTGTAATAGAAAAAGGGGGAAAGCTTCCAAAATATTCTCTATTTATAGATTAAAGACTGATGAGAGAGAACCAAAGAAATATGAATAGGTTATATGGACAAAATTCTTTCCCCAAGTAGTTAGGCTATTCATTATAGTAAATTCTGAAAGGGTATCTGTTATCCTATGGAGTATTTGCCTGTAACATTGAATTCCTTTGATCATATCTTGCAGAAAGCCAAACTTCTTATTTTGCTTTAAATGTAGGAATGTAGGAATTAGGATATGCTGAACAATTTGAAATCTTTCCCAGTTATTTTTCTCTTGAACCTATATTACATATTAGCTTTCTGTTTTTCATGTCTGTAAGTTATTAGATCAGTTATAATTGCTTAAGATCTAATTTGTTGAAATACTGAACACCTTTTTGATTTAATGAACATACCGACTTAAAAGAATCCTTAAGAAATCCCACCTTTCTTCCAAATGAAAAGTTACTTTATATAAAATTTCAAATGTAGCTACAATGCATGTTTACAAAGTAAATACAAAGGCTTAATCGATTCAGAAATACACATTTCTAAATTTGGTCAGTGCATTTGTAATTAATAGCAAAAAAGAAATACATCCAGAAGTTTTTCAAATAAAGTGTTCTAAGACTCTCTTAGTGACAGATTCTTATAAGGATAGTGGGGCCACAGTTTCTCATAAGTTGTTATGTTACCTCATAAAAATAGTGACCGTGGTCATTAAAAATTGTCTACACCTCTCTTTGCTGCATCTACTTCAAGAATGAAGACCATTCTCAGCAGACTGTCAACATTCCCGAAAATCTTGAGATAACTCTGAAGGGACACCGTTACTGTGAAAGGCCCCAGAGGGACCCTGTGGCGGGACTTCAGTCTCCTTGGAGAGAAAAAGAGGAGGCTCCGCTGACAAGTGGTGGGCAAACAGAGGACCTGGCTGCAGTTCGCACTGCGGTCACGTCCAGAACACGACCCAGGCCGTGACCCGGGGCTTCCGCTGCAAGACAAGGTCCTCGTATGCTTATTTCCTCTTCGGCGTCACTCTTCTTGTTGAAATCGGAATTTCTGGGGTGAAGAACACATCGGAGCTTCCAAAGCTATGAGGTGTCGCTCGTTCAGTGTCTCAAGCCCGGAAAGATGAGGTGGTCCTTGGTGGCCGTGGCACTGAACTTGCTTCAAATTCAGCTGCTGTGATACAGCAAGCCACGACGGTTAGAAATAAGGGTTTAGGGCCATTTTGATGTCTCCGTCTCTGCAAAGGGAGCAATTCAGGATGATGCCTAAGACCTGAGAGTTCGCCAGCCCCTGCACAGAGAGCCGGCTGATTCCTAAGGCCCGTACAAGACACCTTAAGGACAGCAGGAAGAGCCGACCATTGACTGAGACTTGTCCTTGCACTGACACCCTTTCCCACCTACCCGGCGAGTGAACAGGAGCAGACGGGTCTGCTGAGAGCATTACCGAGGAACAGAGCTCCCGATCAGGAATTGTTTTCTAGTTTTTCTTCACAGGAGCAAGTGGCTTGAATCTGGTTTCTGAAGGAATAGCAAGGCTTTTATCAGGCAGGAGAAATACAGCACCAGGGAACGTGGCTGTTCATCCCTGGGTGTGGGGGTCGGGGAAGACCCTGAGGCTAATTTTGCCACGGCATAGGTTTTTATTTGGTGCAGATGTGCCCTAGTCACTTGGAAGAAGACACCTGAGAAGTGCAGCAAAGATGGATAAAGCCTTATCACCAGCTGGGAGGTGTAATCTGTGCCACAGTAAACATGGTTTTTGCCATCTGATATCTCAATAATCTACCCTACTTCAGCCATATGCCATAAACCTTGACATTAAAAAAATATAATAATCCTTCCATAATCTCTTAAAAATATTGCCTACTTAGTGTTAGGACCTGTTCAGCTCAGTTAGGTATTCCACTTGAGTCTATTTGAAACTAAACTTTTTACATTTTCATCATGAGTTCAGAAGTAATATTCCCATACTTAGTTAACCATTTGAATTCTCAAATTGATATGAAGTGTTCATGTGATGTATTGAGCATTCTTATTTCCTTTTATGCTTTTATTGACTTAAAAGATGATGTTATATGGTAAATCTTTGTATTTGAGATTTTCAGATTACTTAAAACCACAACCTTAATCACACTTTTATTTTTTACTTGCAAGATCTTAATGTGCCCAGAGCATGAGACGGAGAGAATAAACATGTACTGTGAGTTGTGCAGGCGGCCAGTGTGTCACCTGTGTAAGCTGGGTGGCAATCACTCCAATCACCGTGTCACCACCATGAGCAGTGCCTACAAAACCTTAAAGGTAGGATGTGCTTATTTCCGAAACTGAACTTTGATTCTTCATAACTTTATACTTTTAAGTTTTACTTATAAATATGGTTGTTTTACTGGAATGAGTTAACAGTGGGACATGTTAGTTAATAATATCGGATTAGGGACCAGTAGATGGCATAGTGGTTAAGTGACTGGACTCCCACATGGTCAACCGTGGTTCAAGTCCCAGACCTAGTGGCTTAAAACTCATACTGGGCACGTGTAGGTGCATGCCCAAAATCCCAAGAGGAGAATGGAGGAGAAGGGATTGCAGCATAGCCATTCCCCTGGGGGTGATTTCTTCCTTTTTGTCCCTCTGTCTGTCTGGCAAGTGCACGTGCCCTATAGCAAAAATCTCTCTATAAAAATAATAAATAATAATAATATCAGGTTGTTAGCATTTCTGACTGCATGGTGGCACATGTTTAGCCTATGCCGTGCCAGTTCTAAACCCTGGGGGGGGGGCAGTATGGAGGACTCCATAGCATGACCCCAGAATGGTGCAGTTTGGTGACCTTGAGCACACATAGGAATGACATGCTTTGCAGGGCTGTAGCTGTTTTCAGACATTTCATTCTTGTTTCTTGCTTGTAGAATTACTGTAAACTTTTTTTTTTGCTTATTCTGGTAGCACCCCTAATAGCCCAAACTGAATTGCTTTCTGTCTGTTGACTTTATATGTGCTCTTTTAAAACTTTCAAATTTGATTACCAATACCACAGCTGGCAGTAGTAAAATATTAAATTTTTTGTCTCATTCTTTTTTCCTTTAAGCAATCCTTAAAGGATTTAATCCAACCATAAACTCTACCCAGTTTAATAGTTTCCTTTCTATCTTTAACAACATGTCTATATGTTTTTTGCTTTACATCTAATTGCATACTTAGAGTTCTCTCTTTGTCCTACTCCATCTTTCTTCCATCATCTTGAAGCTGTGGAGTGTGGGTATAATTGTCCATTAGAGCTCTCATCTGCGTCATTGTCAAGTCAGTTTTGATTGATTTTATTTCTTGTTACAATTTATGTTTCCCTGCTCCTTTGAATGCCTGGTAATTTTTGATAGGTGGCCAATATTGTAAATTTCACCTTTTTGGGTGATAGAATTTTTTTATTTCTACAAATATTATTGAATTTTCTTTGTGTGTGTAACTCATTTACTTGGAAACAATCTGTTCCTTTTGTATCTTTCTTTTAAGCTGTGTTAGGGCAGAGCAGCATGCATCCAGGGCTAATTTTGCCCAACTGGTAAGGTTAAACCCTTTGGTTATGGTTTCCAGTGCCCATGAATTTTGAGCTAAAGTTCGGCTGGGGGAAGCAGGTATTATTCCCAGCCTTCTGCAAGCTCCTGGAATTGTCCCCTCTGATTGTGTCCAGTTCTTCTTTCCCGGGTCTCTGTAGTTACCTTACACACAGTGGGTCAGTATTCCGCTGAATATGTAAGGGGGATCCTCTGTCCATCTCCAGCAGTTTTTCCTCTCACCTCTCTCTTAGGTGTTATGCCTCAGAAATGTGGGGCTCGCTGCATCCCAGCTCCATCTTCTCAACTCCTAGCAGACTTGGTGCCCTAGGAGTTTAGTTCTGCCCTAGGCCTTGGAAACTTCTCCAGACAGTAAGCGAAGGAAGTCATAGGTTCATCTCGGTTCTCATCTTTCAGGGAAAGATCTCTGTTTCCTGATGTCCACTGTCTTGGGAGCTAGATCAAATATTTCATTAAATTTTTCAGTTGTTGCAAGTGGGAGCAAATCCAGGCTTTGTCATGCCCCCATGGCATCCCCACACACCACGGTTTGTAATTAAATTTAACACCTTTTTGTTTTAGTTTCTTATTGGCTTGATCTAATGCAAGCTCTGCAATATTTTTTCTATTACCTGGAGTAAATCTTTGGCAATAATATACACTTAAGCTATCTTTCACATGCTTTGTTAATTTTTGTCATTTATGTTTCAGTCTTTAAAAATAGAATTCACAATGGATTTTTCAATTTATTCACTTTTTAATAAGGAAACAATTTGCCAAAAGAAACAGATTTCCTTCCTTTTAACTTTATACTTTAAGCTGTGGAAGTCTACCCGATAGAGGTTCGTAGTATCATTTATATTATTTTGGTCACTTGAGCATTGAAAAAGAGAAGCAGACATCACAAGAGGGTAACTCTTTTGGTCTTTTCACTGTTTGTTAAAACTACTGAAGCAGGGGCCAGGTTTCCCACCTGTACTTCTATTTGGTCTGGCTTCCAGTACAGGTGAACCGTGTTGTGGCATTTGGTGAATTCTGGAAACTGCTTACCCTAAAGGGCAAACTGGCCTAGATAGTTAAGGAGTGGATTAGAAGAACAGTTTCCCTTCTGGCAGTCTTTCTGCTAGCTGTCTTGTGTTGTTGTTATTTTTCTTTCTATAAAATCATCTGTTTCTGTCACTCGCCGCCCTCCCCGCTCCCCCGTCACAGAGGCATTTTCTGTTTTAGTTCATTCTGTTGCTAATAAGAAGTACCTGAGTCTAGGTGATTTGTAAGAATAGGGGTTTGTTTGTTTATTTATTTATTTGAAGAGGTTTTTGCACGTGCGTTCGCCAGAAAGACAGAGAGAGATAGAGAGACAGAAAGTGAGAAATCACCCCCTGAGGGGATGGCCACGCCTCAGTTCCTTCTCCTCCATTTTCCTCTCGGGATCTTGGGCACACATGCACACGCGCCTGGTGTGAGTCCAAGCCACCCGGTCCAGGACTAGAACCATGGTTCACTACATGGGAGTCCAGTGACATAGCCATTATGCCAACTGCTGGTCCCTATTTATTTTTAGCTCATGGGTTTGGAGGCCCCAGGTCAGGAGGCTGTATCTGGTGAGGGGTTCCTCCTAACTTGCAGTTGGCCTTCTGACCATATGCTCCATGGCAGAGAGCAGAGGGAGGCCACACGTGTCTGTGTCTCTGTGTCTCATTTCCTTATTAGTCCACCTGGATTTGTCAAGGGGCCCTACTCTGCTGTTCAGTCCTAATCTCCTCCCGAAGGTCCCACCTGTCAACACCATGGTTGGATTAAGAATTCACTCTCTTAATCCCATAGCATCTGGAACCAGATCTCAGTATGTGAATTCGGGGGGAGACATTTTCAGACCAGAGCACAGACTCCACCCTTCCCATAATCAGCCACTGCTACTGACCTCACACTTCCAGTGCTGGGAGCAGTGAGAATTCTTGCCAGCTTCATCCATGGGAAATCCAGTTTGCCATTTCCTCTGACCAGCTTGGACTGCTGGAATTCTGTTTACCCTGAACAAGGGGCTACAGTTGAGTACCCGCTGTCTCTCCCAAGCCTGGCCATATCTCAGCACATGTTTCTCTGTCTTAGGGGGGATACGGGTTTTCTGGGATTCCTCAACTTCTCACACAACTCTTCAGTTTCCTCATCAGACAGGTTGTTAGCTCTCCTTAGTTTATCTGTTCTACAACTAGTAGTTACCTGGCTGAGGAATATTTGCTGTTTTTTTCCTTATCGATTATTTCCATAAATGTCTAAGAGGGAGCTTGTTTTCCTATACTGTTATCCTGTACTGAAAATGATGGCTTTTTGATTTTAGACATGATTAACAGCTGGCACCTAGAAAAATAGAAACTGTGCAGTCCCCACCAAGCGAGGAAGTAATAGGCATCTGTGTTTTAGGGTATGTGAGAGATGATTTATACTGCTCTTGTGGTGGAAACTCTGGTCATCTTTGCTGAAAATATTCACACTTGAATGAGATGTATCATCATATACTCTTTCTTCCCAACATTTTATTCTGAATATTTTTATAGATGGAAGGGCAAAGCTGAGATTGTCTTTAAAACTGTGTACTCTAAGAGGCCAGGGACCATGCTAGTTGGGTATTTTTTTCTAGCCTGCTCAGATGCAAGGTACTTGATGTGACTGTGGAATGAGTTTCTCATCCTTTCTCGCTTTCTTCTCTCTTAGTGATTCTAATGCCTCTGTGGGTACCTTTGATCAAGGATTAAAGGAGGGAAGTGTGGCTCTCAAACTTGTGTGGGTATTAGAACCTCTGAGGCGCTTGTTAGAACCACAGATTTTGACTCCATCAAGAAGCCTGGGCCTACACACACATTTGAGGCCATTGCTTCAGAGGAAAGCTGCCGAGTGGTATGGGAGTCCGAACACTGGGACCCTGATTTATTTAAAGGATTTAAAACCAATTCCCTCATTTCATGAACTTTCTAAAGGCAGGAGCCTTGTCTTTATTTTTACATACATAAATATATATAAAATATGTGTGTGTGTATATTTAATGTAAAAAATTTACATGTATAAATATATAGAATGTAAAAATAACTTTAATAACTTTATTAACTTTATGTAAAAATAGTAATACATATTTTATTCATGCTAGAAAGCATATGTGTGCCCACTAGAGAGACAGGGAAGTACCCTTCGCAAAGTCTCCTCACACCGTCACCTCCTTTCTCAGCCCGCCCCCCTCCCGGGCTCATCAAGACTTTGGGCAAATGCATGCACCCCTGGCATGTTTTCAAGCGCCTGGGTCTCTGACCCACAATAAAAAATAGCTGCTTTAGAACTAAGCCTTTCTTCGATTGAAACAGCCGGGGCAGGGTCACTCAGAGGTAATACAGGTGGACCCACAGAGGTCTTGGCTCACGTCCTGGGACCCGCCCTCCCCAGCATACCAGAGACGCGCCAGCCTGCGATCTGTGCAGGCGACTGGGTGTGGACTGCAGTGAGGACCCTGTCGGCGAACCTAGCGCTCTCTTTCTCCAAATAAGTAAAGCTTTTTGAAAATGACCGAATTCATCTCTTCTGCTACTGTAGTTAAAACACAGTACCACTGCCTTCATCTAGTCCTTCCGTCCTGGCCTGGGCTCAGCAGGGACAGGTTGGGCTGCCGTTTTCTTGCGCTTGGTGCTCTGAGCGTGCGGAGTCGTCTCTCAGGTACCGGCTCCATGATAGCGGTCCTCTGTGAGCTTCGGTTTCCTCACCTCTCCAATGCGGCGGCCAGACTCAGAATGTTATGTCATTTCATGCTCTTAATATCCTTTATTTTTTTCTTGGTCCCATTCTGCCTTTAGTTCTCAGACACCTGTCCCTCAGCCTGCAGGACTTGTCCTGTGTGCCTTCAGCGAGCTGTCCAGGAGGCTCACCATGCCAGACTGTGGGGTGTTTTTCTGGATATGGGTCCTGCCAAAGACCATTCCCCTGACCTTTGCATACACTCTCTCACCCTACTCATGGTACAAGCTAAAAAGAGGAAATGACGTAGATGGGAAATCACTCCTTAAACTCCTAAAAAGCTAGGTCTCTGCCCTGCTTGCTTTCTTGACCCTTTCCAACGGCAGTGACTGAGAGCTGAACTCGCCAGACCTTCCACATTGGGAGGCATTTCCGAATGTTCTCACTCTTGTTTAGACTTGTATGTTATGGTTTTTCACACCGTGGTTATCTGGGGGCCTTTCTTTGTTTTGCTTTTTGTGGTTTTAGTTTTTTTTTTTTTTTTTAACTTTTATTTACTTATTTAATTTGACTAGAGAGGGACCGAGCAAGAGAGTAGAAGAGAGAGAACGTGGGAAAGCAAGCCCCCAGGCCCGGGACTTGAACCGCAGTCAGCCATGTGGGAGTCCAGCACCCTTCACTACCACACCACCTGCCAGACACATGTGGATTTAGTTTTTTAAAGGTTTTTTTCTTGTATAAGAGAAAGAAACAGACACAGACGCCCCCCCCCCCAAACACGCACACACCCATGTCTTAACACTGTGATTCACTCCAGCCTCATTGGGCATCTGTAGTGTAGGGGTTACATCTGGGCTTGACAGCCCAGCCAGCTGGGATCACAGCACACATGTGTGCTCTTAGCATGTCCAGGGAGGTCTCGAGACATGAACCTGGGGATTTGCCATATGGCCTCAGTATTGCTGAGCATTGTTTTACTGCTGTGTTTGGCCTATTTTGGTCCATTTTTATTTATTTTTTAGAGGTTTTTGCCTTAGGGAGCATGTGCTTGCTGGAGACAGTCAGTGAGGGGGAAAGTAAGAAATCACCCCCCGCCACCTCCCCCCGCAGCGGGGATGACCATACCAGAATCCCTTCTCCATTCTCCTCCCAGGATCTTGGACATGCACACACACACCCGGACTGTGGCTGACCATGTGGGAGTCCAGCGACATAACTGCTCTGCCATCTGCTGGCCCCCATTTTCAGTTTTTTAAAAATATACTTACGCTCTATTACAGAGTGTGTTTTCCGGACTAACCGAGGGATCTCATCAAAGCCTCTGATATTATTTCTGTGGAAAACTATACTAATTTCAAAATGGCTACCTTGTGAATAAGTTCCTTCATAAGCTCCGGAAGCTGCCTGTTTTTATATCTGCATTCTCATTACTCGGTAATTGTTCAGTGAATGTGGGCTTGGACAGGCAGTGAAGATGATCTCAGAAGCCCCTCATCACTGTTCCTGGGGGGTACGTGTGGGTGTGTGAGAGTAAGTGATAACATCTGGGGAAGGACTAACTGAATTGCTGCTCTTCCATTTACTATAAAGAAGCCTGGGGCGGGCAGGTGGCATGGTGGTTAAGGACGCTGGACTCTCACATGGCCGACTGTGGTTTGAGGTCGGACCTGGTGACATGCTTTCTCACTTCCTTCCTCTCTCTGTCCCTCTCTGGTCAAATTAAAATAAATAAATAAATTTAAAATTAAAATAATTCTTAACAACAACAAAAAAAGGAGCCTTTAGGGAGTTTTGGGAGTGATTATGAACCAGTAGAACTGTGCTGTTTGCATAGTCGGTATTTTTGGCTGATTTGGGTGCTACTACCTTGTTCTTTTTCCCACCCTGCTTCTCATGTCCCATGTGTCCTTGGCTCTGTGTGTTCAGGGACAGTAACTATTCACCCTAGTTAATAATGATAGTCACTATAGTCGACTTTACTCTCCGTTCATCATAGTCTTTAGAAGGGAATTAGTACTGTGTAATTAAAAGAGTACTGCCAGCCCTTGGTTAAACTTGTTACTGTCCATTTGTGTTATGAATATGTTTCAACAGGAAAAGCTTTCAAAGGATATTGATTACCTTATTGGGAAGGAGAGCCAGGTTAAGAGTCAGATTTCTGAACTGAACTTGTTAATGAAAGAAACAGAGGTAAGTGGTAAACCAGTTTGCATATTTTTTATTTATTCATCTAAACATTAATTTATTCATAAAATTCTGAGGGTGTCATATGAGCTGGGGATACAAACTTGTATTAGAGCTCACCCCTACTTTCCTATGACTGGGGAACCAACTGTGAAAAATGCATTCCCATGCCTTGTAGTCAGTGCTGTTATAGAGGTGGTGATTAAATGGCACTCACCGTAAGGAAAGAAGGGCTGACTTTTTATCTGGTAGTTAACAAGGTCTCCAAAGTAGTAGTACAACCAAATGATAGCTTTACAATTGCTGGTATCTTACAAATTAACAAATTAATTTTGAAAAATGTACTTTATGTAGGTAAGTCTAGGTTTTTAAAAAATTCCAGGTGTTCCTGAGTACATACCCTATGTATGTTCACCAGGAGACAAGTTCTAGAAAATTCATGGGTGCATTGTTTGTAAAAGCCATAAAGTGGGTACGCCCAAATGCCGTCAGCAGTTGAAGATGACTAGCAGCAAGATGAGTGGTCAACGACCACTGCAAGAGTGTAGGTCAGCCTTGTTTATTAGACAGTTTGAATTCCTGTGAAGTCAGAGGCATATATACTACGTATGGTGTTTTTAGAAAGTACATTAAAAATGAAACTAGATTATGTTAGAATTCAGGGCAGTCATTCGGAGTGGATTAGTGTCTGGAAAGGCTATATAGGGTGGCTGCTGGGATGCTGGGTCTTTAATCTTTTTTTTCTTTCTTTTTTTTTAATAAACTTTTAAAATTTTATTTTATTTTTTAGTTATAGGACATATGTGCTTGCCAGAGAGAGAGAGGGAAAGTGAGAAATCATCCACTGGGAAGATGGCCACAGTCCCTTCTCCATTCTCCTTTGGGGATTTTGACCATACACATACATGTGTCTGTTATGCTTAAGAAACTTTTTAATTTTTTTTTTTTGAGAGGTTTTTGCTATAGGGCGTGTGCGCTCGCCAGACAGACAGAGAGAGACAGAGAGATAGAAAGCGAGAAATCCCCCCCTGGTGGGGTGGGGGGGGGCGGGTGGCCACACCGCAATCCCTTCTTCTCCATTCTCCTCTTGGGATCTTGGGCACTCACGCATACGCGCCTGGCATGAGTTTTAAGCCACCAGGTCCAGGACGCGAACCGTGGTCGACTACATGGGAGTCCAGCGACATAGCCATTACACTAACTGCTGGTCCCAGAAACTTTTTAATTTTTAAATTAAATTTTTTGATGTAATCTGGATGTTCTGCTGGATACTGGCTACATTGGTATGTTTCTAAAGATTCATCAATTTTACATTTTTATGTGCATTTTTCTACTTTATATTATACTTCTAATAAAAATAGAAAAAGTACTAACATTTAAAAAATACAGTAAAAGAAGATAGATTGGATTATTTTTAAGTTGTAGATAATCCTCACTAACTTTGATGTACACATGTTTTTTTTTTTCTATTTGAAATGAAGTTGAGAGCCATTACTTCTGACCACCTAAAAGTTGTAATAAAATATAAAAATATTCTGAATAATACAAGAGTGCTATTTTTTGAAAGAGTTTTTTCCGAAAGTGTGGTGAAATGATTGGGAAACTGTGCTTTAGACCATATTTCACCATTGCCTTTGATTTTAATATTATTTCCCTGATCATCATTGCATTTACTGCCCTAAGTCAATCATTTTTTCATGTAATTTAATTTTTTTATGTTTTTGTTAGATTAAGTGACAGACTCTGTTTGATAAATAGTCTCCCAACCTAAAAGCACATTATTGCCTAGATAGCAGGTTGCTCAGGGGTTGAATCTTTGGTTATTTTAGGTTTTACCTGATTGGTCCTCTTAGTCATGTTGCCCTTTTCTTCGGAAACAAAGACAGGCCCAGCCCTGCTTTGGGCTTTTCATGCAGTTGCTTGAAAATTGAGGAACTCAAGCTACAAGTATTTATGTAGACACAGATTCTTTGGGATTCTGGATAAATTATTGATTTTTTTTTTTATACCTTTGACCTAAGCTGCATTTTTGGGCTTATCAGTGAGAATCCCGTACTCCAGAGAATTTGTCTTTATCTGGACTTTTACTCATTGATGACGTGACACTTTTTATCTGTAATTATGCTTAGCTAGAACAAGTCTTTGTACCTATGTGTGCTTGGTATTTCTGAGTATTGTTGTGGTACAGCATTGAAACGATATCACTGTGTCAACCTGTCACTGTTCTGGTTAGGAAACAGGCAAGGAAATCTGGGGGAAAAATATATTGACCAGAAGCCATTGGAAACTGCAGTGCATTTCTTTTTCTTTTTCTTTTTTTTTTTCTTTTTTTGGAGAGGTTTTTGCTATAGGGCACGTGCGCTTGCCAGACAGACAGAGACAGAGAGAGACAGAAAGCGAGAAATCACCCCCCAGGGGGATGGTCACACCACAATCCCTTCTCCTCCATTCTCCTCTGGGATCTTGGGCATGCACGCACACATGCCTGGTGTGAGTTTAAGCCACCGGGTCTGGGACTCGAATCGCAATTGACTACATGGGATCCAGCAACATAGCCATTATGCTAACTGCTGGTCCCAGGAAACTGCAGTACATTTCAGCCCTGCATTGTCAGCTTTAAGAATGCTCTTTTTGAAAAAAAAAAAAAAAAAAAGCCATAGGGGCATATATTTGCCAGGGAGAGACAGAGAAGGTGGGAGGGTAGCATAAGAAAGCATCCTCTCCTGTGGGGAATGGTCATACCACAAGCCTTTCACTTCCATTTCTCTCTCCTTTTGGGATTCTGGGTCCACACACATATGCCCAGTTTGTTTCTCAAACTGCTGGGTCCAGGACTTGAAACGTGAATTCCAGCTACTTTAATCACCATGCCACTGGCTGGCCTAAGAATGTTTGAAGACCCAGCCATTGTAATGCAATGCTGGAAGTCATATGGAAAGTAGGGACTTGGTTCCCAGGACAACCTTTTATATCCGGCCTGTGCACGTGTCTGTGGTCCTGGGTGGCTGGCTGGGAGGGAATGCTGGGGTAGGAGCACAGGTGCGCATGTGTGCACTCGGCTGTGGAGGTCAAGCCGGTATCCCAGCATGGGCTACCTCTGTGGCTCCCGTGTCATGCAGTGGCATTCTGTTGCCTGAGCCACTACATCTGGGCTCCATAAATTGTTACTGTCCCCAGTTTTCAGAAGGAAAAAACTCAGGTACAGAGATGTTAAATAATTTGCATAAGGTCACACAGCTTAATTGTAATTAAGCTATGTTAATTTGAAGAGAGGGTATACAGTTTTATATCTTAGTAAAGGATTTTTTTTGTTGTTTCAGGGCTTTGATTGACCTTTTTTAAAAAATTGAAATAGGTTAGAAAGGGCTAAAACATTCCTGATTTTGAAATGAATTCAAAATTCTGGAATTTTGTTTGGCTATTTCTTTGGTTAAACCAGTTGACTTCTGCTTCAGATCTTTTTTATACAAGTTGAAGATTGTTTTCTTATTTATTTTCCTACTAAGTTGTCTAATATTAGACTTTGAAGATTAAAAGATTAAAGAAGTACAATGTTATAAAATGACAAAATAAGTCTAAATTGTTCTTTGCTAAGTCTATTTAATACCAGACTGTTTTGAAGATCTCAGAGTCAGAGGGAAGATTTTATTATTATCATTGTTATTATTATTATTATTGGCAACACTTCAGTTTTCTTTGTTGAATTCTGAAAATTTTGTCATCTTGTAGATGAAATATAACTATGGAGAATTTTGTGAAAAGAGATTTAGATTTAACAGACGTGGTAACGCTTTGTTTGTTTCATGATAGTGTAATGGAGAGAGGGCCAAAGAAGAAGCGATTACACACTTCGAAAAGCTCTTTGAAATTCTAGAAGAGAGGAAATCATCTGTTTTGAAGGCAATCGATGCTTCTAAGAAACTAAGATTAGACAAATTTCAGACTCAAATGGAAGAATATCAGGGGCTTCTAGAAAACAACGGACTTGTAGGATATGCTCAAGAAGTGCTTAAGGAGACAGACCAGTCTTGCTTTGTACAGACGGCAAAACAACTCCACCTCAGGTACTTTCTTTTACTTGTCACTTTAGAATCTTGTGAGTAGTGTTGTTAAACGCTGCTCTGTATTTCTATTTAAACGCTCAGTGTTTTTTTTTTTTTTAATATTATTTTCTTTTTTCTTTTTTCACATTCAGTCATTGCTTATCTTTACAGCACATAAGATGAATTTTCCCAGCATGAAAACACTGTATACTGGTCCAGTCAAAGATGTTACTGTACACATTATCATCAACATATAATTTTTCCAGTTTTGTGTCTGTTAAGTGTTTCGCTTCTTTTTTCCCCTTGACTCCCTGAGTGGTGTTTTTGTTTGTTTGTTTATTTTGATTTTTTTTTTAAGAGAGATTTTTGCTATAGGGAACTTGTCTCTGGAAAGACAGAGAGTGACAGAGATAGAGAGAAAAAGAAAAATCACCCCCACAGGGAATGACCATGCCATAGTCCCTTTATTTCATTCTCTTCTTGGGATTTAGGGCATACACGCAACAGCGTCTGGGGACTCGAGCCACTGTTGGTCATGTGGGAGTCTAGCACCTTAACCACTGATGCCACCTGCTGGCCCCCCAAAATGGTTCTTAATGTCATGTTAGTGTGAAGTCTTCATTCTTATCTTTTTTTTTTTTTGGAGAGATTTTCGCTGTAGGGCACGTGTGCTTGCCAGACAGACAGAGAGACATAGAGACAGAAAGCGAGAAATCACCCCCCAGGGGGGATGGTCACACCGCAATCCCTTCTCCTCCATTCTCCTCTCGGGATCTTTGGCGCACACGCGCCCGGCGTGAGTTGTAAGCCACTGGGTCCAGGACGTGAACCGCAGTCGACTACGTGGGAGTCCAGCGACATAGCCATTACGCTAACTGCTGGTTCCCTCTTATCTTGAACATTAAGTTTACACTTGATAATTTCATTGCAGATATTTAATCTGATTTGCCTTTTTTTCTATTTTTTAAAATGTTGTTTATTAATACTGCTTATCAATAGGGAAATGCAGTTTACTTACACCCGGGCCATGGAGCAAGGGGAATATACAGTTAGTCAGTCAGTTACCTGTTCTGGATGGACTACTACACTAAAATAAGATCTTCAAAACAAAGATCAGTGGTTAGCTTCACTACCCTCCCCCAGTGACCCAGCCTGATAATTGCAGGCAGAGGCTCCTGGGCACAGTGCTGGGAACTCATGTAGGGAAGAAAACGCCACAAACCACAGAAATTTCTTAAATTGTTTTATATCAAATGTATGATGTGTGTCTGCAGAATACAGAAAGCTACGGAATCCTTGAAGAGCTTTAGACCTGCAGCTCAGACTTCGTTTGAAGATTACGTTGTCAATACATCTAAACAAACAGAACTTCTTGGAGAATTGTCCTTCTTCTGTAGTGGTAAGTAAGGCAAGACTTTGTAGGAAAAATCAAATTTGTAGACTTTCCTTGGCGTAGAGTCCCCAGATTGCATCCCAGTTGTTTTCTTTTTGTTTTTAATTTGCTAGAGGGTGCATGTGCTCTCCAGAAAGAAACGGAGACTGA
>NW_006204127.1:295906-332265 GCF_000334495.1 Tupaia belangeri chinensis
CCAGGGGAGATGGGCATGGCACAGTTCCTTCTCCGTTTCTCATTTTGGAGTCTTGGGTACACACACACACACACACACACACACACACAAACACCTGCCATGTTTTTCAAGCTGCCAGGGCTGATATTCAAACCATGAAGTTGGTTATGTGGGAGCCAGCTGTCTCAATCTCCATGCCAGTGGCTGAACCTCCCTCCCCATTCATGTTATTACAAAATGTTTTTATGTACAAAACTATGTTTTTATTGGTTTGTGTGTTTTAAAACATTGCATGAATGACAAATGTTATAGGTGTCTTTTTGTAAATTACTTTTTTAATATGTTAAGATAAATATTTAATACAGAAGTTCTGATTTAAAGCTATATTTGAACTTTATAGTAACATAATAAGTTATTTACCCATTGAGAGATAATTTGTTTCTATTTTTTTTCCCTCTTATAAGTAATGCTTTATTAAATGTCTTTGTAAAGGTTTCTTTGGGCACATATTCCTGAGGTTCTGTAAGGCAGAAACCTAGAAATGGAGTCTGCAGGCTTGAGTGGATTCTATGGTGTTCTAAGTGTCCCCGTTGTTGTATTAGTTTGCTTGAGCTGTCATAACAAGGTACCATCAGTTGCACAGCTTAAACAACAGAAATTCATTTTCTCACAATTCTGAAGGCTGTAGAGGTCTGAGATCAAGGTGCGGCAGGGTGGTTCTTCTGAGGCCTCTCCCCTTGATGGCTAGATTGTTCTTCTCTCTGTCATCACCTTTCTTTCGCTTGTACATGTCTGTGTCTTAATCTCTTTTTATAAGGATATCAGTCATATTGGATTAGGCTCCACTCCAGTAAATTCATTTTATTAGATTATTGGAAAGTCATGATATATTTTTCTATGAAAAAATGCATCATGATTTTCCTGACAACCCAATAGTTTAATTATCTTTTAAAAGACTCTATCTCGCCCTGGCCTCGTGATCTAGTGGTTAAGAGGGGCTAGATCCAAGATATCCAACTGCATGGCTCTGGTCCCAGGTACGGCAGTCTGAAAAACCTTGAAAAGCACTCTGGAAAAATCCCCAGAGGAGGAAGAGATGAAGGAGACGAGATTGCGGTGTGCCCATGCCTGCTTAGGATGCCTTTTCCCTCTCTCTCTGGCCAGTATAACCATCCTCTGACTCTGTCTCCAAATATATCGACCTCAGTCATGTTCTGAGGTGCCGAAGGTTAGGACTTCAACATATGCATTCGAGGGGGCTGCAGCAGCTCGTAGCATTTGCTTGTCTGTGTTTTCTGCTCTCTAGCAGGGAAGTCTTCTTTTCCCTTCGTTCTTATTTGTCTCCCTACGGTTTCTCTTTCATAATGGTGAGTAATCATAATCCTTACAAACATATAGTCTGGTTACTTCATAGATAGAAATTTGTGGATTTGTCCATTCAAGTACATTTATCTACAAACACAAAAGACGGGTGTGAGTGCCAGATGTGTGTGGGGGGGGTGAGGCCTAGGGAAGGGCATTTGGAGGAGGGGTACAAAGGCAGAGCACTGACAGGATGGGGAGGTGTGGTGTTATCTGTTGAAGATATTTTGACCAACTGGACTGGGGAGAAATGTTCACATTTTGAAACATTCACTTTGTAAGCAAAGCAATGTGATTGAATGTATATAAAAAATAAATAAACACTTAAAAAAAGTGCATTTATCTATCAAATGAAATTTGTCTTGTTGAAAGTTAAAGGACTAGCTTCATGGCCTCGTGGTGCAGGGAGATGATCACAC
This sequence comes from Tupaia belangeri chinensis, assembly GCF_000334495.1. Lineage (NCBI taxonomy): Eukaryota > Metazoa > Chordata > Mammalia > Scandentia > Tupaiidae > Tupaia > Tupaia belangeri. Next base: position 297,667 of record NW_006204127.1, read on the forward strand.
ATGGTCAGCTGTGGTTTGAGTTCTGGTCCCAGTGGTCTGGAAACACCCCAGGTATGTGTGTGTACATGCCCCAGGTCCTGAAAGGATGGCTAGATGGAGAAGGTATTGCCATTTGCCCAGGCCCCGCTGGAAGGTGCTTTCTCCCTCTGCTTCCCTGTTTTCAGGAGCAGAGGCAGACGTGCTTGCCATGTCCTGTCCTCTGCTGTGCTCGACGTGAATGTGGTGTGTGTACATACCTTTGCAGCCGGTCTAGCTGTTGGTCCCTACCACATGAGCCAAGTAGCGAAGCCTCGGAACTTTTCTGTGGAGAAGACTATGCATATGCACAAAGATAGCTGTGATATTTTAATCATTGTGTTTTTCGTAAAAAGTAAATGTATTTCCCAAAATAGTTACATGTTGATAAATGTAGATAGTAGAATATCATAGGTGTAAAAATACTGACAAAATCTATGTAAAGTTGTTATAGTGATTACCTTTTTTTTGCAATGACATATAGCTTGGTTTTTTTTGTTTGTTTGTTTTTTGTTTTTCCTTAGGTTTTTATTACAGGGTGCATTCACTTGCTGGAAAGAGAAAGTGAGAAATCACCCCCCGGGGGGTTGGCCATGCTGCAATCCTTCCTCTATTCTGGGATTTGGAGCATGCACACACATGGGCCTAGCATGATTTTCAAGCTACCAGTCTGGGACTCAAGCTGCTGTTCATCTTATGGCAGTCTAGCTCCTTAACTATGCCACCTGCTGGCTCCCTATAGCTAATTTTTAAATAAGTATTTTTTTTTTTAGAGGTTTTTTCTATAGGGCGCATTCGCTTGCCAGAGAGACAGAGAGAGACAGAAAGTGAGAAATCACCCCCCAGGGGGATGACCACACCTCAGTCCCTTCTCCTCCATTCTCCTCTCGGGATCTTGGGCATACATGCACACGTGCCCAGCATGAGTTTAAGCCACTGGGTCCGGGACTCAAGCCGCGGTCGACTACATGGGAGTTCAGCAACACAGCCATTACGCTAACTGCTGATCCCTTAAATAAGTATTTTTATCATACTTTTAAACATATAGAAAATAGAATAAAGTAATACAGTGAGCATACAGATACATTCCAGTGAGATTTATTGACATTGTATCAATATGTGCTTCACACACATATACATACATACACACATTTTGAAAAACTATCTAAAATGTTTTAGAGATGGTATGCTTCACTCCTAAACACTTCAGTATGCAAATTAGGTAACATTCTTCCATAAACTACAATACCTGTATCACAGCTCGTAAAATTAGAAAAATCATCTAATATAATTTAAAATCTAGTCTGTGTTCAAGTTTCCTTCTTGCCCCCAGGCTCAGTGTGTCTTTCACAGATAACTTTGCAAACCAAGATCTAATCAAAGATTGCACATTACATTTGATTGTTATATTCCTTAACTAACTTTTGATTTATAATGAGTACCCACCCTCTTCACCTTTTCTTTCCTGACACTGGTATTTTGAAGGAATGGGGCCAGTTTTCTTTTGCCACATTCCATATTTGGGACCTGTCTGATTGTTTCCTTCATAGTGTTATTTATTGGGTCATTGGAAAAATTATGATACATTCTAGCTTAGAAAAATATGTCTTGGGACCAGCAGTTAGTGTATTGGCTATGTCACTGGACTCCCATGTAGTCGTCCGCGGTTCATGTCCTGGACCCAGTGGCTTAAAACTCACGCCGGGCGCGTGTGCGTCCGTGCCCAGGATCCCGAGAGGAGAATGGAGGAGAAGGGATTGCGGCGTGGCCATCCCCTCTGGGGGTTGATTTCTTGCTTTCTGTCTCTATGTGTCTCTCTGTCTGTCTGGCAAGCACATGCACCCTATAGCAAAAACCTCTCAAAAAAATTAAAAAAAAAAAAAAAAGAAAAATATGTCTTGATTTTTCCAACAACCCAGTAATTTGTCACTCTATCTGTAGTATATCCTGCAAGTGGGAAATTTGATCTAAAGTCTTGACAAAATTCCAATTAAATTTTCGATCAAGCATAATACTTTCTACTGCATCACAAATCAGAAAGTATCATTGTTTGATTCCTAGCAATGCAAATTGAATTTGGATCCTAAGGATCTTTTTATTATTAAAAAAATAAGCTTTTTCACACAGCCAACTAGCAAGAATTCTAGTGAGGACATAGATGAATCTTTTATCTAATAGTTCTTGTATCACATGTCTTAAAGGGACCAGCAGTTAGCGTAATGGCTATGTCGCTGAACTCCCAAGTAGTCGACCGCAGTTCAAGTCCCGGTCCCTGTGGCTTAAACTCACGCCGGGCATGTGTGCATGTGAGCCCAAGATCTCGAGAGGAGAATGGAGTAGAAGGGATTGGCGTGGCCATGCCTGAGGGGCGATTTCTCGCTTTCTGTCTCTCTGTCTCTCTCTCTTTCTGGTGAGCGCACGCACCCTATAGCAAAATAAACCTCTCAAAAAATGTCTTTAATATTATTTTCCATTAACTTTTTAACTTATTTTTCCTTAGGATGTTTTTGTTTTGCTGTAGGGTACCTCTCTGGAGAGGGACAGGGAGAGACAGAGAAAGAGAAAGTAAGAAATCACTGCCCCAGGGGTGATGGCTATACCGCAGTCCCTTCTCTTTCGTTCTCCTCTCAGGAGTTTGGGCATGCATGCACATGGACCTGACAGTGTTTTCGAGCTGCCAGGTCTGGGACTAGAATTGTGGTCAGAGTCAGCCATGTGGGAGGCCAGTGCCTTCATCACCACGCCACCCACTTGCCCCAACTCTTCAAGTTTTTAACATTTCATGTATTAAATGTTTAAAAACACCTGCTTTCTTTAATTCATAAAAATTTATACAAAAGTGAGATTCATTGTTAAGATGATGGTGGATTTACTCCTTAATTGAAATGTCGTGCCTGCCTTCTTTTTGATTTTGCTTTAAACTCATATAATAGCCAGTATTATAGGCACTAGTGTGCTGAGATTAACATACTTCCCAAAGCATCAAAATCAAGGAAATCTCGACATATGGGAAGCCGTGGGGGAATTATTGGTGGTCCAGAGGGAAATGGTCAGTCAGCATAAGAAGCAGGGTGGTGGTGGTGGTGGTAGTGGTGGTAATGGTGGTGATGATGGTGGTGGTGGTGGTAATGGTGGTGGTCATGGTGGTGATGATGGTGGTGGTGGTGGTAATGGTGGTGGTCATGGTGGTGATGATGGTGGTGGTGGTGGTAATGGTGGTGGTCATGGTGGTGATGATGGTGGTGGTGGTGGTAATGGTGGTGGTCATGGTGGTGATGATGGTGGTGGTGGTGGTAATGGTGGTGGTCATGGTGGTGATGATGGTGGTGGTGGTGGTAATGGTGGTGGTCATGGTGGTGATGATGGTGGTGGTGGTGGTAATGGTGGTGGTCATGGTGGTGATGATGGTGGTGGTGGTGGTAATGGTGGTGGTCATGGTGGTGATGATGGTGGTGGTGGTGGTAATGGTGGTGGTCATGGTGGTGATGATGGTGGTGGTGGTGGTAATGGTGGTGGTCATGGTGGTGATGATGGTGGTGGTGGTGGTAATGGTGGTGGTCATGGTGGTGATGATGGTGGTGGTGGTGGTAATGGTGGTGGTCATGGTGGTGATGATGGTGGTGGTGGTGGTAATGGTGGTGGTCATGGTGGTGATGATGGTGGTGGTGGTGGTAATGGTGGTGGTCATGGTGGTGATGATGGTGGTGGTGGTGGTAATGGTGGTGGTCATGGTGGTGATGATGGTGGTGGTGGTGGTAATGGTGGTGGTCATGGTGGTGATGATGGTGGTGGTGGTGGTAATGGTGGTGGTGGTGGTAATGGTGGTGGTGTTGGTGGTGGTAATGGTGGTGGTGGTGGCCTACTGACTTTTAGTCCTGGCTTTCCTGTTCCTGGTTCATCCTGGCTCTGCCCTGAGAGCTGGTGGAGAGTAGAGTTCCATGGAGTAGCTTTTGACTTGGTGTTATTTGGATTATTTCCGGGGGACATGGAGGAGTGGAGTTCTCACTTTCATCCCTTGAAACTTGACTTTCATTTTTATTCCCTTGAGCATTCTCTTATGTGTTATTTAGCTACTCCAGAGATTGGGGAGGAGTAAGATAGATCTTGTTCCTCTTTATTTCCATATCCAATAAACCACAACACAGGTTTCTCTCTGAAAATCAACTAAAGCAATAGTAGCTGGGTAAATTCGACTATCTTCTGACCAAATGGCAGAACATTTGATACCAATTTTCCACTGTTTGAAGGGAGCCGTATTATTTTTTTCCTGGCATTTATTCTTCTTAACTGGTTTTCTTTTGGTGTGCCTTTTGATTTATCTGAAGTTTTACAAATGTTCTTTAGTGCATCCTCAAATGAAGCCAGAGCTTTATCATCAGCTTTTATCAATGCTGTATCCTCCCAGATGTCAGAGTCATCACTCCATCCTGGGCTGCAACAGGGCAGCATGGAGTCTTCCTGCTCCAGGATGCCACTGCCACCACTGCTGCCCATCTCCCTGGCGAGCCTACTGAGGGATGTGCAGCCTACAGCTCCATCCCTTCGGAGAGTCTATAATGATGATCTTGATTATCTTTGTATTACTTAACTTTTTAAATGTCTGTCTTAGTTTCTTATTTTCTTACAAAAATATGTTTATAATTAAGAAAAATTAAGTTGCTTTGCAAATCCACAGAGGAAAATAAGAAAGGATATTATGTAATGTTCATTAAGAGTTGTGTACTCACCAAACATAGATTTAAAAACTGTTAAAATAGGGACCAGCAATTGATGTAATGGCTATGTCACTGGATTCCCATGTAGTCAATCGCAGTTCAAGTCCCAGACCCGGTGACTTAAAACTTATGCCAGGTGCATGTGCATGTGTGCCCAAGATCCTAGGAGGAGAATGGAGGAGAAGGAATTGTGGCATGGCCATCCATTCTGAGGAGTGATTTCTTCTTTTCTGTCTATCTGCCTCGCTCTGTCTTTCTAGTGAGCGCATGTGCCCTATATCAAAAACCTCTCCAAAAAAAAAAAAAATTTTTTTTAAATAATTGTGTATGGGAGGATATAGATGAAAAATTTCAAGTCTATGATAATTCCAGTAGGTGGAAGGAAGATGGTTAAAATTTTAATTGAGCTTTTAAAAATTTTAATTCCTTTTTAAAATTATTTTTGCTATAGGGTATGTGCACTTGTTTAGAGAGACAGAGATAGAAAGTGAGAAATCACCCCCAATGGGAGATGATCACACCACAATCCCTTCTCCTCCATTCTCCTCTTGGGATCTTAGGCACGTACACACATGCACCTGGCATGAGTTTTAAGCTGTTGTTTTAGTGATGTGGGAGTTCAGCAACATAACCGCTACCCCATCTGCTGGTACCTAAAATTGTAATTCTTAAAGCTATAACTTTTTTAATCACTAGTTATTTATCACTATTATTATTATTTTAATTTGCTAGAGAGCACATGCACTCACTGGAGAGAGAGAAAGAGAGAGAGAGAGGGAGAAAGTCAGCCATGTGGAAGTTCAGCTCCTCAACCACATGCTATGATTGAGTCTCAATTTTATCTCCTTTTAGTTATAAATACTACAGTATTTAGTCTTTTTCTTCTGCATAACAGTATACATTTAGAAACTTTCAGACAGAATGGAAGTCATTAAGTATTGACAATGTATCATTTTTATGGACAAAAAGTACAAAGTTTGAAATATCAATAATTTAACATTGTTTTCTGTCTCATAATTCTTTCAGGCATAGATGTGCCCGAGATCAATGAGGAACAGAGCAAAGTTTATAACAATGCCTTGATAAACTGGCACCATCCAGAAAAGGAAAACGCTGATAGCTATGTTCTTGAATACCGGAAGATTAACAGAGATGACGAAATGTCATGGAATGAGATACAAGTGTGTGGCACAAGTAAAGTCGTTTCAGATCTTGAAAACAATTGTAACTACGCTTTCAGAGTGAGAGCCTACAGGGGTTCAATCTGTAGTCCTTGCAGCAGAGAACTGATTCTCCATACTCCTCCAGCTCCAGGTATTATGCATGCTGGAAATACAAAAAGTAAGGGTTGGAAGAGACCCTGATGTAGTAAACCAGTTGGTGTCTCTATGTAGACTCCACTGAGCCAGCTCTTGTTTTTAAGACTCCAGAAAAGTAAATTTGATACCTAGCTAGGATTTAGAAATGAACCAAATACTTGAATTTCTTCTCATAGAAGAAATCTGAGAACAGATTTCAATTCTTTCTTTGCTTTTGCCATAGGGCACATACACTTACTGGGTAGAGACATAGAGAGGGAAAGTGAGAAATCACCCCTGGGGGAATGAACATGCTGCAATCCCTTCTCCCCCATTCTCCTCTTGGGATTATGAGCATATACACACACATGCATGTGGCATGATTTTGTTTTGGAGAGGTGTTTTGTTTTTTGGGTTTTTGTTTGTTTGTTTGTTTTTGTTACAGGGCATGTGTACTTGCCTGAAAGACAGAAAGCGAGAGAAATCACACCCCTGCCCCAGGAAGGACGGCCACACCACAATCCTTTCTCTTCCATTCTCCTCTTGGGATCTTGGGCACGCACACACATGCGCCTGGCACGAGTTTAAGCCACCAGATCCAGGACTTGAACTGCGGTCAACTACATGGGAGTCTAGCGACATAGCCATTATGCCAACTGCTGGTCCCCACCTGGCATGATTTTCAAGCTGCCAAGACTGGGACTTGAACTGCATTTGACTGTGTCGGAGTCTAGCACCTTAACTACCACCCCACCTACTGGCCCCCAGGATTAGATTTTTGACTGGCATCAAATAGAGAAAACACGAAAGGAAGACATTTGAGCCAGCCAGGGCTATTATGTTGGGATTAAAATACCATAAGTGGTACATTAAAAGTTTGTAAATATTATTTATTTTTGTATGTAAAAATGCATCGTGACTTTTTCGATGACCCAATAGTATGATTTTTAATTTTTGGTCAGTTTATGGAAATCTCTAATAAAAGATAGGATCTAGGTAGATATTTTTCAGTTTAATAGGTTTAATATCCTGATATGTAATTTTGACTTGCTTGAGTGTTCTGTCTGACTCAGTGTGCTCAGCACATGTGGGTGGAAGGCAGGTGCTGGAACTTCATGGGTAGCTTCCCCTCCACATGCTAAAAGCTCCTCATGCTCAACCTCCACCCTTCTTCTTTCAAGATAAAGATTGCAGATGCTTCACAGAGTGCCTATAGGTTTCAGAGTGGAATTAACTTATAGATAGGTGATATTTCCTATTGTGTCTCTATGAATGAGGGGACATTTAGAACCAAAGTTGTGTTCTGTCCAGGTAGGCAGGGAAATATTTTGCTACTTCATGTCCTTAGAGACACCTTCAATTGGTTTTTAGATCCCCATTGTCTTCTCATCTCTACTGGCTTATGTACCCGAATTTTCTCTATACTGCCCTTCCTTCTCTTTTTATTCAAAATAGAGAAGTATTACTTGCTTTTCATGCACACTGTGGCTTAAAAAACTAGAATATAAATATATAGGGTTGGCTAAAACTATTTCTTTCAATTTTAGTAAAAATCCAGTAGAAAGTTTCAATAAAATCCAATAGAGAGTTTCAGATGAATAAGTATCAAGTATCTTCTGGTTTACACTATCTCTGCTTTCTTTTCTAGTTAGAAAGCAGAAGCAAAAACCTGGCCATGGCTGCTGTTTTCAGTAATGCAGTGGAGGGGAAAGGAGGAAGGGAAATGTTTGGGTTCTCTTTTCTCTGAGAGAAGCCACATGAATAGGATGGCCCTGAATTTGTTGTGCAAATGAGGAGACTTTTGTGATTGAGAGGAAGCATGTAACTATGCTAGGGTAATGGCTTTACCAGGAAGAACAGTTGGCCTGCATATGAGGAATGGCTGTAGCTTTTCAGGCACCCATTTACAAATTTTGGTATTATATGGATAAAATTTACCATTTTCATCATTTTGAAGTGTACAGCTTAGTGGCATTAATTACATCCACAGTATTGTGCAGCTGTCACCACTCGCGTTTTCAGAACTTGGCAATCGTCCCTACTGAAGCTCTGGGCCCATCAGATGACTCCCTGCCCCACTCCCTAGAACCCTAGTGACCTTGATTCTATTTTCTGTCTCTTTGACTTTGCCTAATTGGCAAAATCTAATTGCCTAATGTAAGTGAAATCTTGTAATGTTTGTTCTTTTGCATATGGCTTATTTGAAGAATTATCCACATTGTATCAGGTTTCAGACTTTCCTCCTCCTCTAAGGCTGAATTATGTTCTGTTTTATGTATGGACCACATTTTCTTTATCCATTCATCTATTGTGGGACATTTGGGTTATTTTCCAGTTGACTAGCAGCCAGTGTTGTGCTTAGTGGATTTGAGATGATAGAGATTTAGGAAAGTGGCATTATTTCCATTCCATAGTTTAGGAAATTAAAGTTTAGTTCCATCTCTAGTTAAATGCCTGAGCACGGATTCAAACCCAGGTCTCTTTGAACTCAAAGCCTTTACTTATTTTCTTCTTTTTACATTTCTTTATCTTGTTTTTCATGTCTACTATGTTAAATGACAAAGAAAAGGCTTTATTAAAATAACTAAAATTTTCCAAATTTGCAAAATTTGCAATACATAATTAAGAAAATATATACTTATGAAAACGTACAACTCTTTAAGGATAAAAAACAGATTCAGTAGTGTACAATATCTATGAAAGATTTGTTATCTCTATTCCAAAGAGTAAGTAGCATTTATAACATTTCACTTTTTAAAATGTCTTCGGCCTTTGAGATTTCTGCAGTGTTTGTTGTAGAGACTCTGCTGGAAGTTGCTGCGAGGTCTGGGTTTTTGTCATCATTGTCTGGAGTACTATGATACCGTCTCATCTCATTAATTCCTATTTAAAAAAAGTATCAAGTTTAAATTATGAAAATGCTAGTAAATGATGTTCAGACTTTAAGTTAATCTTAAGTCTTATTTAGTTTTCAGCTTCCTGTTTGATGAAAAGTGTGGCTATAACAATGAACACCTCTTGCTGAACTTGAAGAGGGACCGGGTAGAGAGCAGAGCTGGATTTAATCTTCTTCTTGCTGCAGAACGGATCCACGTGGGTTATTACACAAGCTTAGACTATATCATCGGAGATGTTGGCATTACAAAAGGGAAGCACTTTTGGGCCTTCCGTGTGGAACCATATTCTTACTTGGTAAAAGCTGGAGTTGCTTCCAGTGATAAACTACAAGAATGGCTCCGTTCTCCCCGGGATGCAGTTAGCCCAAGGTAGATTCTTATATTGATGTAGAACTTGATCATTCTTCTAAAGTAAATACCCTTGTTTAGCAAAATAAGTCTGGAAATAGACTCAGATTTATTTACTACATTTGGGGTATGCTTTTGGGAGATTCTAATATTTTAGCTACTGTTGGGTTGTTGGAAAAGTCATGACATTTTTTCTGTTTTTCTATGCAAAATATGTTACTGCTTTTCTGATAACCCAACATGTTTGGGTGGGTGGCTGAGCAAAGGAGACCAGCTGCCTTGAGTTACACCTTTAATAATGGAATTTATCAGGTAATTTCTGATGCCATGAGGAAATCTGTTTTGGACACCTCTTGATTATAATACAAATTCACAATTATAAATTGTGAAAGCCTTTTACCTATCACCTAAATTATGTGGTAAAAGTGGCCATATATAGTGAAGTACCTCTGATTATCATGTTTTGCATTTGGTATTAAGTTATTTTATTTTGGGACCCAAGTTTTTAAACTTTCTCATAAATCCATTACAAAATTGGATCACATTAGATGTGTTCATGGCATATAATTGCAGTGTCTTAAGCGATTCACCAATAGCAATTGTATAAGCTAGGTCTAAATGGAGCAAGGTGTACTAACCTAGACAAATAATTGTTGATCACTTATGGGAACAGTAATCTGAATGATAGGAAAGATCTTTTGCACAAAGATAATACATGTTTTTAATTTCTGGATCTGAAAAATGCAGTAGGGAAATAGTTAAACATAGTAGCATATGCACTTAATACAGTATTAGTATGAATGTTTAAAAATATGGGAACCAGGAGATGGCAGAATGGTTATGTTGCTGGACTCCCTAACATAGTCAACCATGGTTCAAGTCCTAAACCCAGTGGCTTAAAACTCACACCAGGTGTGTGTGTGTATGTGTGTGTGTGTCCAAAATCCTGAGAGGAAGAATGGAGAAGGGATTGTGGCATGGCCATCCCTCCTGGAGAGGTGATTCTCTCTCTCTGTCTTTCTCTGTCTTCCCAGAGCAAAAATCTCTTTCAAAAAAAGTTTATAGCATAAGAAATAATGGAAGTGAAAACTGATTAAAATTGTTGATGCATTATAATCCCAAATATATAAAAAGCAAGTAATACATATGAAAAAATGGAAGGAGCATGTATGAAAATTTTTATAATTTGTTAGAGGTTTTTGCTATAGGGCATGTGTGCTTGCAAAAAAGACAGAGACAGGGAGACAGAAAGCAAGAAATCACCCCCAGGGGGGATGACCACACCACAATCATTTCTTCTCCATTCTCCTCTTGAGATCTTGGGCATGCACACACATGTGCCCAGCGTGAATTTAAGCCACCAGGTCCAGGAGTCGAACCGCGGTGGACCACATGGGAATCCAGCGACATAGCCATTATGCTATTTTGCTGGTCCCACAATTTTTATAAATTTTTATTGTTTCATAATACAGGAAAAAACCCTTCATAATCCTTGTTTACATCATAGATTCATGTAGAAATCCTCAGCAAAAATAAGGTTCTTAGGAGAAGAATGACACATGGCTTTTTTTTTTTCTTTTCTTTTTTCATTATTTTGAAGTGCCCATTTATTTTACTTAGTCTGGATTTTATTTTAATTCCTTAGATTAAGTCACACATCATGTATTTTCTTATATATGATTGTTTGCTACAAATATTTCCTCTTTGGCCAGCTCCTTCATTCCCCCTCCCCCATTTTATTTTTGATAGACCCAAGTTATTACTGATTTTTTTTTTTTTTTAAGATATTCACTTGTATATCTATCTAGGGAAAAGTAGATGATTTTTGTTTTGTTTTGTTTTGCTTTTAGTTTTTTCTATAGGCACGTGTCCATGCCAGAAAGTGAGAGAGGAAGTGAGAAACCACCCGTCAGGGGACATGGCCTTGCTGCAGTTCCTTCTTCTCCAGTCTCTCTTGGATTTTGGCCACACATGCACATGCACCTGGCGTGATTTTCAAGCTGCTGTGTCTGGGACTTGAACCATGCAGTCGGCCATGTGGGATCCAGCACCTTAACCTCCATGCCACTTGCTGCTACTTGACTAGATGTTTAATGACAGGGAATTTAGGACTGAATCTGTGACTTAATTCTAAGGTTTTTTTTTTTTTTTTTGGAGAGGTTTTTGCTATAGGGCACGTGCACTTCCCAGACAGAGAGAGACAGAGAGACGGAAAGTGAGAAATCACCCCCGGGGGGATGACCACGCCACAATCCCTTCTCCTCCATTCTCCTCTTGGGATCCTGGGCACGCACGCACACGCGCCTTGTGTGAGTTTTAAGCTATCGGGTCTGGGACGCAAACCGTGGGCGACTGCATGGGAGTCCAGAGTCCAACGATATAGCCATTAGGCTAACTGCTGGTCCCAAAGTTAGTTTTTTTTTTTTTTGAGAGATTTTCACTGTAGGGCGCGTGTGCTCGCCAGACAGACAGAGAGAGACATAGAGACAGAAAGCGAGAAATCACCCCCCAGGGGGGATGGTCACGCCGCAATCCCCTCTCCTCCATTCTCCTCTCGGGATCTTGGGCACGCACGCACACGCGCCCGGCGTGAGTTTTTTAAGCCACCGGGTCCGGGACCCGAACCGTGGTCGACTACGTGGGAATCCAGCGACATAGCCATTACGCTAACTGCTGGTTCCCCCAAAGTTAGTTTTAATAGGAAATTTTCAATGTAAACTTTTTTTCTTTACTTTAAATGTATTATCTTGTGAAAATGTTTTAAAGATACTTGAAGACCTATGGATGAGGTACAGACAATTTCTTTGTGTGTTGCATTTTAGATATGAGCAAGACAGTGGGCACGACAGCGGAAGTGAAGATGCCAGTTTTGATTCTTCACAGCCCTTTACGTTAGTTACTATAGGCATGAAGAAATTCTTTATACCCAAGTCACCTACCTCTTCCAATGAACCTGAAAGTAGAGTTCTTCCCATGCCAGCAAGTATTGGGGTCTTCCTTGACTATGACAAAGGCAGAGTGAGTTTTTACGACGCAGATCACATGAAATGCCTCTACGAGCGCCAGGTGGACTGTGCCCACACAATGTACCCAGCATTCGCATTAATGGGCAGTGGAGGGATTCAGCTGGAAGAACCCATCACGGCGAAGTACCTGGAATACCACGAGGACATGTAGTTTAAATCTCTAATGTGACTTAGGGTAAAGGGGAGCAAAAAACCATGCCTTGGTGTTAAAGCTTCATAACTGATTACACGTGGTCTTGTACTCTGTCACCACACTTGTCTTCTGTGGGTGATTCTTGAAACAGAACCAGAACAGCCTCGCCCCTCCCTGTCGCCGTTCTGCCTCTTACAAACGATGGGAGCGAGGATGCTCTTTCCAGGTTACACTGCAGTGCTTAACCTGGGCTCTTTCCTTTCTGCACGGGAAATCTCACTGATTTATGTCAGCTGGTACTGCTGAGTCGTACATGGCTTTTTTCAGGAGGAGGGAGGGTGGATACAAAATTATTTATTATGCTTCTTTTGTGTTTGTTTTTTCATTTTTATGTCATGTTAATGTTCTAAGAGAAGATATTTTTTAAATGGCTGTGAATAGAAATTAGTACTTAGCTGTATGTCTTAAGATTTGTTTTAATAGGAAAACAAAAGTGTAGATAGGCAAAAAGGAAAAGGCTGTAAAAATGGTAGCATATTTAAGTGGAAAATTATGTATTTTAAAGTGTGTAATTACCTATTAAGCATATAGTGTCTGGAAAATGAACATCGCTGGCTTTTGGTTTTGTTTTAAGATCATAAACCATATCATTAGTATATTTTTAAGAGTTCCTTTGCTGTCCTGCCTGTTAACTGGCAAGTGTGGTAAATATGTTTCTGGTAGGAAACACAGTTCTCAGCAAACATGTGAAATTTTCTTTTTTTCTCAGAAAAAATTATCCTTAGTTTTTCTTACTGTATGAAAATATTTTTGCTCCTCTCAACAAAATTGTTTTTCAGAAATACCAGTGAAGAGGGACCAGCAGTTAGCATAATGGCTATGTCGCTGGACTCCCATGTAGTTGACCGCGGTTCGCATCCGGGACCCGGTAGCTTAAAATTCACGCTGGGCATGTGTGCGTGCGTGCCCCAGATCCCAAGAGGAGAATGGAGGAGAAGGGATTGCGGCGTGGCCATCCCCCCTGGGGGGTGATTTCTCGCTTTCTGTCTCTCTGTCTCTGTCTGGTGAGCGCATGCACCCTATAGCAAAAACCTCTAAAAAAAAAAAGAAAGAAATACTAGTGAAGACAGACTGATTTGAAGTCAGATTTTTTCTTTTGCCTTCTTATTTGCCTTCTGATTTATTTTGCACAAATGACATCCAAAATTTTCCTGCTTTATGTTTACATGTTTGAAAAGTTCATGATATATTTTTAATAACGTTAAATATACTGTGAAATGTGGGTGATTTCTGTGAACTAATTGTTTAGTTGTATGGCATTTTCTATGGCTCATTACTTAGTAATAAGCATTTGTAATATGAGCAAGTAAAATACAAATTGTTTAGGAGTAATAATTAAAACCATAATGACTATGTGTACCCAATTTCTTTAAAAAAAAAAAAAACAAAATAAAACTTTCATTTGACAGTGTGTGTGCACTCACCAGAGAGAGGAGGGAAGTGAGAAAGCACCCACCCTTGGGATAGTCACGCCACACTCCATTCTTCATTTCTCTTTTTTTGGGATTTTGATCACTCACACGCATGAACCATGTGTGATCTTCAGACCACAGGGTCCAGGATCTGAACTGCTCAATTGGCCTTTTGGGATCCAGACACCTTAACCACCAGGCTGCTGCTGGGCCCGTTTTTCTTAATTTGAAGAATTATATTTTATCTAAATTGTGTGTTCATTTTTGAAAAATAATATTTTAGGTAGGTAGGTAGTTTTATTTAAACTTTATTTTTTTCAAGTTAAAATGTTCAGAACTGATAGATTGTTAATGCATTTTAGCACTAATCACCAATGGGATGCTTTTGACATATTTTAAGAGTAACCAAAATTTAAGTCTGTTCTGTTCTGTTCTTTTTTGCCAGAGGGTACATGAGTTTTCCAGAGACACAGCGAGCTAAAGGGAGAGAGAAAGCACCACCTAATGGGATGTGGTTGCACCACAGTCCCTTCTTTTATCCTCCCCGTGGGATTCTGGGCACGGGCACACACACGCCTGGCTTGTTTTTCTGAGCTGCTAGGGCCAGGATTCAAACTGAGGTTGGCTGTATGGGGTTGGACTCTCTTCAGCACTAGGCTATGGGGCCAACTTGTTATTTATTTATTTATTTATTTATTTAAATTGGAAATCTGTTTTTCAGGCTGATAGCACTAAGTAGCTTCATCCACACCCCAACCCAAGTAGAAAATATCGTGGAGAGCTTTTGTGTTTGGTAATCCTTGTGTGTCCCTGTCTGTGAAAGGCACGTTCTGACATAGGCTGAGCTAAGCACCCATGCAGCGTTACATGCATCATTGTGCAATGAAGCTGCTAAGGGCACTTGTACAATGAAGCTTGATATTCCTGAGCCTCCTATAAGCATGTATCATGTAGGCATTTTTAAATATAAAGCTTTAACAGGAATAGGAAAGCTGTTTCAAACATATAGTTGGATATAAATTGTTCAGCTCAACTTTTATTTTTAATAAAAATGAAAAGGAAGTCAAATGTAATTTTTCAAATCTGTATTCTGGGGATTTTAGGTATGTGTATATGGAACACTAAAACTATGAAATAATATTTAGCTATACATATTAACTTATAAAGTCTTTAAGATTATTTTGGACATTTATAAGTTTTAATTCTTGTGGATATGATCATTAGAAGAGCTTAACATGAAAATTAATGTATTTGCATTGCTTAATGGATCACTTTGTCTAATATTTCACTTTTGTCCATAATAGATTAGATTTTGACCAAATATGTGGTCCTTTCATTCACATTCACTCTTTTTTAAAAAGAATTATTTATTTAATTTTATTTATCACCATCACCATCATTTTTAATTTACTACAGTGCACATGCACCTACCAGAGAGAGGCAGAAAGAGAGAAAGCAAACCTCCAGGTCAGAGACTCACACCACTGTTGGCCATGTGGGAGTCCAAAGCCTTAACCATCATGCCACCTGCTGGCTCCCACACTTAGTCTTTTATGAGGGTTTGTCAGCTGTGATCATTTGTGGACCACCGTGAATCGGTAATGATTGATGGGTCTTAGAATCAGTGTTTTCCCAATGATACTGTATAATGATGTAATTCTCACATCCATGGGAATCAGAGCTATTTCCTTTTGGAGACAGCACAAGCGGGGCCTGTTAAATCTTTTGCAATAGTCCGTAAGCTGATTGGCCTCTGGGAGTGTATCCCCTGTGGGAATATAATACTGCTATGGAAAAAAAAAATTAAGAGCTGGTGTTATAGGCAAGAATACTCAAGAAATTATGTTCTAGCAGACAGGTTTACATTCATTCTAGAAGCATATATCTTGTTTGTAGGAAGATCTTGAGAACTGGAGTTTTTCTTGGGAGTCTTGTTTTTAAAAAATAAATCTGAAGGAATTTAGTTTTGTTAAGTTTGATTTGGAATTATTTCACGGAAGGGTTTTTTTTAAACTTCTGTTCACGAGAATCGTGCACTGGGTGTAAAGTGAACAAGATGGCCTGGTTACATTGAGCTTGCTTTTTGCAAGGAGGGATGACAAAAAGTGGAAGGGCTAGGGAGGGTTTGAGGTGGGAGCTAATTCAGGGTCAGAGAAACCCTTCTAAGGAGGGTTATATAAACTCAACACTGATTGCCAAAGAGCAGGCCATGCAGAGATCTAAGCGAAGAGCATCCCAGGCTGAGTGAACATGAAATACAAAAAGGCTTTGGGATGGTGACTCGTTCAGAGCTCTGGCAGGAAATAGAATTTACTCAGAAGGTTCAAATGAGAACTTTGTGGAAGGATAAGCAACATGGACTGTGGTAAAGAAAGAAGCAATGTGAGGCACTTGGAAGGCTAGCAACAGCTGGGAGCCATTACTACCTGGAGGACAAGAAGGGGTACCAGAATGAGATGGTGTTTCTTAGAGGTGAGTGTGAGTTATACATGAAGTTAGAGTCTCCTAGCAGGCTGAGGCTGCCTTGAGAGGCAGCTCCTGCCAGAAGTATGTCACCCTCACCTGGTTTGCTATGCTGCTTATTGGCCAGACCCACTGAAAGCCAGCCAGCAAGGGCTCTCTAGAGATACAGACAACAGGGGAAGAGAAGGGAAAGAACAGATCTGGTGGTGGCTGTATGTGTGGCGTAAATGTCCCAAGTGGGAAGAAGTTTGTATTTTCCGGGGGAAGGGAAGAGGCTATTGTTTATAGCGCTGACTGCTTAAAGAAGAGTGTATATAACGTTAGAAAACATACAAATGAAAAGATCCCCCAGGAGACTTGGAGAGCTATGCAGCTTCCTCTTTTCCTCTTCACTTTTCTAGTTTTCCTTGTTCCATTGGCCATTCCATGCTGAGATCATCTGTGAAACTGATGGAGTTGCCATCTTTTGTCTGAACTCTGGAATAGAGAAGAAGAATTAAATCCTGTAGTTAAGAAAAGAGTATCCCTCTAGTTCTGGCTAGAGGCCTGCCTGTATGGATGAGAGAAGACTGCAGAATACTGTCACAAATAAATGGACGTGAGCGATACATGAATTGTACACTATAGTCTGACTGCCTGTGGATACTTGAAAGTACTCTTAAATAAAAAGTATTAACTTTTTAAATAAAAGTCTTCCCCTTTTTCCTAGATTTCTTTTCCTTTTTAACTTATCTGAACTCAATGGTTGCTTGGTTTTTAAACTGCCAACACAGCATGCTTTTGGAAGATCGTAAAAAGTTTCCTGATATTTATATTGGCATATGATTCAAATGGATTCTGAGTCCCTGCTCATTGGCCAGATATATGGCTATTTATGGAGATCTACCTTTTCTTCTAAGTCTTTTTTTTTTTTCTTGTCAATTTTAAAAAATATTTTTACTGCTTTATCATGAGAAGTATAACAAGCATGTCAGATTCTTTTTTATGGATTAACATTATTCCTACATAATAAAGCTAAATCAGAAGTCACAGTTTTACATTTGTACTTTTTTTTGGCATGTCTTCCATCTGTCCAGTGTTTCCTCCTCACATCCACCTTCTACCACGCGCTTTCTACCAACCACTCCTCCCGTACAGCCTCTAGCATCCATACCCATCCTCTCCGCCATCACTTCTTCAGTTCTCTCAACCTCTGCGATAGACACTCAGTACAAATTGAATAGGGATCTTCTAGGATAAAGACATTTTTGTTTTGTTTTTAAGTAGAGAGCTAATATTCTTTGGAATCTTAAGGCAGTTGGGGAAGAGACCAGTCACTGGTATAATGACTGTCGCTGGACTCCCATGTAATTGACCATGGTTCGTCCCGGACCTGGTGGCTTAAAACTCACGCCGGGCACATGTGCGTGCGTGCTCAAGATCCCGAGAGGAGAATGGAGGAGAAGGGATTGTGGCGTGGCCACCCCCCCCGGAGGGGATTTCTCGCTTTCTGTCTCTCTGTCTCTCTCTGTCTGTCTGGTGAGCGCACGTGACCTATAGACAGTGAAAATCTCTCCAAAAAAAAAAAAAAAAACGGTAAAAAAAGTAAATGAGATTTCTGAGATTTCTTTTTTAATTTTTTTTGTTTTTAAATGGTAGAATTATAGAATGAGTCTTCAAAATGATCATGGAAAATCTATTATGAAAAGTTATGTATGGATTTAAAATTTTTGACACCAAAATAAATTCACAATTTAATTCTATTTTTCTATGAGCTTTTTGCAGTACTGTCATATGTAGAATGTAGATGTTTCTTATGTCTGGCAGATGATATTTTCTTGGATTGTCACTTACAAATTGAAATTTTCTTGTATTTGATGAATGAATTCAATATTTGATAAAATCTATTGGGTGTTTTAAGGTGCTGTATGATACCTTAATTTTTTTCTCATTTAGGTTTTTTAGATCCTGGCTGGTAACCTCCATTTTGTAAGCAAAGTACATTTCTACTATATGGAAACATTTGTAATACAAACCTTATTTTTAGCAAACTTCTTGAGTTTCCAATCCTGCATACTGTATACTAGTATGCTTTAAAGTCATTAGGAGATAAGGAATTCTAAAAATACTCTTTAAAAGTTGTAAAAATTAGGGACCAGCAGTTAGTGTAATGGCTATGTTGCTGGACTCCCACATAGTTGACCGCAGTTTGCATCCCGGACCCGGTGGCTTAAAACTCATGCCGGGCACATGTGCGTGCGTGCCCAAGATCCTGAGAGGAGACTGGAAGAGAAGGGATTGCAGCATGGCCATCCCCACTGGGGGGTGATTTCTCGCTTTCTGTCTCTATCTCTGTCTGGCGAGCACACGTGCCCTATAGCAAAAAAATAAAAATAAAATAAAAAATAAAACCTCTAAAAAAAATAAAAAAATAAAAGTTGTAAAAATTAGTAAATGTCTAAAAGCTGATCTTAGTAGTTTACACATTTTGGGCAAAAAGTTTGGCGATACTCAAGTAAAGTTAAATATTTATTTTATTTGTTGGGACCAGCAGATGGCATAATGTCTATGTTGCTGGACTCCCATGTAGTCAACTGTGGTTCAAGTCCTGGACTTGGTGTCTTAAACTCACGCTGGGCACGTGTGTGTGCATGCCCAGGATCCCTAGAAAATGGAGAAGGGACTGCTGCGTGGCCATCCCCCGGAGGATGATATCTTGCTTCCTGTTTCTCTCTCTCTCTCTCTGTCTCTCTGGTGAGTGCACGTGCCCTATAGCGAAAGTCTCTCTTAAAAAAAAAAAAAGATATGTGTTTTATTTCTGCCTATAGGAATTCTCACCATATTCAGTGCCCATTTGACTTTAAATATAGCAGAAGACCCCATGGAACACATTGTCAAAATTAAAACAAAATTATAGATCTAGTTGGCTTTTATTTGTGATTCATAAGTCAGGCAGCCTTCATCCCTCAAAATAGAACTTTCTCATGTCTACTCAGGTAGACTGGAATCTCCTGTTTTTAGGAAAAATTGGTCTGTTTTAGGATCTGTCTGCTTCCTTCAAGTTGCGATATGATTATGTGGCATTTACGAGTGACTCCATTTGGTTTGCTCTGGTCTGTTGGGGTAGAGTGCAGAAGCTCAGTCCACAGAATGACCTCCCACAATCTTGTTTAGCAATATCATGGAAACATTATGGGGGAGGGCTAGTACAGAATCCAAGTGGAACGTAAGTGGTTAGTTTGGAACCTATGCAGTTCTTTTTGTGTCAGGGTTGTTAACTTAGTAGCTTTGTCACAGGAAAGGGTGCCTGGTCTCTGAAGATTCAGGTCCTTGGTACTGCAGGTGAAGGATTGAACACAGCACACAGGTCAAGCAGGCGAAGCAGCAGATTTTCACCTCGAGAGTTAGGAGCAGACCCGGCAGCTCAAGAGCCCCTGCGTCTGGAGTTGGGCTACTTTTATAAGGACATGTTGGGTAGAATCAGGTGCTCTTCATGTCTCTGGGTGCTCAGTCATGCAGGTTCGCAGTTTTATACACTTGTGGGGAGGGGGGCCTCTTATCAGAGCATGGTCAGGCCACTCTGCTCCTGTTTGTTCCTTCTTTTCATCTCTTTCTGCCCTGGGGTGGGGCAGAATCTTGTAGAACCATTTTTTGTTTGGTTTTGTTTGGTTTTGACACCTGTTTGTCCCTCTGGCCTGGGCTGTTCCTTTCTGTGCTTCTCTTCCCTCCTTCGGGAGCCCTGATCCCAACATTCCTGCCTCAGCTACAGATCATAGATAAGTTCCTAACCTGTGTTCTTCATCTTATCTATAAAATAGTTGTGGTGTGGTGTACTTTATGAACATTATGTGGTACATACAAAACTCTTTAACGGTGTCTGGTGTGTGCTAAGTACTCACCGTATTGTAGCTTCACATATACATTCTGCCTTTTTTAAAAAAAAATAATTATTATTTAATTATATTCATTCATTCATTTTAATTTGGCCAGCGAGATACACACACACACACACACACACACATATTGAGGGGGGCAGAAAGCAAGCCACCAGGTCCAGGACTCGAACTGAAGTCGGCCATGTGGGAGTGTCCAGAACATTTACCACCACGGCACCTGCTGACTCCTATACATTCTGCTTTTAAATAGCATTACTGAAAACCCCATAAGATATCTTTTACAAATGATGAGTATATGTTTGTATAGAAAAGTCATACTTGGAAAATCAGTAGTCTATGCCGGTACTATTATTTGTTTATTATGCCCCAGATCAACTGGAGAATTGTATGAATAATTTGAAGTATAATTCAGTCTGTTAGAAACGAATTAAATGCAGTTCCTGTGAGATCAAGATAATATGGCTCAGATGTGTTTGTTATTATACTGAACAAGATCATAACATGCAGAAGAAAAGGATTTATGTAGTCTGCAAAGGAATCAGTGTTCAAAGTGATCTTCGTTCTCAACAGATTTCTCTAGTGGCTCCTGGAACCTGCTGATAGTCTTGTTAATTAAAAAGCAATGTGTGCTAGAGAGAAGTGTTTCTTAAACATTCACATATGGAAAGATCTCCTGGGGATCTTGCTAAAATGCAGGTCTGACTCAGCAAGGCTGGGATGAGGTTGAGAGCGTGCATTTCGAACAAGCTTCAGGTGAACCTATGTTGCTGGTCTGCATTCGTACTGAGCTGCTGGTCCTGAGAGGACAGAACGCTTCCTCTGGGTGAGTAGATGGGGAGACACGAAAGTATAAATTAGTTTGCAGTGAAAGCAGAGCAGCTCAACTGGTGTGGCAACTGTCGTCTGAGGTAGGTCTTGAGATATTTGTAGGAAAGGCCAAGATTAACTTTTTTTTAAAGGTTTTTGCCATAGGATGAATGCTGGAGAGAGACAGAGACAGAGTAGAAGTGAGAAATCACTCCCCATGTTGGGGGGAGGATAGCCACGTTGCAAGCAATCTCTTCTCCATTCCCCTCAGGATCTGGGGCATTCACACACACATACCCAGGCGTAACTTTTCAAGCCACCTGGTCTGAGACTTGAACCATGGTTGGCCATGTGGGACTCCATATGGAAACCAACGCACCACCTGCTGGCCCCAAAATTGTCTCTTAAGCTTTTAATCAGAATGTGCTCTTAGGTAAACATTTCATCGATAATCTCAGGATATTGTATCATATACTATAGGGACAGTTTTTATTTTTTTAATTAATAATTTATTATTTTTACTAACAAAAATATCAGACACAAATTGGAAAACATACCCTACCAAACTTTTGGGATCCTACAGAAAATTCACTTAGATATTTAAATTTGTCACAGGCTTCTTAAAAAAATATGAAAGACACCAAATCAATGCTTGTTTATATATCATACAAAACAAAAAGAGCAGAGTAAGCTAAATCTAGGCACAATAACAACACCTGGATGAGAATAGATATAAATAAGATGAAAAAGCCGTACATAGTCAATGTAACCACTAATTGGATCTTAACAGAATTAAAAAAAAAACAAAACTGAAAATGCGTTAGGACATCCTAGAAAAGAGACAGAGGATACAAGTCAGTAAATCAAATATGGAAGAAAATATATTATTATTATTATTATTAGTGAGATATTTTTGCTGCAGAGACAGAGACAGAAAGCAAGAAATCACCTCCACAGGGTGAAGGGCCATGCCACCATACCTTCTCCTCCATTCTCCTCTCAGGAATTTGGGGATGCAAGCAAACATGACTGGCATGAGGGTTTTTTTTTTAATTTTTTAATTTTTTTATATTTATTTATTTTTACATGTTTCCACAAACATTTACTTTACATATCAAAAAATTTTAGAAACCAGACTGGCATGAGTTTTAAACTGCCTACATCAGTACTCAAACTGCTGTCAACTATGTGGGAGTCCCAGCGACATAACCATTATGTCATCTGCTGTTCCCAACACACTATTACTGGATGTGCAGAAAGAAAATAATTGTAAGAGAAGACAATAAAAGGAAGAGTAATTGCTAAAATAATTAATAAAATTTAGCAATTAATCCAATCCATAAAGTCAGCAACAGAAACGAATCTGAGATAACATATTTGTCATTTTAAATGAAATGACAAAAGTTAGTTTCACACAATGGATGTGTGTTTTTTTGAAAATAAGTATTTTATTACCTTCATTTATTTATTTTTACTTGACCAGAGAGGGACAGAGAGAGAGAAAGAGATAGTGAGAAAGCAAGCTGCTGGGACTCGAACCACAGATGACCACATGGGACTCAACCATCACACTACCTGCTGGCCCAAAATGGCTGTTTTTGTTTTTTGTTTGTTTTTATATTTTTTCTTTCATTTATTTATTTTTACATTTTTCCACAAACATTTACTTTACATAGCAAAAATTTTAGCTCATACTCCATAATTCTTGACAGTTTATAAACAACTTTCAAAATTTCAAAATACTAAATTTTAAAGATAATGTTCAAAATATATCTTATAATTTTGTATAATTTTATAACTCTATAACAACAGAAGCAGTATGGTTTTAAATATATATATATATATATAAAAATATAAATATATTTTTTAGAGTGCAGACGCAGACACTCGGTATATATTAAGTGGGGACGTACAATGCCTCTCCTTCATAGCATGGCTTGCTTCACCCAGCAGTAAGTCTTCCATATTCATCCACTTCCTGTCAAAAGCTGGGTTTTGTTGTTTTTTTAATGGATGAATAGTATTCCATTGAGTATATGGGCCACAGTTTTTCTAACCATTCATTAATTGCTGGATCATATGGTAGTTCTATTTGTAGATTTTGGAGGAATCTCCAAATTGTTCTCCACAGTGGTTGGACCAATTTACAACCCCACCAGCAGTGTAAGAGAGTTCCCTTTTCACCACACCCCCGCCAGCACTTACCATTTTTTGTTTTTGCACACCCAAATTCAGCACAGGAGTTTGGGGCACCTTATTTTAATTTCAAACCAAGTGATCTCAGAATGTGTGCATAGAATTTGCTGAATCCTGGTTCTGTCCTTGATGACACTAGGATGAGTTAATTGCAAAATAAATCTACAATTAGCTAAAAGATTTATTAGGATTTATTACTTCACAAGTTCACCATTTATTGAAAGCCGTATTCCTGGACTATGTTATTTGCTTTATGTAGATCTTATTTTAATTCTCTAAATAATTGTAAGAGTTGAATGTATTATTTTCCTTATTTTACAAGTGAGAAAAAAAAACCTGTCTAGGGTCTCAAATCTTATAAATGGCAGAGCTGGGATTTGAATCCACAATTTATCCCCAGGCTGAACTTTGAACCATTATCTAGCTTTCCTATTATATCCATTTAATATTGAGGAATGCTTGCCAAATATAATGACTGAAAATTTTGTTTTGATCACTATTTATTGAAACAGATTTTTGCTATAGGGCGTGTGTACTCACTGAAGAGACAGAGAGACAGAAAGTCTCCCCAGGGGGATGGCCATGCTGCAAACCCTCCTCTATTCTCTTGTGATTTGGGGCATGCACACGCACCTAGAGTGAGTTTCAAGCCTCCATGTTCGAGACTCAAACTCTGGCCAGTCATATGGGAGTCCAGCACCTGCCTTGGCCTTTGAGGCAAGAAGATGTGACCCCGAGTGGGAGCATGGTGGATTTAGAACAGACAGACAGCACACATGCAGAGAAAAATGGAGATTGGGCTGACCAGGCGTCTCTGATGGAGATCACTGCGGCCCTGAGCTGTTCCCAGGTTTATTCTTTTATACAGCAATGTGGGAGGGAGGAGCTGAAGGGAAAGCCAAGTATTATTATTTTTTTTTTTTGGAGAGGCTTTTTGCTATAGGGTGTGTGCGCTCGCCAGACAGACAGAGAGAGACAGAGAGACAGAAAGCAAGAAATCACCCCTCAGGGGGGCTGGACATGCTGCAATCCCTTCCCCGCCATTCTCCTCTTGGGATCTTGGGCACGCACGCACACACGCCTGGTGTGAGTTTAAGCCACCGGGTCTGGGACGTGAACTGCGGTTGACTACATGGGAGTCCAGCAACAGCCATTACGTCGACTGTTGGTTCCAAAGCCAAGTATTTTGTATTGTTAAGTACAGCTGTGGGTCATCTTGTGTCCTGGGGTTCTAAACAAGCCTCCTCCCTGGCCTTCTCTGACTGACAGCCTCCTTTCATTTACACTGCCATACAGTGCAAAAAGTAGAGCATGTCTTTGTGAGAGTTTTCGCTTGCCCTGCAGCATCAACACAAAGACGTTATCGGGACCAGCAGTTAGCGTAATGGTTATGTAGCTGGACTCCCATGTAGTCAACCGCAGTTCACGTCCCAGACCCGGTGGCTTAAAACTCACGCCGGGCGTGTGTGCACGTGTGCCCAAGATCCCGAGAGGAGAATGGAGGAGAAGGGATTGCGGCGTGGCCATCCCCCCTGGGGGGTGATTTCTTGCTTTCTGTCTCTGTCTCTCTCTGTCTGTCTGGCAAGTGCACATGCCCTATAGCTAAAAACTCTCCAAAAATAAATAAATAAATAAATAAATAAATAAAGACCTTATCTACTTTAAAAGTCACTAGTGTTTTGTCCAGATCTGGTCACTCCCTACAGACACCTTAACCACTACACTAACTGCTGGTCCCTCTATCACTAACTCTTCGAAAACAAAATTTTGTTTTGTTTTGTTTCTAAGTTTGTTCATTGTTTTCTATGGGAAATGGAGGCAGAGAGAGAGAAAATGAATGAGATGAGACCTAGCATATGGCTGTGTCTCTGGACTCCCATGTAGTTGACCACAGTTCAAGTCCCAGACCCGGTGGCTTAAACTCACACCAGGTGTGTGTGCGTGCATGCCCAAGATCCTGAGAGGAGAATGGAGGAGAAGGGATTGTGGCATGGCCATCCCCCCTGGGGGATAACTTCTTGCTTTTTGTCTCTCTGTCTCTCTGTCTTTCTGGCTAGTGCACGTGCCCTATAGCAAAAACCTCTCCAAAAAACAGAGAGAGAGAATGAATGAGAGACAACAAGGTCTTCATGCCAGCATCTACCCTGGCCAAGCAGGATTGTGGGCCCTTGTGTGCCTGATGTGTGCAAAGAGGCTTCAGGACATGAACTAAGGACCTATGGTGTAGATCAAGCATAACAAGAGTACTGCCATACTAGTGCACTACCTGCTCTGAAAACAAATGCTTAATGGCTGCATGGGCTTTCGTTGTTGCTTAGGTTTTCTTGTCTTTGCTCTTGGAAATAATGTTTTGAAGAATGTCTTTGATACTGGGGTTTCAATATGGCCACTACATCTGTAAATGGGAAGCATAACCATCTTATAAAAAATCATCTTTTGGGGAACCAGCAGTTAGCGTAATGGCTATGTCGCTGGACTCCCACGTCATCGACCGTGGTTCACGTCCCAGACCCGGTGGCTTAAAACTCACGCTGGGCACGTGTGCGTGCATGCCCAAGGTCCCGAGAGGAGAATGGAGGAGAAGGGATTGCGGCGTGGCCATCCCCCCTGGGGGGTGATTTCTCGCTTTCTATCTCTATGTCTCTCTCTGTCTGTCTGGCGAGCGCACGCGCCCTATAGCGAAAACCTCTCCCCCCCCCAAAAAAAATCATCTTTTGGGCAGGGCTACCCTCTTCCCCATAGGGTTCACTCCACACCTTTGTTTTTTTACCTGCCTCTGTGAGTCTTTTGAGTTTTCCAAGGCTCACATGATTTTTAATGGATAAAACTGTGAGTTGCAAAGATGAGAAATTCTTAATCTTTTCCATATCTTTAGTTGACTCAGTTTTTAGTATTTTTGAAGATCTGTGAATCTGGTAATAAAAATGGCTTGACAAAGATTCTGGTAATGAAAACTAATCTTCCTGGACAACTTTCAGATTTGATTAATCAATTCTAAAATGAGTGTTGTTGTTAGAGTCCAGCTAGGTACATTCTCACTGTGTGTAAAGAGCAGACTTATTCTAAGCACCTCGTTCAGTCTTTAGTACAGATGTGTCTGCTTTTCTGACAGTCTCTCAAATCGGTTTGCATATCAGCCATTGTATATGCCCAAAATCCTGAGAGAAGAATGGAGAAGGGATTGTGGCATGACTATCCTCACTAGGGGGTGATTTCTCACTTTCCCTCTCACTCTCCCCCCCTCTCTACGGTGAGCATATATGCCCTATAGCAAAAAGTAAAAACTAAAAATAAATTTTTAAACATTAACTGAAATTAGGATAGCTATCCTGGTCTCCTTTACTAAGCAATCAGATTGCAAATATGAAGAAATTTTACATTTACAGATCTGATCTCTTATAAACAGATGAGTTAAGTCTTCAGAGGATAATAGAAAATGGGGATCATTGCATTTTCTCATACATTCAGGGTAAGGATCTTGAATCATTTTAGGCCACCTATGTTTGCTTTTGAGGCTTCAGGATGTCGTAACTCCTGTATATTAATTGACATTGTGGAGTCCTAAGTCTCATGTGCTCCGAATCCCCTGGGTACTCTCATCTTCATGCGTGACTTCAGCAAGCGCCTATGCACCAACAGCCTTGACTCTGCCTCTGAGCCTCAAGCCCGTTTGTACCACTGCCTCCTTGCATGGACACTTGGATGTCTGAATGGTACTGGAAACCACTGCTGTTTCCCAGAGCCCTCAGCCCTTGCTCTTCCCAACCAGGCAGCTTACTATAAAACAAGAGCTATTAAAAATACTTTAAAAGATAAATATAGGTCAAAGAGATCATTTTGATAGTCCTTTTAGTATTGTTTATTGCTCGTGAGAGCACAGCAGAAAATCATCAGGATTCACAGTACCACCTCTGAAAGCCTAGGAAGTTGTACAGCAAGACTAGCATCTTCTACAGTCAATTTCTCCCTTCCCCTCATCGTGTCTCTGAAGTTCACTGGGTCCCTAATTTTGCCAGCAATGTTATCATTTGCCATTATTTTAGGACCCACTTCCTATGGATTGCAGTGCAATGTAGAGAACTTTGGAGCAAAGTAGACAAGTTCAGGCCGCGGCGCTGCCACTTCCAGGGAGTGACCTTCACAAGGTTTCCCAGCCCATAAAGGCCATAGTTTCTTCATCTGCAAAATGGGAAAATACTCGTCCTATGGAATTGTTGGGATTAGGTGAAGTAAGTCTGCCTGGCATGTAAGTATCCGTGACTGTTAGTTCCCTCCCACCTACAGTTTCTCTAAAACCTCGAGTGTGTGGCAGTGCTCTCACCAGGCAGCATGAGCTTTTGACCTCTGTCATGACATGAGCATCTCCTTTGAGCTCATTAGATTGGGAAAACATCTTCTTTCTCTTTGTTTTCTATTTTTTGTTCTCTGGTGATAAGCATTCTGCTGATACCAGAGGATATATAAAGTAAAAAGATTTTTCCCCTGGGTAATTTAACAATTTTATTTTTTGAGCTAGACCAGTACATAGGGGTAGATGATAAAAACCTGTTTTAAGATTATTGTATTGCTCCTAATGATATTATCTTGAAACCACATTTTAAGACCCGTTCTCTCTGTAGCTTGTGAGCATAGTTTCTGGTGTGTAACAGGTGCTCAGCAAACACCAGGTCAGTCAGCACATGGTACAGCTCTTGTCCCATCAACATTGCCCTACATTATAGTAACTCTTAACTGTAGATGGGATCAGGAGGCTACCCAGAAATGTTCACAAAATCAAGTTTGAGTGCCAGCACTGTCCCCTGAACACCTCTGCTGTCAGGGACCCCAAGAATATGCTGCTTGCTGGGCCCAGCTTCTCCACTGTGCTAGAACCTGTGCAGTGGCCAGGAGTGGCCAGAGCTGTGGTGGCCTCTCCCCAGCTTTTGTCATGCTTTGCTATCTGGCTCATGAATTGCCACTGCTATGTCAAGAGTGTTAAGACAATCCTTGTTTCCGGGGTTGGCAGGGAAGGGAAGAGGAAAAATGTATTACTTACCCTCCTTTGCCCTCCCTTCTTAGGCCAACCATTAATTTACTTCCCTTCTTAGACTTTCCAAGGTTTGCTTGCTAGGGCTACTGTAAGTTATGACTCTATCTCAGCCGGACAAGGAGCAGTGAAAATGAAGCACCACAAACTGGGAGGCTCAGAACAGCAGCGTTTACTCCTTTCGTGTAAATGGTCCCAGAGTCATGATCTGTGAGGATCTACAGGTCCTGGTATCCAAAACAAGGCCTTTCAGTAACCAAGTCGGAAAGTAAAACTCTTACTATTGTGTGAAATATGGAGATTTGAAGAATTTTGTTTTTAAAGAAATCAGCCAAAAATTCTCTCAAAATGATGTTATCAAGCTTAGAGTGATTTTACTTCACCTTATCCATCTCAGGGAGAAAGACAAACATAGAGAAATAATATTAAATCCTCTCATATGGAAAAAGGCACATGGAAGGGGTAGAGCATATACTTTTGACTGTTTTATATAGTACGTATTAAACTTGTAAACATTGTTAAGACAACCCAATAAAAAACGAACAAAATCTGAACAGGTACATCACAAATGAGGAAACCCAAAAGACCAAAAGTCATTCAGATAAATACAAAATAAGATCACATAGCAATATCACTAACATCATATTAGCCAAAACTTTCAAGTCTAATGATACCAAGTATTTGCAAGGATCTGGTGTGACAGGAATTTATACTTTGGTGGTGGGAGGATAGATTGACACAACCATTTTTGGAAAATATTTTATTATCTAGTAGGTTTGAAGATTAGCACCCCCAATGATTCTGTAGTTTTACTTTGAGTAGCATATTTTCTAGAGAATTTCATAGTCATATGCAACTAAAAAACAAAACAACTCAGATGTTCATCAACAACAGAATGAAGAAATGAGGACCAGCAGTTGGTGTAAGGGCTATGTTGCTGGACTACCATGCAGTCGATGGCAGTTTGAGTCGTGGACCTGGTGCCTTAAACTCACACCGGGCTCATGTGCATGCATGCCAAAGATCCTGAGAGGAGAATGGAGGAGAAGGGATTGTGGCATGGCCATTCCCCCTGGGGGGTGATTTCTTGCTTTCTGTCTCTCTGTCTCTGTCTTTCTGGCGAGTGCAAGTGCCCTATAGCAAAAACCTCTCAAAAAAAAAAAAAAGACAAAAAAAAACCCCACAAAAACTAGAATGAAGAAATGAATTATGAAATATTTATACAATGAGAAACTAGAGCTATGAGTCTATCTCAGTGAGATAGAGGGCAATGAAAATTACACATGCTACAAAACAAATCTCACAATGTTATGCAGAAGAAGTAAAAGCACTCTAGGTGTATCAAGTTCAAAAAGACACAAAACGGTAATTTGTTAAAACAAACCCCACAACGGGAAGGATTTCTGTATAATTGTTGCTATTATTATTTCAAGTGCCTAGAGTACAGCCTGATACACATTAGATGCTCAATGAATACTTGTTGAATTATTTTATATTTTTAGGGATATATCTGTGCGTATGAGAAATATTTCCAAAAGCCCATTACCATCACAGGGTAGTGTAACCTCTATGGATGAGGGAGGAAATTGTTGCTAGGAAGAAAATAACTGGGAATGTCTTTGGGGAGCTGGTAGTTTCTTGACTTTGGTAGTGTTTACTTTAGCTTATTCCTTAAGCTACACTTTTGTTTTATGTGCTTCCCTGTTTGTAATATTTCACAATAAAATAGCTAGTGCACCAGCCTTCTGCTTTATCTGGTTTATTTTATACTTACTTTGGAGCACAGGTGAAAGGACGTTGTATATGTGGACTTTGACAGTTGTCACTGGGACTGTTTATGACTGTGTGGCATTGGTGACTATGGAGATTTTTGCTCATTCTATCAGGACATCTTGGTAGTGGCTAAGGCAATAAAAAGACCAGTGTTTGATTTCCTGCTTTACCACCTGCTGACAACATAATGTGGGAAACCTAAGACTACATGATTACCTCGATTACTTCGACTGGGAAATTGGGTTGGTAGAAGCCACCTAGTTGGGGGTAAATAAGATAAACCATCTAAGACATTTTCACTGTTGGGATCTCAGCAAGCCCCTGTGTGTTTTTATGACACTGCCTGGGGTTACACAGCCCATGGGGAGCAGATGACCCCATACCAGCAAAGGCTGAGGCAGAGTTTTGGGTCCCACTACATGCTGCTGAGCTAGTGCAGCTCTGCAGTAAACATAGTACAGAACTATGCAGCAGCCTTGGTGTTGGCATACAGGAAGTGTCTAATGTTGTTGCTACAGTAGAGATCCAAATTCCCACTCACTCTGATGATGACCCATGTACTAGGGATCTGCTGAACTTTCAAGGAGGACATAGAATCACAATTTTCTTCTGTTGGAGAAATTTTTATTTTTTAGAGAGATTTTTGCTATAGGGTTAATGTGCTCATCAGAGAGACAAAGAGAAAGCAAAAAATCACCCACTAGAGAGGACGGCCACATTGCAATCCCTTCTCCTTCATTATCCTCTTGGGATTTTGAGCATGGACACACATTAGCCCAATGTGAGTTTCAAGTCTCTTTGGGACTGGAACTGCAGTCAGCCATATGGGAGTCCAGTACCTAAATTACTATACCATCTTCTGAGATTGTTTTTTAAAAATTAATTAAAATTTTCCAGTGGGTGTATACATTTGTGTGAGAGAGTTTGTGATCACACTGTGATCCCTTCTCCTCCATTTCAGGATTTTGGGCACACACACATATATTCTGTGCATGTTTTTTCAAGCTGTCAGGCATGGGACTCAAACTACACAGTCAACCATGTGAGATCTAGCTGCCCTAAACACCAGGCAATGGGCTAGCCTGGAGAAGTTTTTGGTATCAGCTAGAGGAATAACTTTCTGGTTATTTTTTAATATTGATTTTGAATACAGTTTCACTGGAAAGAGCAATGTTTTGGGAATCTTTAGCTCTGGTTTCAGAACTGGATATGAATGGGAACTCTCTAAATTCAGTCTCCTCCACTTTCAAACTGGGATCTAACTGAAGCTAAAAGTCATGTATCATTTAAAAAAATTTTTTTATTATCATCATCATCTTGTTTATATTACATTGGATTGCATATAACTTTACAGTGTATTGCATTGCTTTTTCAAAAGGGAATGCCATGCATGTTAGTCAGTACAGAGACATTAATCTCCCCACTTCATCCTTCAATATCTTTTCAATCTTGAGTGGAAGCACAGAGGTGTTTTGGGGTTATCAGAACAAGACATCGTGGTGGTGGTGGTCCTGCTGCTGCTCAAGAGGTGGGGTGGGACCTCTCCCTGACCCTCTCCAACTAAAGATTTACCTTTTAATTTTTTTTTAAATATGAGATTCTGCATATGAACTCATTTGAAGACAGGTTTCATTGGACCCTGGTTTCTGAAATGCCTCTGTTCTAACATTTTCTAACTTTTCACATTTCCGGATTACAGCACAATAGATTACCATGAGTTTGGGTCAGGCTCTGTTCCACACACTTTGCCATTCATACAGAAGGATTTTGTTTACAAAGGTTGCTGTGAAGGTTAAATGACTAATACATTTAGTAGAAAAACAATTGTTCAATAACTGTTGACAATTTTAATCAAGAATTGGGAAGATCCCATATCATAAATTTTGACTTTCCAATGCCCTCAAAATTATTCTCCCATGATAGAATTTTCCCAAATAGCAATCTGACCTTGTTCAGTGGTTTCCTGGATCACTTGCATTTATTTAATTTTAGAGTTGGGGAGGGCCTCTTAATCTGGGGGGAGGGTTATATTCCCCAAGCATTGGAGAAATAGGAAGATCATTTTTCTATAGTCTCTTTAACAAAAATTAACAAAATTTATCTTTTCTTCTTCTCTACAATAGAATGCTTCCTCTTAAAAGCAGGTCTGGAAATGTCAGTGAGATCCCTCCTCCTTTTCAATTCAGTGTCTGAGTGAAATTCACACTTGCTGAACAAATGACAGAAGAGAATGATAAGGGTTTTGGGTTTTTCTTACAGAATTATTCACACTGAAAATTACATGTTCTCAACACCTACCTAGAAATAATCAGAATTAAGCAACTTGAGTTTTTTCAAAAGCAGTTGTAGGGAACCAGCAGTTAGTGTAATGGCTATGTCGCTGGACTCCCACGTAGTCGATCGCAGTTCACGTCCCCGACCCGGTGGCTTAAAACTCACGCCAGGCGCATGTGCGTGCGTGTCCAAGATCCCGAGAGGAGAATGGAGGAGAAGGGATTGCAGTGTGACCATCCTCCCTGGGAAGTGATTTCTCGCTT
Source organism: Tupaia belangeri chinensis (assembly GCF_000334495.1). Classification (NCBI taxonomy): domain Eukaryota; kingdom Metazoa; phylum Chordata; class Mammalia; order Scandentia; family Tupaiidae; genus Tupaia; species Tupaia belangeri. Next base: position 330,248 of record NW_006204127.1, read on the forward strand.
TCTGTCTCTATGTCTCTCTGTCTGGCTGGCGAGCGCATGTGCCCTACAGGAAAAAAAAAAAAAAAAAAGCAGTTGTAGAATAGATCTTCTACCTTTCTAAAATTCTGGATGGCATTTTAGGTACTCTTTGGATTCTTCTCTTTAATTGGACAAATAATAAAAAATGAAGCAAGTCAAATTTGCAATGAATCAGGCAAAATTGCAACAGACATAATAGAAATATAAAACATCACTAGAGGATACTATGAGTGACTATATGCCAATAAACAATAAAACCTGAATGCAATGGAAAAATTCCTGGACTCATATAATCTACCAAGATTGATTCAGGAGGACACAGAAAGCCTGAACAGACATGTAACAAGCAATGAGATTAAATCAGTAATAAGTAACCTCCCAACAAGGAAAAGGCCTGGTCCTGATGGCTTCACTGCTGAAGTCTACAAAACTTTTAAAAAAGAAGTGACCCTTTTTCTACTCAAACTGTTTATAGAGATCCAAAAGGAAGAGACCCTTCCAAATTTATTCTATGAAGCTTCCATTACCCTCGTTCCCAAAAGAGATAAGGATACAAGAAAGAAAACCTACAGACCTATATCTCTGATGAATACAGATGCAAAAATTCTCAACAAGATACTTGCTGGTCCACAGACTGCACCTTTGGCTGCAGCAGCCTGATACATCTGAAGGCACCTGGTGAGCAAAGGAGCACACTGCCCCCACTGACTCCAATCTAGAACCCCCAGTCCAAGATCCACCCAGACCTCTAGACTGTGCCTTTGGCTGTAGCAGCCTGGTACATCTGAAGGCACCTGGCGAGTAAAGGGGCACACTGTCCCCACTGACTCCCATCCAGACCCCCCAGTCCAGGATCCACCCAGACCCCTAGGCAGGTAGAAAGTTCCTCCATATTTTTTTCTCTTTTTTACTGTCCCCCATTCTTTTGTAAATTCCTTCCTCTCTGTCTCTCCACAGACTGCACCTTTGGCCGCAGCAGCCTGGTACATCTGAAGGCATCTGGCAAAATCGTGTGCCGCAATTTTTTTATTTCCCTATCTCTTCCTTTCTTTTCTCTTATATTATCTTCTTTTCTTCTTCCATCTTGCCAGAGGGACTAGCTAGGCCTAGAATTAGAGATCTGAATTCCTCTAGTCATACAAAGTTATATTGATTCCTCCCTTATATGGAACCAACTGTGAAAAAGGAGATTCTGCTCTTCAGAAACCTGACTATAGTATCTGCTTTGAGACCACATTACTAAAAACAACAGAACAGAGACTTCGGCAGACGTCAATTCCCAACAAAAGGGAAAGACACTCCTAGCCAGTGAAACATTCGCCTGACAGGTACTTAAAAGTTAGTACATCTTCCAATGGCTAGAAGTAGAAGAAGAACCTCTGGTATGAATAAACAAGGAAATATATCTCCATCAAAGGTACAGAGTAACTTCCCTCCATCATCAGGGATCAGGGCTAATGGATGATGTTACCAAGATGTCAGACAAAGAATTTCGAACATTTATGGTGAACAAATTCATCAAGTTGGAACAGAAAAGAGACAATGAACTACAGAAGAGGAGAAAGTCATTCCAAGATATGAAAGAAGAAATGGACACTCTGAGAAAGAACCAGATGGAGCTATTAGAGATAAAGTCTGGAATAGAGGAAATCAAAAACTCCCTTGGAAAAAGTTGATTAGATCATGCTGAAGATTGAATCTCTGATGTAGAAGATAAAACCTCTTACCTAGAAAGAACCGCCAAAAAGATAGAGAAAATAACAAAAAAGACACGAGGATAATATCAAAAAAATACTAGATTCCATAAGACGCCCAAGTATCAGAATAATTGGCATCTCAGAAGGTGAAGAAACTAATGGCATGGAAAATCTATTCCATGAAATCCTGGAAGAAAATTTCCCAAGTCTAGACGGGCACTCAAGCATCAAGACCCTAGAAATACAAAGGACCCAAGTTAGAATCAACCCCAGAAGATCTTCCCCAAGGCACATCATAGCCAG
>NW_006204127.1:332460-332957 GCF_000334495.1 Tupaia belangeri chinensis
TCCTGCAAGATTATCCTTCATATGGGAAAAAAGATTAAAATCTTCTCAGACAAACAAGACCTGAAAGAATTTGCCAACACCAGACCAGCTCTTCAAGAAACCCTGAAGAAAGTACTGTTCCAGGAAAACTAAAGAGTTAACAGACAGAAACAAAGGAATAAAAGGCTGCTATGACAATGGCCAACTTAAACGTTGGTATAGATCCAGTTACATCTATAATAACACTGAATGTGAATGGACTAAATTCTCCAATCAAGAGACACAGAATGGCCGAATGGATTAAAAAAAAACAGAGATTCTTTATCTGTTTCCTACAGGAAACCCACCTGATCCAGAAAGACATACATAGACTGAAAGTGAAGGGTTGGAAAAAGGTTTTCCATGCAAATGGGAACCAAAAAAGAGTTGGAATTGCGATACTAATTTCTGACAAAATAGGCTTTAAAACAAAAACTGTTTGAAGAGACAAAGAAGGGCACTATATTGTAGTAAAAGGA
>NW_006204127.1:334211-335017 GCF_000334495.1 Tupaia belangeri chinensis
TATCCAACAACTTATAAAAAAGATTATACATCATGATCAGGTAGGCTTTATTCCAGGAATGCTAGGTTGGTTCAACATACACACAACCATAAATGTAATACTCCATATTAACAGGAAAAAATACAAAAACCATATAGTCACATCGCTTGATGCAGATAAACCATTTCATAAGATGCAACATGCCTTTATGATCAAGAATCTCAGCAAAATCGACAAACAAGGGTCATTTCTCAACACAATAAAAGCTATCTATGAAAAGCCAATCGCGAACATCATCGTGAATGGAGAAAAGTTTAAAGCTTTCCCATTAAAAATGGGTACAAGACAAGGATGCCCACTTTCTCCACTCCTGTTCAATATATTACTGGAAGTCCTCGCCAACGCAATCAGAAAAGAGGAAAAAAATGAAAGGCATCCAAATAGGAAAAGAAGAGGTGAAACTCTCTCTATTCGCAGATGATATGATTGTGTACATAGAAGACCCAATGATTTCCATGAAAAAATTTCTGGAAGTAACGCATGAAAACAGTAACGTTTCAGAAGACAAAATTAATATACAAAAGTCTATAGCATTTGTATATACAAACAACAGACAGAGAGAGATAGAACTGAAAAAAGTTATTCCATTTACCATAGCCACAAAAAGTATAAGATACTTAGGGATAAATCTAACCAGAGAAGTGAAAGACCTCCACAAGGAAAACCATGAGAATGTAAAAAAAGAAATTGAAAATGACACAAAAAACTGGAAGGACGGGGAACCAGCAGTTAGCGTAATGGCTATGTCGCTGGATTCCCACGTAGTC
>NW_006204127.1:336320-357082 GCF_000334495.1 Tupaia belangeri chinensis
AGTAACTAGTGTGAATCGATAGCCCTCATAATGGGAAAATATTTTTGTAAATTATGCATCAGATAAGGGACTGATATCCAGAATATACAAGGAACTAAAGAAGCTGATTGGAAAAAAGGTGATCAACCCTATTAAAAGATGGGAGAAGGATTTGAAAACAACACTCTCTAAAGATGACATACAAATAGCCAAAAGGCGTATGAATAAATGCTCAACATCCCTCACCGTAAGGGAAATGCAGATCAAAATAACAATGAGATACCACCTAACCCCAGTCAGAATGGCTAAGATTCAAAAGGAAAAGAAAAGCCATAAATGTTGGCAGGGGTGTGGTGAAATGGAAACTCTCTTACACTGCTGGTGCGAATGAAAATTAGTCCAATCACTGTGGAGAACAACTTGGAGATTCCTCAAAAGTCTATAAATAGAACTACCATATAATCCAGCAATCCCATTTCTTGGCAGCTACCCAAAGGACAGAAGAATTCTTCATTGGAAAAGTGCTTGCACATCAATGTTTATTGTGACACTTTTCATGATTGCTAAGACATGGAACCAACCCAAATGCCCCTGTACAGATGAATGGATTGAAAAACTGTGGCACATATATTCTATGGAATACTATTCAGCCATAAAAAAGCAACAAACCCTGGCTTTTGACAGAAAGTGGAAGAATATGGGAGATTTACTGCTGAGTGAAGCAAGCCAGGCTATGAAGGAGAGATACTGTATGTCCCCACTTAATATATACTGAGTGTCCACACTCTATAACTGAAGCTGATGGGCTAAAGGATGTACAAACATAAGAGATGTGTGTTAATGCCAGATGTGGTGTGTGTGGAGAAGTGGGCCCTGGGGAAAAACATTTGGAGGAGGGATATGAAGACAGCATTGTTGAGACAGGGAGGTAGTGTTGTTATATTTTAATCAACTGGACAAGGGAGAAATATTCACATATTGAAATGATCACCTTGTAAGTTAAATAATGTGATTGAATGTAGTAAAAAATGTAAATAAATTAAAAAACAAAAACAAAAACAAAGAAAACCCCAACTGGCTTTGCATTCCAATTTCTCCTTTGCTTTCCACTTCCTTCTTCCCCATTCCTTTTGCATCCCATTTTCCTCTTCTCCCATTTTCTGCCCTTTAAAAAATAAACCTAAAACTAATTCTGGTCACAACTTTTCCATCAGAGAATCTGTGCCTACTGAATCCTCGCTTTTCTATACTCAAATGTCTTTATGTGTTTATTATTGCATCTATTTCCAATCACAGCCTTCCCCTCTCAAAAAAACATGTTCATGCCTAACTAAAGCATTAATGGGACAAAGAAATATGGTATTATCTGTTGAAGATATTTCATAGTTTTAATCAACTGGACTAGGGAGAAATGTTCACATATTGAAATATTCACTTTGTAAGCTAAATAATGTGATTGAATGTGTAAAAGAAAAAAACAAAACAAACAAACAAAAAGAAGATCCAATAGTATCCATGAAAAAAACTTCTAGAAGTAATAAATTCATACAGGGGGACCAGCAGTTAGCGTAATGGCTGTGTTGCTGAACTCAACTCCTATTGACCGTGGGTTTAGTCTCAGACCCAGTGACTTAAGCTCATGCCGGGCACATGTGCGTGTGTGCCCAAGATCCTGAGAGGAGAATGGAGGAGAAGGGACTGTGATGTGGCCATCCCCCCTGCGGGGTGATTTCTCTCTTTCTGTCTCTCTGTCTCTCTCTGTCTTTCTGGTGCATCCTATAGCAAAAACCTCTCAAAAAAATAAATAATTCATACAGGAAAGTGTTAGGATGCAAAATTAACTTACAAAAATCTTTGGCATTTCTATATACAAACAACCACCAAACAGAGACAGAACTGAAGAAATTAATCCCATTTACAAAATGTATATGATACCTAGGTATAAAACTAACCAAGAAAGTCAAAGACCTCTATAAGGAAAACTATGAAAATCTTAAAAAAAGAAATCAAAAAGGACACAACAAAATAGAAGGACATCCCAAGTTCCCAGACTGGGAAAATTAATATAATTAAAATGGCAATCCTACCCAAATTAATCTACATATTTAATGCAATCCCTGTAAAATTGCAAGAGACATTCTTCACAGCTCCAGAGAAGACAATTAGAGAATTTGTCTGAAATCATAAAAGACCACATAATGCCAAAGCCATCCTGTGCAAGAAGAGTGGAGTGGGTGGCATCTTTCTTCCTGACCCCCAAATATATTACAAAGCTGTAATAATCAAAACAGCATGGAATTGTCACAAAAACAGACATAAGTACCAATGGAATAGAGACCCCAGAAATAAACCTCAAAACATATAGCCAACTGATCTTTGACAAAGGGTATCAGTCAATCCAGTGAAAAAAGGAAAACCTCTCTAGCAAATGGTACTGGAAAAAGATGAATCTGAACCCCTATATTTCACCATGAAGAAAAATCAACCCAAAGTGGATCAAAGATCTAAACCTAAGATGGAAAACTATAAAACTACTGCTGGAAAACACTGAGGAAACTCTCAGAGACATTGGATAGATAAAGACTTCTTAAGCAAGACCTCCCCAAAGCACAGGCAATAATCCTCAAAATAGACAGGTGGGATTACATCAGATTAAGAAGGTTTTGCACAGCAAAGGACACAGTAATTAATGTAAATTGACAACCCTCTGAATGGGAGAAAATTTTTGTTAACTGCCTCAGATAAGGGACTAATAATCAAATTCACAGGGAACTAAAGCAGCTTACCCAGAAGAAAATGATTAACCCAATTAAAAGATGGGGAAATGAGCTGAAGAAACAACTCTCTAAGGAAGACATATGAACAGTCAAAAAGCATATGAAAAATGCTCAACATCCCTCACCACAAGGGAGATACAGATCAAAACCACAATGAGATACCACCTGACCCCAGTCAGAATAGCAAAGATTAAAAAAGCAAAAACTAATAAGTGTTGGCAGGGATGTGGTCAAAAGGGAACTCTCATACATTGTTAGTGGGAATGTAAATTGGTCCAGCCACTGTGGAGAACAATATGGAGGTTCCTCGAAGACCTTCAAATAGAACTACCATATGACCCAGCAATTCTACTCCTGGGTATCTACCCAAAGGACAGGAGAACTTTCAGTCAGAAAAGCGTTTACATAGCTATGTTTATTGCTGCATTATTCACGATTGCTAAGAAATAGAACCAAACAAAAAATCCACAAACAGATGAATGGATTGAAAAAGTGTGGCACTTATACTCCATGGCATACTATTCAGCCATAGAAAACAACAAGACCCTGGCATTTGATAGAAAGTGGATGAACATGGAAGATTTATTGCTGAGTGAAGCAAGTCAGGCTATGAAAGAGAGACATTATATGTCTCCACTTAACATATACCAACTATCTACACTCTACGGTAGAGAGTGAAAGACTGGAAGGCATAAAAGCATTAAAAATTGTTATGGACACTGCGGACAAAGTGGAAGGAGAGTGGGAGGAGGAATAGTGGAGGAAGGGAAATTTGGAAATAATATGGAGAAGACAGATATGGTTTGTTGCCTGTTGGTGATGTCATGCAGAGTAGTCTCAATTTGTCTGTTGTGTGGTGTATATTATGTTGGGTAAAATCTCTTTACAAACTAAGTGATGTATAATGATTGAATGTATAAATAATACTAGTAAAAATCTGTAATAAAAAATAAATAATGAAGCAACAATAAGAATTTGTTAGGTGTGTGCACGTGGAAAACAGATTCTAAATGAGGATATTGCCCTCTAGTGCTGAAATGCAGCCCAGTCAGAAGCACTCTTCCAAAAGCACAGCTGAATATTACTGAGCTTTCTGTGTTTGCTCCAAAGAACCTGATTATTGCTCTGATTTTGATTTATATATAGTTGCTCAAAAGAATTAACGTTATTACAGAGTGTTGGGGAAATCTGCAACAAACAATAACTGCTGCCTTCTGAGTACCTGTTGTAAAACTTATAGGGACTGTAATTTTACGTAACTGTAAAGAAGAAGTGGTGGCACCTTAGAGGTAGCAACTTATTTCAGTGAAGTTTGGCTCTTCACTTAAAGGGTTTCTTTCCCATTCCTGGTGATTGCTACTTTACTGTATAAATCTTGCCATTAGCATACAGTCTTCTGTCCTTCCTGGAATATAATCTTACACCTTTTCTATACCTTGTATTAAATATCGCTAGTGTTAAATTCTGGATACAATGTCTGGATATTGGATTCTGGTTTCTAACTGAGCAAATGTGAGGTTTTTTTCACTAAGTACCAAGCAAAAGATTTATTTGGGTTTTGTTATCAGGGAGAGAAAGTATGTCCAAATGGTTCTTTCCTCTGACAAATTTTATTGATCAGAGTCTGAGCAGAAGATAAACCCACATAATAATTTGAAAAGGAAAAAGTTCAAGGACCCAGTCATGGTGATGTGTGCTGCTGAGATGCTGGGCTCTAAAGGCTGGGGCCTCATGTAGGCCTGGGTTTGATTCCCAGACTAAAGATGGGAGTGGTGGTATGCACCTGTACTCTTCTTGACTTTAGGTGGTTGAGGCAGGAGGATCCTGAGCTCAAGGCCAGTCTGAGCCACATAGAAAGAAGCTGTTTGAAAATTAGCCCATTGCAGAGAGATAAACTGCAACACAATAACTGTCGAGGATCTCAATACCCCACTGACTCCTCTGGACAGATTTAAACAAAAAATAAAGAGATACAAGATCTAAACGATACCATACATGAAATGTATTTGGCAGACATCTATGGCATATTTCACCCAACTACTACAAAATACACATTTTTCTCACACCAACATGGACCATTTTTGAAGACTGACCACGATAGGACATAAAACAAGCCTTTACAAATTCAAGGATATAGAAACTATATATAGCATATTTTATGACCATGATGGAATCAAATTTGAAATCAGCTACAGAAAGAGTGCTTGAAAATTTACAAACACATGCAAACTAAACAACCTACTCCTAAATGACTTTATAATTATAGAAGAAATTAAGACTGAAGTCACAAGATTCATAGAAACCAATGATAATGCACAAAGAAGTATTTATAACCTATGGGACATGGCAAAAGCAGTCATAGGGAAGTGCATAGCAATTAGTGCCCACGAGAAAAAAGCAGAAAGGTGGCAAATAAACAACCTAATGAGGCATCTCAGGGACCTGGAAAAACAACAATAAAACCAAAAAAATATTCCAGGAGAAAAGAAATAATAAAAACAGCTCAGGGAACTGGAAAAACAACAATAAAACCAAAAAAAATATATTCCAGGAGAAAAGAAATAATAAAGATTCAAGCAGAAATAAATGAAATAGAGAATTAAGAACTATACAGAAATAAATGAAGCCAAAAGCTGGCTCTTTGAGAAGATAACAGAATTGACACACCATTAGCTAGATTAATCAAGGACAGAGAAAGGAACCAGATAAGTCAAATCAGCAAGGAAACAGGCATTATTACAATAGACATAACAGAAATACAAAATATCATCAGAGAGCACTGTGAGCCACTATATGTCAACAAACAAAACTAGATGAGGTGGACAAATTCATGGACATGTATAACTTACCAAAATGGAATCAGGAAGAAATAGAAAGTCTAATAGACCCATAACAAGCAGTGAGATTGAATAAGTAATAGATAGTCTCCCAAAAAGGAAGAGTCCAGGTCCGAATGGCTTTGCTTCTGAATTCCACAAAACTTTTAAAAAAGAACTAACCACAATTCTCCTTAAACTGTTCCTAAATATTTGAAAGGAAGGAATCCACAATCTATGAAGCCTCCATCATTTTAATTCCAAAACCAGACAAAGACATGACAAAATAAGAAAACTTCAGGCCCATATACCTGATGAATAAAGATGCAAAAATTCTCAACAAGACATTAGAAAATAATTTTCAACAACATATTAAAAAGATTTTACACCATGACCAAGTGGGACTTATTCCACGGATGCAAGGATGGTTCAATATATGTGAAACAATAAATGTAATACATCACATTAACAAAACAAAAGATAAAAACCATATGATAATATCAATTAATGCAGAAAAAGTATTAGATAAAATATAAAATCCCTTCATGATTAAGACTCTCAGTAAAATTGGCATAGAAGGGACACTGCTTAACACAATAAAAGTTATCTATGGAAAACCCATAGCTAACATCATACTGAATGTCCACTAAAAACTGGAACAAAACAAGGTTGTCCACTTCTCCACTCCTTTTTTAACATAGTACTGGAAGTTCTAGCCAAAGCAACGAGACAAGAGAGTCAAATAAAAGGCATCTGAATAGGAAAAGAAGTGAAATTATCTCTACTTGCAGATGACATGATGCTATACATAGAAAATCCAAAAGAATCCATGAAAAAACTCCTGGAAGTGATAAACAAACATAGTAAAATAGCAAGATACAAATAACAACATACAAAAATCTATATCATTATTATACACAAACTATGGACAAACTGAGACAGAATTGAAGAAGGAAATTCCATTTACAATCACCATGAAACAAATAAGGTATCTAGGAACAAACCTTACCAAAGACCTCCAAGATCTCTATAAGGAAAACTATAGAAAACTAGAAAAAGAATTTTAAAATGATTAAAAAAAAATGGAAAAACATCCTATGTTTTGGGATTGAAAGAATTAATATAATCAATATGGCAGTCCTACCCATCTACAAATTCAATGCAAATTCAGTGCAATACCAATCAAACTATTGATATTCACAGAAATAGAAAAAAATCATAAAATTTGTCTGGAAGCATGAAAGGCCCTATATTGCCAAAGCAATATTGTACAAGGAGAATAACGTAGGAGACATCTCACTTCTTGACTTGAAAACATATTACAAAACCATGATAATTAAAACAGAATGGTATTGGCAACAGACAGGTAGACCTATGGAACAGATTAGAGAACTCCTAAACTGCAAAACATACAGCCAACTGATCCTTGACAAAGGGCACAAGATCATCAAGTCAGAAAAAGGAAATCTCTTCTGCAGGTGGTGCTGGGAGAACTAGATATCCACCTGCAGAAGAATGAAGCTGGATCCTTATCTCTCACTGTTAACACAAATTAAGTCGAAATGGATTGAGGATCTAAACACAAATCCTCAAACTATAAAAATACTTGTGGAAAGGAAAAACTCTTGGAGACCTTGGAGTAGGCACAGACTTGTTAAAGCATAGGAAATAGTCAAAAAATAGACAAATGGGACTATATTAGACTGAGAAGCTTCTGCAGAGCAAAAGAAAGAGAGTGAGAAGACAACCCTCAGAGTAGGAGAATATATTTGCAAATTATACCTCAGATAAGGGACTGATAACCAGAATATACAGGGAACTCAAGCAGCTTACACACATACACACACACACACACACACACACACACAATCAATTCCACACACACACAAAATCAATTCAATTAAAAGATAGGAAAAGGAGCTGGACAGACAATTCTCCGAAGAAGATATACAAACAGCCCAAAAGCATGTGAAAAGATGCTCAACATCTCTTATCATAAGGGAGATGCAAATCAAAACCATAATGAGATACCATTTAACCCCAGTCAGGATGGCTAAAATAAAAAAGATAAATAATGATAAGTGCTGGCCAGGTTGTGGTGATAAGGGAGTTCTCCTACACTGTTGGTAGGAATGTAAATTAGTACAACCACTTTGAAGAAGAATATGGAGATTGCTCAGAAGCTTACAAATAGAACTACCATATGATCTAGTAATTCCACTCTTAGATATTCACCCAAAGGATAGAAAATCCCTCAGATGGAAAAAATACTTGCACATCCATGTTTATTGCAGTATTATTTATAATCACTAGGAATGGAATCAACTCAAATGCCCAAAAAATAGATGATTTGATTTAAAAATGTGGCATATGTTCTCTATGGAATACTATTCGGCCATAGAAAAACAAAATAAAATGCTGACATTTGTTACAAAGTGGTCGAATATGGAAGACTTAATGCTTATATGCAATTTTTAGAATTTTGTACATGTTTTTAACTTTATTCTTCTCCTTCGTAAGAACACTCACTGCTTAATAGAAATCATGAAAGCAAATGCATTAACCAGAGAGAGAGAGAGAGAAAGAGAGAGAGAGAAAGAGAGAGAGAAGCAGCCCTCAACAGTGTTTGGCATGCCTCGGTCCCCTTCCCCTAGAGCTAAGAGCTCTATCTAGGTCATCAGAACCTTGGGCATCTACATTTTCACTTGGAATGTTTCTTGTTGACCAGGGTGGGGATCTTGTTGACCAAGGTGGGGATCTGAATCACAGTCAACCACATGGCTTCCAGCTCTGCAGTCTGACAGGTTCTAGACTGCACCCCAGAGGCTGGGCCTCATTGATTTTTTTTTTTTTTTCCAGAGGGCACCTGCATTGGTCAGAGATAGACATAGAGAAAAGGAGAACAAAAAGTGCCTTCCATGGAGAATGGTCACTCCATTTCTCCCTCCTTTTGGTATTGGGGTATGTATGCACACCTGCCTGGTGTATTTCTTAAGCCCCTGGGTCTAGGACTCAAACTGCAGTTGGCCTTGTGGCATCTGGCTGCCTTAACCACCAGGTAATGGAGCCAGCTCTCAGTTTTTAAAGGTAGGCATGTCAATGTCAAAACTCCCAATTATTTCCCCAAATACAATATAATTATCAGATTTAAGCATAACAAAAATATTCATGGTGGTTTTGTAAGTATTTGAAAAGTAGGGACCGCCTAACCCATCAGCACAAGCACGTAAAGATGTCTAGGAGCTTTGGTGTGATGAAGGCTAAGAGAAGCCCGGCAGCCATGCCTGCGGTCACTGAGTCTTTCTTCTCCTCCCCTTTCCAGCTAGTTTTCTCATGCATTAGGCTGAATAAGTTCGATTCCGTCCTACCTCCTCCAGGCATTAGGGCCTCCAAAGTGAGGAAGTGGGTTTTTTTCATATATTTTTTTGCAAGAGTCTGTGATAGACTCACGTCGCTTCTTATTTAGGTTCTGAACAGAATTTACCAATGAAGTCATCCGAGTCTGGAGTTTATGGGATGCTTTTTAACCACAAGTTTGTTTCCGTAAATTGATATAGTGATATTTGGGTTGTCAGTTTCTTCTTGAATGAGATCTGGTAGTCTGTGTCTAATAAGAAATATGTCTATCTCATCGAAATTTTGGACTTCATTGGCTCAAAGTTGCTACCATTCTCTTATACTTTCACTGTGTAGGATCTGTGATGATAATCCCTTCTTTTATTCCCAATACAGTATTTTTCCCCTGTAGTCTGGTTACAGAGTTATCAGTATTAATCATTTGGGATTGATTGATAATTTGGTTTCATTGATTTCCTATACTTTTTTTTGACCACTTTATATTCAATTTTGCTCTTACCTTTGTAATTTCTTTTTAAAAATAATTTCTTTCTTTCTAGGCAAAGAGATTTAAATTTAATATTCTCTCTCTCTCTTTTCCTAGTTTAACTTTTAATGGCAGCTTAGGCCATTATAGATCTTCTTTTCTAATATAAGCACTTAATGCTATTAATTTCCCATCCAGCTCTCCAACTACCCACAGCATATCCCATGTGAATCTGTAGGTGCTGATCACGCTCTAACTGCTTTATCTATGTTCCACAAATTTTAACATCTCATGTTTCTTCTGGTTTCATTGTTCAGACTCAGCAAGGTCTACAAAGACAAAGCCATGGGGCAGCTGTGGTGAAGTGGGAAGTCCACTGCTGGATCAGTTTCCAGTGGGAAGCCTCACTGAGTGAAGGATTTGTGAGATTTTGGAGAGACTACACGGAAAGCCAAGGAGTGGAGGCTCTATTTTTAGAGAGAGATTTTTTTCTTCAGAGTTTGTTTGTTTTTACTATAAGGTACATGTGTTCACCATAGAGACAGAGGAAGACAGATAGAAAGCAAGAACTCACCCCCCAGGTGGAAGGCCATGCTGCAATCCCTTCTCCTACATTCTCCTCTCAGGATCTTAGACACAGGCACACACACACACACCCAGTTTGAGTTTTAAGCCACTGGGTCTGGGACTTGAACCACAGTTGACCACTTGGGAGTCCAGTGATGTAACCATTACACAATCTGCTGATCCCACGGAGCTCTTTTAAAAATTTTTAAACTTTTTTTTTTTCAAGTTTTTTTATGTAGGGTATGTGCACTCATCAGAGAGACAGAGAGGGAAAGTGAGAAATCACACCCCATGGAGGATGGCAATGCCACAATCCCCTCTGAAGATTTTGAGCACACATGCCCACATGCTCCACAAACCGTACTTAGTGATGTGTGAGTCTAGTACCTTAACCACTACACACCCGCTGGCCCCAAGGGGAAGGTTTTTGTTTTTTTTTTTGTCTGTTTGTTTTTTGAGAGATTTGTGTTACTGGGCATGTACACTTGCCAGAGAGATAGAGTGAAAAATCACCCCCTGGGGTATGGCCATGGCAATCCCTTCTCTTCTATTCTCTTGGAATTCTGGGTGTGCACATACATGTGTCTGGCATGAATTTCAAGTCATCAGATCCAGGACTTGAAGCACAGTCAACCACATATTAGTCCAGTGCCTTAGCCATTATGCTACTCTGGTCCCCAAGGGGAAGTTTTTTTTTTTTTTGGAGAGGTTTTTGCTATAGGGTGCGTGCGCTCACCAGACAGACAGAGACATAGAGACAGAAAGCGAGAAATCATCCCCCAGGGGGGATGTTCACGCTGCAGTCCCTTTTCCTCATCTTGGGATTTTGGGTACACACGCACACGCGCCTGGCGTGAGTTTTAAGCCACCGGGTCCGGGACGCGAACCTCGGTCGACTACGTGGGAGTCCAGCGACATAGCCATTACGCTAACTGCTGGTTCCCCCCAAGGGGAAGTTTTTAAAGACAGCTTATGTCTGTCTGTGACCGTGTTTTTTTTTCTTTTTTTTTGGGGGGGGGTGGCTCATGTGCTCACAAGATAGGAGAGAAATAGGGGAAAGTGAAAACTCACTTTCCCCTGGGGGCAAGGCTGTGCATGAATCCCATCTCTTCCATTCGCCTCTCTGGACTTGGGGCATGTACTTACACGTTGCTGGCATGATTTTCAAGCCCCCAGGTCCAGGACTCGAACTGCCGTTGGCCATATGGGAATCCACTGCCTTAATCACTGTGCCACCTGCTGACCCCAGCTATTGCAGATCTTAGCCAGGCTTTCCCTGGTGCTTTCATCTGAGCCAGCAAGTTACCCTTTGGCAATCAGCCTCCTCTAGACTCTAGGTGGGTTTTCATTTCCAGCTCTCAGCCCTTAAGATGTGTTGTGAGGGGAGTGTAGATTAAGGAAGCAGAGCCCAGATGGCTGACTTTGCTGTTTGCTGAACCCAACAGCCTGAAAAATCACACTGTGTGTGTGTGTGTGTGTGTGTGTATGGTCAAAATCCCAAGAGGAGAATGGAGAAGGAATTGCAGCGTGGCCATTTCTCTGGGGAGTAAATTCTCACTTTCTCTCTCTGTCTCTCTTGGACTCTATGGCAAAAGATTTTTACACTCTATGGCAAAAAACTAAAAAATAAAAAGAAGAAAAATTGTGCTGAGAGGATGTGCCCCTGGGGGATGCCAGCTGTGCACAAGTAGAACGGGTAAAAATGTGTACTTGCCCTTCGCTGCAGGCCTTCTCTTTTCAGTCCTCCCTCCACTTTCCCTCAGTTCTTGCTCCCTTGGGGCTTTGAAAAACATCCTCTCCAAAAGTTGATAGGTGGAAATGAGTTTAGACTGATACTCTTGTTCCTATTTGCATAAGAAACTAAAGGCCTTTGCGACTCAATGAATTACTTTTCAAAGGCTGAATTTCAGTGGAGGAAATGAGGGGAAATTATCTCTGCTGGAGCCTTTCTAGGCCCCTCAAATTACAGTACTGATAGCATCTACTTTTGTGTGGTTAACAGTCCCTGAAGAATATAGGGTATTGAATTGATTTCCTTAGAGCTTTGTGAAATCTAGGCTTTTGTTCTTTTTATTTTACCGAAAGAATTATTTTCTATTTTGTTTTGTGACTATTTCCAAATTTGCCACACCAAAACAAGCAAACCATGCAAAAAACAAATGTGCCTAATAGAATTGTCAAACATTAGCTTCATGGAAGATAGAGCTATTATTGAATGATTCTCCTATTACTGTATTTGTTTTATTTAAAGTATTCTAGGATGTGTTAACTTTAAGGAAGCCCTAGGTCACAGGACTCCAAGCTGTTCTGTGGTTTACATATGCAAGTTCAGTGCCAGTGCAACACTTCTTTTTCCTTATTTTGCTCATTGTAAAACCCTGGAAATAAGGCCATGTTTTCTCTGGAATCCTTGACAATTTCTAGCAGTTCTACTGCCATTGAAAAATGCTGACTTCTCTTTGCTAGGAGAGCATTTACATTTTCTTCTTAAACCAGCATAGAATTCCAAATATCTGCTGAGAGCTGACAATCCCTTTCAGGGCAAATATGTTGGTGAAGCTTATGAATAAAGATTATTCACCATCTGCCTTCTGTTTTTATTTATTAACGATATTAACCCTTTGCCATACATAATGCAAATTTTTCCCCAGTTCATTGTTTGGCTTTTGATTTTTTAAAAATAGAATATTTCGTTCCCACAAATGTGTATTTGTATGGCAAATCTTTTCATCTTTTCACTTAGTGTCTGATGTGTGCTAATCTGTTTTTTCTCAATAAAAAGGAAAACTTCCTCATGAGGTCACTCTTTTGGCTTAGGCACCTTCAGCCCTGTTGGTCTCAGAAGACAGGTTAGACTTACTTGGGGCCCTCGGGGTGGTGAGTTTTGCGACCTAATACCCCCACATGTAGGTCGAGCTTTCCGTACAGACGGGTTGCTTTAGGAGCGCTGAACACTGTTAGTCTGGCTTCTTTCATCTGGACTTCTTACAGCCACAGCAGCTTGAGGTGCATTCGCAGCTACGTTGTCATAAGCAAATGAACAGCTTTGGGGAAAGGAGTGTCCAGGATGGTGGTGACCCTGCCACCACCACCGGATGTTGTGATGGCTGAGAGCTGCTGGGAACACTGGTATACACAACAGCAGAACACAGCAGGGAGTAATGTCAGCCTTATCCTTCCTGCACCCTCAGCACATGGACACTATCAATTTCTCCATCCTTAAAAGACTTTCTTGCCTGTGCCCTGTCGCCATTATGCCTCAGGTGACCTTGGGAGGTGACAGCAGACCCCGCATCCTGCATTCTAGAGACACCCACACTGACCTGACCTCTGGAGGAAGGTGCAAGTGGGAGGAAATGCACCTGCTTCTGCCACAGCTGAGCATGAGACTTGGCACCTACTCACAGGCACTTTGGTAAGGGAAAGTGAAGTGCAAGAAACCAAATGTAACCTTTGAAAACAGTGACACCTATTAGGAAGATGCTGATCCAGAAAGACTCACTGGAAAGGAGGGGAGATAAAGTGAAGCAGTGTTTGATCATTTGTGTTTCAGCAGGTCTTCTTGAAGTTTAGCTGAAAATATGACTACTCTTGTTTCAGAGAACTGCTTTTTTCAGTACCAGCTGCATCAACAAACTGGCCCTTTGGTGTTAAGTGTCTGCTATTCCTTTATTTTTTTTTTCTTTAAAGGGTTTGGTCATAGAGTGAGTATACTAGACAGTGAGAGACAGAGAGAGGGAAAATGAGAAGTCACTCATACAGAAATCCCTTCTCCTCTCAGGACTTTGGGCATACATGTACATGGGCCCCAGATGACTTTTAAGCCACTGGTCCAATCTTCGAACTTTGGTTAGCCTTATGGGAATCCAGTGCTTAACTGCCATGCTACCTGCTGATCCCCGCAGCCTCTATTTTTTCTATAGAGTGTGTGCATTCACCAGAGAGAGAGACAGAGAGAGGAATCACCCCCCAGGGGGTATGGTCCTGCCACAGTCACATCTCCTCCATTTTCCTCTTGGGATTTTGAGCATATGAGCATATGTGCCTGGTGAGTTTCAAGCCACTAGGTCCGGGACTGGAACTGAAGTCCTCCATGTTGGAAGTCCAATCCTTAAAAACCATGCCACCTCCTGGCCCCCTTTAGTTCCTTTTTCATTCCTCTCTAGTGATACTGTCAGTTCTAAAAGAACACTCCTGTATAAGTTCCTTGATTCTGGCTTCTATATATATATATATTTTTTTTTTTTTTTTGAGAGATTTTCACTGTAGGGCGCGTACGCTTGCCAGACAGACAGAGAGACATAGAGACAGAAAGCGAGAAATCACCCCCCAGGGGGGATGGTCACGCCGCAATCCCTTCTCCTCCATTCTCCTCTCAGGATCCTGGACCCACACGCACATGCGCCCAGCGTGAGTTTAAGCCTCTGGGTCTGGGACTCAAACCACAGTCAATTACACCAACTGCTGCTGCCAATTCTGGCTTATGTTGAAATGATTCCCGACTATACTTTGTCAATAGTTTCTTCATTGTCACATTTATTGGTTTAATTGTCAGAAGTTTAAGAGACATAGCATTGCCTGTGGATCCATTTGTCAGCTGGAAATGCTGCTTCATTCACTTACAATCCATAATTTTGAGTAAATTGAAAAGCCTATATCAATAATAATTTGTTAACATGTTCCCATATTAAAACTAATTAAAAATTACAACTACAATAAGAGTCATAATTTTATAATTGGGAAAGAATTAGGACAAATTATAAAACATTAACTGGGCTGGGTTGGTCCTATAGCTCAATGGTTAAGGGAACCAGATCCCACGGATCCCAACCACGGTTGGGATCCTGGTCTGGTGACTTGAAAACCCTGCTGGGTCTGGGTGTGTGTTCATGCGTGCCTCAAATCTTAATGGGATGGAAAAAATGGTGGAAAAGGGATTGTGGTATAACCAGACCCTGCTGGAGGGTACTTTCTCTCTCTGGCAAATACACATGCCCCCTAACCAAAAAAAAAAAAAAAAAAAAGACTAAATTGAGGATTTATTCCTCTAACTTGCCTGTGTTTCCAGCATGCATTTTTCTGGGCTATGATATTATTTATAAAATAGTGTTTTCCTTTAAAAACAAAATAATTCTAAGAAGTTTTGTACTTGTTTAGGAATACTATATTACAAATATTAATTTGTTATTGACATGAAAGTAAAATATGGTAACATATTGGGCTATACTGATGCTTGTGTTCCCCAAAAGCTACTGGAAACAAACTTATGTAAATCTGAGATTTCACTACCAACTTTAAAGCATGAACTTAAATAAACATTTAAATCAAATTAAAAAAAGAAACAAAACCTAACTTTCTTCCTTAACCCCAACAAAGTAACGATCATCCCTCTATACTCCCCCTTAATAAACACATATTTTTACTTATCTATTGTTATAATTAAAACAGATGATGATTGTTTTTAACATTGTAATACATGTGTCTTTCCATATCCCTATGTGCTTATCATGTCCATTGGCCACATTTTATTCTATTAGTTGAAAATATGGTAATTTCCTTTACCTTTTCATCTTAGCCTGAGTCTCCCCTAAAAGTAGACTTTAGCCAAGGATTTGGGTATAAGAAGTTGACTTGGATGGGAACCAGCAGTTAGCGTAATGGCTATGTCGCTGGACTCCCATGTAGTCGACTGCGATTCGTGTCCCGGACCCGGTGGCTTAAAACTCACGCCAGGCGCGTGAGCGTGTGTGCCCAAGATCCCGAGAGGAGAATGGAGGAGAAGGGATTGCGGCGTGACCATCCCCCCTGGGGGGTGATTTCTCGCTTTCTGTCTCTATGTCTCTCTCTGTCTGTCTGGCGAGCGCATGCGCCCTACAGTGAAAATCTCTCAAAAAAAAAAAAAAAAAGAAGTTGACTTGGGAGGTAATCCCAAGAAACAATGGAGAGAGTGGGGTTGGGACAGGAAAAGAAGAGTCACTGAGGCTGCGTTAATGATGGGATACTTCTAGGGACAACTGAAGCTCAGTCTCATTAGGATGCCTCTAGGAAACTGTGTGGAACACAGCTTGGAATTTTCCCACTTGAGTTGAGAAAGCCGGAGTCATCAACTCCAACCCCTTCTCATTTGACAATCAGTCTGGGTGTTAACTGCCTGGTCCTCCTGGCCTGCTGTGCATGTAAGACCACACACTACTTGGATAGAGGGCACCTGCAGGTTGGAGAGGTGCAGGAGCCAGTGGGCAGAATGAGAGCCATCTTCAGAGAGACTCCAGGGTTGGCATAGGCAGACCATGGATGCACTTTCCATAGCATGTATATTCCTTGATTTGCTCATCACTGTGTCACTGATGCTTCTTTAAGGAGGCTTTTAGGCATGTCTAATATGAGTGACTCCCTTGGGATAGCTGGTGATACTGCTGCAGTTATCCCCAGGCTCTAACAATGTTTAGCCTGTCCCTCATAGATTGCTTACCTGAATTCTCCTGGCTAAGACAACATTCTACTGGACTGAACTCCTTGCCTACTGGGGTGACCAGCTCTTCTCTGGTGAGTCTTGTTCCTCGGTGACCTTGACCTTTTAAAGACGTGAAAGCATTGGGGCTGGCAGGTGGTGTGGTAGTTAGGGTGCTAGACTCCCATATGACTGACCGTGGTTTGAATCTGGACCTGGTGGCTTGCTTTCTCCCTTTCTCTCTCTTTGGTCAAATTAAAAGGCAATAATAATAAATGAAATTAAATCTTAAAAAAAAAAGATATGGAAGCATTAAGAGGTTCCTCAGACAGACTACTCCCTGCTCCCAGTGTATAGCAGAGACCCCGATTCCTTTTTATAATCATGGTCAGTATCCTTACTAACATATTAACTCGTACAGAGGAGGCCCCAGTGGCCAGGAGGCAGTGATGACTTTAGGTTTAGTGGAGTGCTTCACTGTGTCTCTTGTATGCATGTCCTGTCCCCAGAGATTATACCTTCTAATGTTTCAGGACTTGAAGTCTCAAGGACAGGAACCCACACAAATGATGGAAGTGATAGAGGGGTCATCCTCCTCTGTTCAAGCTTCGATAATAACATGCTATAGGCTTGGGGGCTTAAGAACAATCTATTTCTTGAAGTTCTAGAGACTGGAAGTCTAAGATCAAGGTGCCGGCCGACTTGGTGTCTGGTGAGGGCCACCTTTTGGTTCATAGAAGGTGCTCTTGCCGCACCCTCACATGGTAGACAAGGGAATGAGCTCCCTTGGACTTCTTTTAGAAGGGCAGTAATCCTTCTCCTGAGGGTTCCTTTCTCATGACCCAGAGGTTCCACCTTCTAATACCATCACTTTGAGGTTTAGGATTTCAACATCTGAGTTTTGTGGTTACACAAATACTCAGATCATATCAGGTGTTATTCATACTTATACCCATTCGTCCTCAGGCCCATGTATTGTAACTATTAGGGAAACTTATTTCATAATGGCTATAGATTCAATGTTTATGTCTCATTTTGAGGGCCACATCTCAACTTTACAGGGCATTGGCCCTGAGCCAGTACCTTAGCTGTGTCTTCAAGAGATCATTTCAATGGTCTGTCAGATTGGCAGCCTTCTGGGTGGTGTGGTAACAATAGGACCATCGGGGTACTGTGACCATGGGGTACTGTTGCACTGTTGTGAAGTGGGTCCCTTGGTTCAGGAAGATCTTGTATGGGATCCCATGTTGGCTAATCAGATGTTCTGTAAACTCTCTGGTAGCGTGGTGTTGACAGTTGATATAGGCCAAGAAGGCAAACCCCACACTTGGAATATACACTCACCCAATAAGGGGGAATGGCTGCCTCTCTAGGGTGCAAAGGATCCAATGAAATCCACTTGTCCCAAGTGACCTGTTGGCCTCCTGAGGGAATGTACCGTACTGAGGGCTCAAGATTGTTTCCTGTTGCTGCTATTTAGCAGTGCAGTAACCAGATTAACCTTAATAAGAAAGAGCTCATATTATTGGGCTTCTGCATAAACTACATCACTGCCATCACCATCACTGTACTCACAGGCCTATTGAGAGGACAGGATAAGTCGACATTTCCAGAACAAGCCTTTCTGTAAAACTCTCTATGCCAGACAGTCTAGCAGTCATCGCCCTGCATCATGGAGATCAGCATCTGGTTCCACTCTCACTGGTCTATACGTGCAGTTCTTCTCCAGACCTGCTCTATTATGTCTTCCACTCTTTCTCACTTTGTCCTTCTGGTCCTCTGATCCCCCAACAGAACTGTTTGCCCCTGCTCAGGAGTTCTTGAATATCTGTATCTCTGGCCACTTCCTCTCTACCCAGTCAATGACTATGTGAGCTTCTTAAAGCTTTCCCCATCGAGAGGATTTCTGAGGTGCACTGTAGTGTGGAGCTGATTATAGTTTCCCAAAGATACAATTCTGAACATTGTAATTCCATTAGCTGGTATCTTGAAAGATCAAAACCCCCAAAGTCTAAATTACTGAAAAATTACAATTCTGGGGGATGGGGTAAGAAGCTAAATTCTGGAGAAGGGATTAGGCTTCTTTCCAACTAATGAAGTTCCAGGAGTTTTTAATAAATTAAAGCTGCATTCATCTGTACTTCTATCTTCAGACCCCTGGCATAAGGGACACTGAGGCAGGGCTTCCCGCTCCAGCTCCAGCCCCAGGACCCCCAAGCCAGAGACCCCTATGTCTGCCAAAAAAAACCTCAGCTCTTCAGCCACCTCACTTCCATCTTCAGACCCCTGGCATAAGGGACACTGAGGCAGGGGGACACTGAGGCAGGGCTCTCCGCCCTAGTTCCAGCCCCAGGACGCCCAAGCCAGAGACCCCTATCTCTGCCAGCCAGGTAGGCATTTTGTTTTCCTTCTCCTCTTCTTTCATTTGTAAATTTCTACTTCTCCTTAGAACACAAGAGCATCCTCAGCTCTACAGTCACCCCACTTCCATCTTCAGACCCCTGGCAAAATTTTCTTTATTCTCCTTATTATTTTCTTCCCACTTATTTGCTCTTATCTTCCTTTATCTCCACCCTCCTGGATGGTCTAGATAGGTCTAAAATTACAGTTCTAAAATATTATAGTATTTTAAGACTCTCTGGGATCCTCCCTTTTCCTGAACCACCTATGATAAAGGAGATACTTTTCTTCATACGCCTGAATAGGATACTTCTCCTCGGATCAAATTACTAAACACAACAGAAGAAAGGCTTCCTCAGTCTTCAGTCCACAGCAAAAGCGAAACACACTTGCCCCTATTCAAGGAAACGTTCTCTTAAAAGGTATTCCAAACTGAGCACATCTCCCAATGGTTAGAAGTAGAAGAAGAGCCTCAGGTCTGAATAAAGCAGGAAATATGTCTCCATCAAAAGAACGCAGTGACTCCCTTCCATTTCTGGAAAAAACAGAGGACATTACCAAAATGTCCGGGAAAGAATTTGGAACATTCATGGTGAACAAATTCTATGAGTTGGAACAGAAAATAGACAATGAACTACAGGAGATTAGAAAGTCCTTCCATGATATGAAAGAAGAAATGGACATGCAAAGAAAGAATCAGATGGAACTAGTAGAGGTCAAGTCTGTAATACAGGAAATCAAAAACTCTCTTGAAAGTATTAAAAGTTGATTAGACCATGCTGAAGATCGAGTCTCCAATGTAGAAAATAAAACCTCTGATATAGAGAAAACCACCAAAAAGATAGAGAAAATAACCAAAAACACAAGGATAGCATATGAAAAATACTAGATTCCATTAGACGCCCTAACATCCGAATAATTGGTATCCCAGAAGCTGAAGAAACTAATAAGGGCATGGAAAACCTAGTCCATAAAATTTTGGAAGAAAATTTCCCAAGTCTAGAGAGACACTCAAGCATCCAGATCCAAGAAATACAAAGGACCCCAAATAGAATCAACCCAAGAAGATCTTCCCCAAGGCATATCATAGCCAGACTGACTAAGACCACAGATGAAGATAAGATACTAAAGCTGGCAAGAGAGAAACGACAAGTGACTTACAAAGGTCACCCCATCAGGCTAACACTAGACTTTTCAACAGAAACAATGCAAGCAAGAAAAGAATAGGAAGATGTATTGAAAGTGTTAAGAGAGAAACAATTTCAACCAAGATTATTATATACTGCAAGATTATCCTTCATAAGGGAAAAAAATATTAAAATCGGAATTTGTCAACACTAGGCCAGCTGTTCAAGAAACTCTGAAGAAAGTACTATTCCAGGAAAACTAAAGAAGTAACAGCCAGAAGCAAAGAAGCAAAAGGCAATTAAGACAATGAACATCTTAAACATTGGGACAGATCTGGTAACATCGATAATAACATTAAATGTTAATAGATTAAATCCTCCAATCAAGAGACACAGAATAGCTAAATGGATTAAAAAACAGAAACCCTCTATCTTTTGCCTACAAGAAACCCTCTTCATGGATAAAGACATACAGAAACTGAAAGCGAAGGGTTGGGAAAAGGTTTTCCATGCAAATGGGAAGCAAAAAACAGCTGGAGTAGTGATACAAATTTCTGACATGATAGGCTTTAAACCAAAAACAGTTCAAAGAGATAAAAAAAAGGCACTGTATTATAGTAAAAGGGTCAATCGATCAAGAAGATGTAATGCTTATTAATATCTATGCACTTGGGAACCAGCAGTTAGCGTAATGGCTATGTCGCTGGACTCCCACGTAGTTGACCGCATTTCGGGTCCCAGACCCGGTGGCTTAAAACTCACGCTGGGCGTGTGTGCGTGCGTGCCCAAGATCCCGAGAGGAGAATGGAGGAGAAGGCACTG
>NW_006204127.1:358988-364425 GCF_000334495.1 Tupaia belangeri chinensis
TATCCACCTGCAGAAAGATGAATCTGAACCCCTACCTCTAACCTTTGACAAAAATCAATTCAAGGTGGATCAAAGATCTAAACCTATGACTTCAAACTATAAGACTGCTGCTGGAAAACACAGGAAACTCTGGGAGACACTGGGGTAGGCAAAGACTTCTTAAATTAGACCCCCAAAGCACAGTTGATAATCCCCAATATAGACAAGTGGGATTACATCAAACTAAGAAGTTTCTGCATAGCAAAGAACACAGTATTTAGTGTGAATTGACAGGCCTTAGAATGGGAAAATATTTTTGTAAACTATACGTCAGATAAGGGACTGATAACCAGAATACACAAGGAACTAAAGCGGCTGTTCCAAAAAAAGACAATCAATCCTATTAAAAGATGGGAGAATGAGTTGATAAAACCACTCTCTAAAGATGACATACAAATAGCTAACAGGTATATGAAAATATGCTCAACATCCCTCCTCGTAAGGGAAATGCTGATCAAAACAACAATGAGATACCACCTAACCCAGTCAAAATGACTAAGATTAAAAAAAGCAAAAAGTGCTAAGTTCTGGTGGGTGTGTGTTGAAAGGGGAACTCTCTCACACTTCTGGTGGGGTTGTAAATTGGTCCAGCCACTGTGGAGAACAATTTGTAGATTCCTCAACAATCTACAAACAGAAATACCATATGATCCAGCAATTTCACTCCTTGGTATCTACCTGAAAGACAGAAGGATACTTAATTGGAAAAATGCTTGCACATCGATGTTTATTGCAGCACTATTCATTATTGCTAAGTCATGGAAACAACCCAAATGCCCACGAACCAATGAATGGATAGAAAAACTGTGGCACATATATTCAATGGAATACTATTCAGTCATAAAAAGCAATAAGGCCATGGAATTTGATAGAAAATGGATGAATATGGAAGATATGTTGCTGAGTGAAGCAAGTCTGGCTATAATAGAGAAACATTGTATGTCTCCACTTAACATATACTGACTGTCCGCACTCTTGAGACTTGAAGACTTCAGAACATAAAAATATTTATATTGTTGTAAATACCAGATATAATGTGTGTGAAAGAGGAGGGTCTGAGGAATGACATTTAGAAGAAAAATAGGGAGGCAAAGCATTAATGGGACAAAGAAATGTGTTATTATCTGTTGAAGATATTTTGTAGTTTTATCAACTGTACTAGGGAGAAATGTTCACCTGTTGAAATATCCATTTTGTAAGTCAAATAATAATGTAATTGAATGTATAAAAGAAAATGAAATAAAAAAATAAAATAACAAAAAAATTAAAAATAAAATCTGCATTCATCTGAAGAAGTCCCCAACGTTACCAACTAGCTTGAGAATAATTACTGCACAGTAAGATAAAACTTACTTAAAAACACTTATAAGAGACCAACAGGTGGTGTGCATGGTGATTAAGGTACTCGATTCACAGAGCTGACTATAGTTCAAGTCCTGGACCTGGCAGCTTGCTTTCTTACTTTCTCTCTCTCACAAAAAATTAGCAACAATAAATAAAATTAAACAATTCTAAAAGTAAATAAATAAAACATTTGTGCAGTAGTGTTGCAGTTTGGTCACCTATATCATTTCTACTAAGTTTATGGTTTGTGAATGAGTGCATGCAGAATTTCCACACATCCCCAAAAACTGAGGTATAGGAAAATTCAATAAGAAATATTCATGTTGGTGTATACCGAATTATAGAATAAAAAGAGCAGTGATGTGTAGAAAATGAATGTGAAAGTATTATCTGAGAAGAGCCATGCCCTAAAGGAAAAAGTAACCATTTGTTGCAATGCAAGACTTCTAATATAGTTAATGATTGGGGAAAATGGCCTGCTGTTATGGATCACCTCCATATAATTGCCATAATCTATTCCTGTAATACTCTTTCTCTAAATCAAATTTTCTTTTTAGTGCTTTTTTCTTTTTAGTGTTTTTATTTTGTTTCATTTCCACTTTTTTATATTTTCAGCACTATTTTTTAATATAATTTACTATGCTGTTATTTAATCTTTGCACAATTTCTAATACTGGAGGTATAACTTGTATAAAAACTTTTAGAGAGCTCTAATTCATTTTGTGTATATTTGCAGCTTTGACTCTGAATGTGAATTATCATGACACTGATTTCATGTGTAAGCCTGTGCATGTATGTAAAAACATTGGTGGTGTGGCGGTTGAGGTGCTGGACTCCCATGTGGATGACCGTCGTTTGAGTCCCAGACCCGGGGGCTTGCTTTCTCACTCCCCCCCTGCCCCATTTCTCTCTGGTCAAATTAAAAAATGATGATTGATGTCACTCCCATGGATCCATACATGTACTTCCCCAGACCTGCTCTACTTTTTCTTCCATTACTTCTTCCTTTGTTCTTCTGGCCCCCTGACCCCCAACAGAACTTTTTGTTTCTGTCTCTCTCTCTGGTCAAATGAAAAAGTGATGATAATAAATAAAATTAAATTAAATAATTCTTTTAAAAACCCAAAACTTTCTCTATAAATGAAGGGATGTCCTTTTTGTACATCTGCTCTGTGAGAGAGAAAATTCTTGCAATCTCAGTTCTTCAGGTGATGGCATATGTGGTGGCTACTCACTGTGGTTTTTGATCAGTCTTGTCAAAAGAATGGAGTCGCCCATCATAATATCTCAGGCGACTGCATTTATGAAGCTGGGTGTACACAATTACCAGCCACGGTCACATGCATTTATGTGTTTTTCTTTTTTCTTTTCTTTTCTTTTTTTTTAAATTTTAAGAGGGCTCACCCAGACAGAAAGAGGGGTAAAGGGAGAAAGCATCCCCTAATGGTGTGGTCATGCCACAATCCCTTCTTCTCCAGTTCTCCATCTTGTCAGGATTTGGGGTGTGTATATGCTCCTAGTGTATTTTTTAAGCTCTTGGGATTTGAACCACCTAGTCAGCCAAGTGGGATTCTGCTCCCTTAAGCCACTAGGCTACAGGGCTGGCCCACTTTTTTTTTTTTTAATTCAAGATTTTTGTCAGAGGGCAAGGACACTCTCTGGAGTGACACAGTGAGAGAAAGTAAGAAACCACTCCCCAGTGGGGATGACACTCCACAATCCCATCTCCTCCATTTACCTTCTGGAATTTTTGGGCATCACACATGGCCACTCAAACTGTGGTTGGCCCTGTGGGAATCAAGCATCATAACCATTATGCCATATGCTGGCCCCAAAATTTTGCTTTTTGATTTATGTATTTATGAATGTGGTTTGTCTGCTCATAACTGTTATATTTTTGCAACTCTCATTGGAAAACTGTTTATGCCTATAGAAATGTGTATGCTGTTACTGCCAGTTTTACTGTGTAAAGTGGCCTATGAAGTATTCTGCCATGTTTTCATGTTTCTGTTCTAGGGTAGGATTGATGAGACTGAGTCAAAACTAATAACTCCATAAAGCACTGCAAAGGGATTGGTTATAGAGTAAACTCACATAAAGGAAAGGACTGGGCAGTAGTGATGGTACACACACAGCATCAGCCCCATGTTTCTTCTGTTGTATTCTGGCTTCTACCCTCAGCCCCTGGGCTCATTGCTCCATGGGAAAGGTTGGGCAAGTGGTGACTCAGAGAGAAGAGTGGCACCTTGCACATTCCATTCTCTGAATTCTACTGCCTGACTAGAAGCAAGTGGACTTCTAAAGGAAACTGTAAAGGACTTCACTATGCTGGGAATGTGCTTGCCCCATTCTCCCAGAATCCACCTGTCTTGATGAAAGCCAGCTGGGTGGAGGAAGGAAACTAAATTGTTGCTCTCAGTGGATACAGCACGGAGTGGATAAAAGGAGGGCCATGGTGTCCCCAGTCTTTTAAGGAACAGGCCTAGTCAGTCACACTCATACAGTTTCTCAAATAAATTTCTTTTTAAAAATGTAAATTAGTATCTTTAAAAAAATTAAATTCTTTTTCTAGAATTGTTTTTGAGAGTTTGGTCTTTCAGATTTTAGGAATTTTAGATTTAGTTTGAATCTTTCAAGATTTGGAATCTTTCAAGATTCCACCATTCAGGATTATAGTGTTTGTGATCATGGCTTTGGGATCATGGCCCAGGCTCATGCTTGTGATCCATCCATAAACTGGTACTGTTTTCATTTTTCTTTCTCCATCACCTGGTCTTTGGGACTCTTTCACAATTAAGACTAAGAGAGCAAAGAGTACAGGAGTTGGGCAATTGGAGACTGGGCCAACTTTCTGTGTAACTTAGTTGTGTCTTACAACCCTGTTGTAGCTGCTCGACCTTGGAACTTTGTGATCTGACTACACCAACTTCTGTGTTGGCAGCTCTGCTCACCTGGCTTCTTGATTTTCTGTGGTCATTCAGGCTCTAGAAGTATGTTAGAAGCTGCTTTTCAAATGACAGGTTATTATTATTATTATTATTATTTACCCTCTTTGTGCTTTTCCAGAGGGTTCATGTATCAAGTGGTTTATTTGACAGGCGGTGGCAGTAGGAACTATGAGGGGCTGAGAGAGTAAGACATGGAAAACCACTAATGAGTTACAGACAAGTAGACCACCATCCTGCTGGGGATCACCTGGGATGTTATTTGGGACATAGCTCTAAATTGAATCACTGAGGGATGATATCTAACTTCCAGTCTTTCAGTTTCTGCTATAGAGTGCAGACATTTGCTATATATTAAGTGGAGACATACAATACCTGTCTTTCATAGTCTGGCTTGCTTCACTAAGCATTAAATCTTCCATATTCATCCACTTTGTGTTAAATGTCAGGGTCTCATTTCTTTTATATGGTTGAATAGTATTCCATAGCGTACATGTGCCACATTTTTTTCAATTTACTTGTCTGTTCCTGGACATTTGGGTTGATTCCATGTCCTAGCAATTATGAATAATGTTGCAATAAAAATGGACATGCAGGGACCAGCAGTTAGCGTAATGGCTATGTCGCTGGACTCCCACAACCACGGTTTGATTCCTGGATCTGGTGGCTTAAACTCACACCGGGTGCGTGTGTGTGCGTGCCCAAGATCCCGAAAAGAGGACAGAGGAGAAGGGATTGCGGCGTGGCCATCTCCCCTGGGGGGTGATTTCTCACTTTCTGTCTTTCTGTCTCTCTCTGTCTGGTGAGTGCACGCACCCTATTGCAAATACCTCTCCAAAAAAAGAAATGGACATGCAAATGTTTTTCTGACTGAGGGTTTTCCTAACCTAAGAGTGAAATTATTGATCCTATAGTAGTTCTATTTGTAGATTTTTGAGGAACCTCCATACTGTTCTTCACAGTGGTTATACTAATTTACATTCCCACCAACAGTGCAAGAGAGTTCCCTTTTCACCACAGCCTTGAAAGCACTTACCATTACTTGTTTTTTGAGAGGTTTTTGCTATAGGGCGCGTGCACTTGCCAGATAGACAGAGACAGAGAGACAG
>NW_006204127.1:367405-375887 GCF_000334495.1 Tupaia belangeri chinensis
AATTATTTATTTTATTTATTATATTTTTAAAATTTGCACACTACAGAGACAGTGAGGGGAAGTGAGAAAGCAAGCCACCAGGTCCAGGACTTGAACTGCAGTTGGCCATGTGGGTGTCCAGCACCTTAACCACCATGCCACCTGCTGGCCCCATTTTTTTCATCTTTTAATTGAACTGATTATTATTATATGTTTTTCAGGCAAGTTGCTTGAGTTCTCTATATATTCTGATGATCAGTCCCTTATCCAAGGCATAATGTGAAAATATATTCGTCTACTCTGAGAGTTTTCTCTTCACTCTAATTATTGTTTCTTTTGCTGTGCAGAAGTTTTTAAAACTAGCATAGTCCCATTTATCTATTTTTGGGATTATTGCCTGTGCTTTGGAGATCTTTAAGAAGTCTTTGCCTACTCCATTGTCTCTAAGAGTTTCCCCTATGTTTTCCAACAAGTTTTATAATTTGAGGTGTTATGTTTAGATCTTTGATCCATTTTTATTTGATTATTGTTAATGGTGAGAGATAGGGGTCTGGTTTCATTTTTCTGTAGGTGGCTATTCAGTTTTTCTAGCACCATTTGCTGAAGAGATTTTCCTTTCCCCACTGGATTGTCTTGTGACCTTTGTCAAAAATCAGCTGGCTGCATGTTTTGAGGTTCATTTCTGGCTTCTCAATTTTGTTCCAATGATCTACATGCCTATTTTTGTTCTAGTACCATGCTGTTTTGATTACCACAGCTTTATAATATATTTTGAGGTCAGGAAGTGAAATGCTCCAACTTTATTCTTTTTGCATAGTATTGCCTTGGTGATATGGGGTATTTATTATTCCAGATACATTTTATGAATTTTTTCTATTTCTGCAAAGATTATCTTGGTAGTTTGATCAGAATTGCATTGAAATTATAAATTAATTTCATAGGATTGGCATTTTGATATGTATATTCTCTCAATCTGGAAATATGGGATGTTTTTCTGTGTTTGGGTATCATTTTCAATGTCTTTTCTAAGTTTTTATAATTTTCCTTGTAGAGATCTTTGACTATTTTGGTTGGGTTTATTCCAGGTACTTTTATTTTTGTGGCTATTGTAAATGGGATTGCTTTTTTCTATTCTATCTCAGTTTGTTAATTTTTGGTATATAGAAATGGTATAGATTTTTTTTTAATTTTGAAGTTTTAGTTTATATTTCAAAATAAAAATCTTAAATATCCAATTATTACAAAATTACCACATAGGAACACACCTTAAGATATCACTGCATGCTATATTGATTTAGAAAATATTTCTGAACATGAGTTCCTTCCTTGGGGCAACAAGAAAGCTCACACGAAATGTCAGACTGAAGCCAGTGAGGCACGATGACACAGTACTAACCCAGCACCATGGTGGGGGGAGGAAGTGTGGAGTCTGGTCTCCCTGGCTGGGTGCTGAGCCCTGGCCCTCAGTTTACCCATGTGCTAGAAGGGCTCCAGCCTGGTGACTTACAGAAGTCCTGTGTGCCTTGGTCCTTTTAAAGACAATGTAAGTCATGATCACTGTTTTCCTCTGATTGCAAACATCAACAGAAAATAGCATGCTTCAAACTCTCACTACAAAGTATCAGTGACTTTCACCACCTCTGGGAGAAGTCTGTTTCGGAAGTTTCCGATGGAGTCACTTCCTTGCTCTGTGATTTGTGCCTTGGAGGCAAACTCCATGCACACCTGTGCACATGAAGAAACTAGCTGGCGATCCTTTCTCTGAAGCCATCGTCTACGGCTCTGCCTTCACCAAACAGGCTGTGTCTCCTCTCTCAGGCTCAAACCATTCTCTCTCAAATTACAGAGTAACCAAGCCGATGACTTATCGTCATTTCTTGGCATTCTACTTTATATTACAGAAGTTGTATTCTAGTATGTTCCTATAGAGTTTTTTCTTATCATCCTGCTAATAAACAGTTTGAAGATGTTAGGTAATAGCTTTCAGGTATTTTGCTGGTATACAAATGCACAACTGATTTGCACAGGAACAAAAGAGAAGATGTTTATACTGGCAGATCAGATGTACTTCAGCACCTCACAGTTGTAAGTCTGTCCCTCTGTGAATGTTGCATTTTGGCCTTAAGAAGAGACAACTCAGTTTGCTCATGATCTCTCAAATAAAGTATTTAGTTACCTTTTCAATATCAAACATGACTTTTTACAACAAAGACATCCTTGGGTAAAACATCACAAAACCATGAACTCAGATAAATTATCTAAAAATGCAGTTGACCCATTTTCATGTATCAATTCTGAAATAAGTGCTCAAGCCTTTGACCATGCTCATAGATTCTCAAGTTCTAGGGTACATTATTCCACATCATCATTTCTATAATTGACAAAAGCCAGAGTGTACAGCCTCCCCTCAAAAAACGGAGAGGATATCACTAAAATTCATTACTTCAATGTTCAAGTTGCTCATAGTCTTGAAAATTCATAGAATAGCATCACTAAAATGTGCTAATTATGAAAGCTGTTAATTTAGTTATTTCCTCTCATAATGAGTGCACCATTTATTCATTTTCACTTATTCCTAATTAAAATTCATTTTCAACTACCTGACTTTGAGGTAGCTTTACAGTGGTTTTATTGCTATGGAAGTAATATTCAAAGTACCTTCTAGAGCACCATATCAGATTTGAATGAAAGAGGGAAATACAGTACCAGTCATACTGTTTTCTCACTTGGCATACATACAAATAAAAAAAAGAAAAAAGACAACCATTTCTTTAGGGATGAAAATACACAATATATGGAATCTGTTTTTTTGCATGAAAAGTAGGGTTGAGGGAAAAAGACTCAAAATCTAGGGCTACCTTTCGCTTAACACGGGTGAGAATATGCATAAACTCAAGCTTGTGGGCATGCTGTTTCAGCATAGCACAACGTGACTGGACGAACCAGGATCCGTCCCTTGAATTTCGCCAGGAATAGTAACCAGGTGCTGTAGAATAGGTGTACAGGAAGTCGGCCTCAACTGGAATTTTCTGACATGCCATGTCCTCATCAATGCCACTGTCTGTCTCAATGCCGCAGTCCAGTTCTGTACCTCGGCACGCCTGAATGATGAAAATCTTGGGTTTTCCCATTAGGCTTCTACAATAATCTCCTCTAAAGAAACCAGTTATTTTTTTTCAGGTCAACAGGTCCATTTGTTCCAAAAATGATTCCTTCTTCACCATGGCTAAGAAGCACACAGACAAAACTGCTCCTTTTGCTGTGATCTTCTTTAGAAACTTTTTGCAAGAATTCTATCATTTCTTCACGTGTAAGGTCATTTCTATGCCTGACTGCATATTTTAAGTTCATGAAGGTTTCCCTGATGTTTGCTGCATCTACATCTGTACCAGACCTACATGACATTCCAGTACTTTTATGAAAGTTCTTGTTATTAATTATTATACATAAACCCATTTGAGGATAATCCATTTTGTAACTTTCATCCGAGGATATTCCAGAGTCCATCGATTTGCTTCCATGCATAATCTTTGCTTCTGAATTCTCAACGAGCTTTGAATCCACTGAGCTTTCATTGTTCTCAATGGATACTTTTATTAACACGCAGCTCCACTCCAGCCGCACTCCTGCTCTGCTCCGCGCCACCTGGTTTCCCAAAATGGTATAGATTTTTGTATGTTGATTCTGTACTCTTCCACTTTACTGTTGTGGACAGAAGTCTGACTACTTTTCCTATTTTTCCAAAATCTTTTCAAAAGGGGACTTGGGAAGTCATGCTCACAAACATTAACAGACCATTTATTTTCTATTGACAGGATTCTTCCTACCTCCTGTCCCTGGCATAGTATCTTTGAGATGCATATTTCAACCGATTACAGTGTATTCTTTTGCTTATTTCTTCCCAAGACACGGTACTTCCCTTTTCCTTAAGATGTAGATTAAGCCTTTCTTTAACTAAGACAGGGATCTTCCCTTCCAATCACAGACCTAAGAATTTGTGGAACCCACCTATAACCTACAAGCCCCCCTCCCTTCTACATGTCCCGCCTTTTTGGGCCAGACCAATGGGAAATCTTTTAATTAAATGTTGTGTGTCAATCTCAAAAGCAAATAAAAGGAACCTCTGTACATGATCACCCCGAGAAAAGGCATGTATGTCTCTTCTCCAGGCCTAGGTCACTCACAGTTGGCTTGGAAATAAACTGCATTAATTATTAATTATTAATTTTACAGTTGGTTATATTTTTCCATCGACACTGTATTCATTTATCCAGGAGTTTTTTTTTAAATCCTTCAGGATTTTCTGTGTATATAATAATTTTGTCTGCAAAACAAGATAATTTTACTTCTTTGTGAATGCCTTTTATTTTACTCTGTTGTCTAATTGCATTGGTTAGGACTTCCAGTGCTATATTGAAAAGGAATGCAGGGAGTGGGCAAATAAATGGTCTTGTTCCAGTTTTTGGTGGAAAAGCTTTCAGCCTTTCCACATTCAGTAAGATGTTGACAATGGGTTTGTCATTTATGGCTTTTATTATATTGGGAATTTCTGCATCTGTATTCATCAGGGAGATTGTTTTGTATTTTTTCTTTTTCTTTCTTTCTTTTTTTCTTTCTCTCTCTCTCTTTCTCTCTCTTTGCTATGTCCTTGTTTGTTTCAGGGATCAGGATTATGTAGGCTTCATAGAATGAATTTGGGAGAGTTCCTTCCTTTTGGATCTTTACAAACAGTTTGAAGAAAATCAGAGTTACTTCTTTAAAAGTTTTGTAGAGAGGCTAGCAAGTGGCATAGTGGTTAAGGCACTGGTCTCCCACATGGGTGACCGCAGTATGAGTCCTGGACAGGACAGCTTGACACATACCAGGAGCATGTGTATATGTATATATATTATCCAAAATCCCAAGAGGAGAATGGAAGAAAACAGACTGTGGTGTGGCCATCTCCCCATTGATTTTGCACTTTTTGTCTCTCTGTCTCTCTGGTCAGCACACATGTCCTCTTATTATATTAGCAAATATCTCTAAAAAATGTTTCATAGAATTTGGAAGTGAAGCCATTGAGATCTGTGCCTTTTTTTGTTGGAAGACTATTTCTTACTGATTCAATCTTATTACTAGTTATTGGTTTATTCAGGCTTTCCATTTCTTCCTGATACAACCTTTGTAATTTATGTGTGTCTAGAAATGTGTCCATCTCATCTAGGCTTTCTTGCTTATTGGCATACAATTGCTGGAGTATTCTCTCACGATCTTTTGAACTTCTGTTATGTCTGTTATTATATCTCCTATTTCATTGCTGATTTGATTTATCTTGTTCCTTTCTCCAACTAAATATTCCAACATGAATTTATTTCTCACCAGTCCAGTAGGAAATACTATACATGTTATCTTCAACAGATAATAACCCATTTCTTTGTACCATAAATGTCTTACCTCTTTGTTTTCCTCCTTAATGTCTTTCCTCAGATTCTACTCCTTCACCTACCTTCTTGCTACACTGTATCTGGTATTTACAACCATTAACTATGTTTCTATATCCTTTAGTCATTCAGTTTTAGCCATAGAGTAGGATACTTGTTGTATCTATTAAGTGGAGATATACAATGTCTCTGCTTCATAGCCTGGCTTACTTCACTCAGCAGTAAATCTTCCATATTCATCCACTTTTTGTCAAAAGCCAGGATTTTGTTGTTTTTTTATGGGTGAGTAGTATTCCATAGAGTATACATGCCACACTTTTTCAGTCCATTCATCTGTTCATGTGAATTTGGGCTGGTTCCATGTCTTAGCAATTGTGAATAATGCTGCAATAAACATTGATGAGCAAGCAGCTTTCCAATTAAGAATTCTGTCCTTTAGATAAATACCAAGGAGTGGGATTTCTGTATCATATGTATACTACAAAGCTGTGGTAATCAAATTACCATGGTATTGGCACAGAAACAGATGGGTGGACCCATGGAATTCTATGTTTCCATAGTCATTCAGTTTCAAGCATAAACTCAAAGTGGATCAAAGATCTAAACCTAAGACCTCATACTGCTACTACTGGAAAACACTGGGGAAAATCTGGGAGATACTGGGGTAGGCAAAGACTTCTTAAATAAGACCCTCAAAGTACAGTTAATAATCCCTAAAATAGACACGTGAGATTACATCAGATTAAGAAGTTTCTGCATGGCAAAAGACACAGTAATTAGTGTGACTTGACAGCTCTCAGAATGGGGAAATATTTTTGTAAACTATGCTTCAGATAAGGGACTGATGACCAGAATACATGGGGAATTCAAGCAGCTTTCCTGAAAAAAGATGGGAGAATGAGTAGAAAAAAAACAAAAACAAAAACACTGTCTAAGGAAGACATATAAATAACCAAAAGGAATATGAAAAAATGCTCAACATCTCTCACTATAAGGGAGATGCAGATCAAAACCACAATGAGATACCATCTAACCCTAGTCAGAATGACTAAGATTAAAAAAAAAAAAAATGGCAAGTGATGGTGGGGGTGTGGTGAAAGGGGAACTCTCCTACACTGCTGGTGGGGATATAAATTGGTCCAGCCACTGTGGAGAAAAATTTGGAGATTCCTCAAAGATCTACAAATAGAACTACCATATGATCCCACTCCTGGTTATCTACTCAAAGGACAGAAGAATCTTTGGTTGGAAAAGTACTTGCATGTAGATGTTTATTGCAGCATTATTCACAATTGCTAAGACATAGAACCAACCCAAATGTCCACGAACAGAGGAATGGATTGAAAAAGCGTGGCACATATACTCAATGAAATACTACTCAGCCACAAAAAACAACAAGATAATTTATTTTAGATCAAATTTTTATTTCTTTTCTCCAGGATTTTTTTTTTTAGTTATTTTCTTATTGCTTTTCCAGCTTCTTGATATGTGTCATTAGTTTGTCTACTTGCCCCCTTTCCACTTTTTTCTTGTGGGCACTAATTGCTATGAACTTCCCTTGTATGACTGCTTTTCCTGTGCCCCATAGGTTATAAAAACTTGTTTGTCTGTTACCATTGGTTTGAATGAATCTCTGGCTCTAAGTCTAAATATCTTCAGCTATTGTGAAGTCATCCAGGAATAGATTGTTTAGATTCCATACGTTTATAGATTTCTGGGGATTCTTTCATTAGTTGATTTTGTGTTTGATTCCAATTGTGTTCAGAAAAGAAACTGGATATAGTTTCTATACATTTATATTTGAAAGGCTTGTTTTGTGTCTTATGTGGTTGATCTTTGGAAACATCCCATGTAGGGATGAGAAAAATTTGTATTTTTTGTTTGTTAGGTGAAATGTTTTATAGGTGTCAAGTCCATTTGATTTATGGTATCATTTAGAGCATGTATCTCTTTGTTTATTTTTTATCTAGATGATCTGTCCAGAGGAGAGACAGTGGGGTGTTGAGATCCCCAACAATTATTGTGTTGCAGTCTACCTCTCCCTTTATAACAAGCAGTTTCTCTTTCATGTATTTAGGTGATCCAGTATTTGGTGTATAGATATTTACAAGTGTTATATCTTGTTGGCGAACTAGCTCTTTTAGTATTATGTAGTGTGCTTCTTTGTCTCTTCTTGCAGCTTTTGTCTTGAAGTCTATTTTGTCTGCTACAGTATTGTGACTCCAGCCTGTTTTTGGTTTTGATTTGCATGGGATATTCTCTTTTTCCAGCCCTTCATTCTCAGTCTATGTATATCTTTATCAGTAAGTTGTGTTTCTTGAAAGCAGCATATAGAGGGATCTTGAATGTTATCCATTCAGCCAGTCTGTGTCTTTTCACTGGAAAATTTAACCTATTAAAATTCAATGTTGTTATCAATATTCGAAGACTTATTCCTGCCATTTCATTAGCCATCTTCTTTGTTGTTTTTAAATTTCTTATTTCTTTTTGTCTCTCCTTAATTGTTGGTGAATTCTTTCAGTTTTTATTTATCTGAGATTTTATTTGTTCTTCCCATATGAAAGATAATCTTGCTGGATATAATATTCTTGGTTGATACTGTTTTTCTTTTAATGTGTTGAATTTGTCCTCCCATTCTTCCTTTGCTTGTATTCTTTCTGTTGAGAGGGCTGATGTTAGCCTAGTAGAATAAATTTTATAAGTAATTTGCTGTTCCTCTCTTGTAATTTTTAGAATCTTTATTTTTGATTTTTTATTTTACATTTTTTAATACATTCAATCACATTATTTAGCTTACAAGGTGATCATTTCAATATATGAACATTTCTCCCCGGTTGGGTTGATCAAAATATAACAACACTACCTTCCTGTCTCAACAATGCTGTCTTCATATCCTTCCTCCAAATGTTCTTCCGCAGGCCCCACTCCTCCACACATACCACATCTGGCATTCACATCCACCTCTTGTGTTCGTACATCCTTTAGCCCATCAGTTTCAGTTATACAGTGTGGACATTTGGTATATATATATATATTTTTTTTTTTTTTTGGAGAGATTTCCACTGTAGCGCGCGTGCGCTCGC
>NW_006204127.1:380271-383533 GCF_000334495.1 Tupaia belangeri chinensis
GGTTTCTTGAAGAGCTGGTCTGGTGCTGGCAAATTCTTTCAGGTCTTGTTTGTCTGAGAAGATTTTAATCTTCTTTTCCCATATGAAGGATAATCTTGCAGGATACAATAATCTTGGTTGAAATTGTTTCTCTCTTAGCACTTTCAATACATCTTCCCATTCTTTCCTTGCTTGCATTGTTTCCATTGAGAGGTCCGGAGTTAGCCTGATGGGATGACCTTTGTATGTCACTTCTCATTTCTCTCTTGCCAGTTTTAGTATCATGTCTTTGTCTGTGGTCTTGGATATTCTGGCTACAATGTGCCTTGGGGACGATCTTCTGGGGTTGATTCTAACTGGGGTCCTTTGTATTTCTTAGGACTTGATACTTGAGAGCCTCTCTAGACTCAGGAAATTTTCTTCCAGGATTTGATGGGATAGATTTTCCATGCCGTTATTGGGATACCAATATTCTGGGATACCAATTATTCTGATATTTGGACATCTTATGGAATCTAGTATTTCTCGTATATTATCCTCGTGTTTTTTAAGTTATTTTTCTCTATCTTCTTCATGGTTCTTTCTAGGTCAGAGGTTTTATCTTCTACATCAGAGATTTGATCTTTAGCATGATCTAATTGACTTTTAATACTTTCAAGGAAGTTTTTGATTTCCTCTATTCCAGACTTTATCTCTAATAGCTCCATCTAGTTCTTTCTCAGAGTGTCCATTTCTTCTTTCATATCCTAGAATGATTTCCTCATCTCCTGTAGTTCGTTGTCTCTTTTCTGTTCCAATTCGAAGAATTTGTTCACCATAAATGTTCAAAATTCTTTGTCTGACATTTTGTTAACATCGTCCATTAGCCCTGATGATGGAGGGGAGTTATTCTGTACCTTTGATGGAGATATATTTTCCTGTTTATTCATACTGGAGGCTCTTCTTCTACCTCTAGCCATTTGGAAGATGTACTAACTTTTAAGTACCTGTCAGGCGAATGTTTTACTGGCTAGGAGTGTCTTGCCCTTTTGTTGGGAATTGACGTCTGCAGAATTCTTTGTTCTGTTGTTTTTAGTAATGTGATCTCAAAAAAGATACTATGGCCAGGTGTCTGAAGAGCAGAATCTCCTTTTTCACAGTTTGTTTCTTATAAAGGATGAACCAATATAATTTTATATGACTAGAAAAGTTCAGATCTCTAATTCTAGTCCTAGCTAGTCCCTCTAGCAAGAAGGAAGAGGAAGGAGAGAAGATAATCTAAGAGAAAAGAAAGAAGGAGATAGGAAAATAAAGAAAACACGCGGTGCGTGATTTTGCCAGGTGCCTTGAGATGTACCAGGCAGCTGCAGCCAAAGGTGTAGGCTGGCTATGGCCCTGGGGGGGGCCTGGGCTGGGGTTCTGGAAGGGAAGCAGTGGGGGCAGTGTGCCCCCTTGCTCACCAGGTCCCTTGAGATGTATCAGGCAGCTGCAGCCAAAGGCACAGGCTGTGGAGAGACAGAGAAGAAGGAATTTACAAAAGAATGGGGGACAGTAAAGAGGAAAAAATA
Source organism: Tupaia belangeri chinensis (assembly GCF_000334495.1). NCBI lineage: Eukaryota > Metazoa > Chordata > Mammalia > Scandentia > Tupaiidae > Tupaia > Tupaia belangeri. The sequence goes on from NW_006204127.1 coordinate 381,798, forward strand.
ATGGAGGAACTTTCTACCTGTCTAGGGGTCTGGGTGGGTCCTGGGCTGGGGTTCTGGAAGGGAAGCAGTGGGGGAGCATGACCCCTTGCTCACTAGTTGCCTTGAGATGTACCAGGCAGCTGCAGCCAAAGGTGTAGGCTGTCTAGGGTCCTGGGTGGGTCCTGGGCTGGGGGTCTGGAAGGGAAGCAGTGGGGGCAGTGTGCCCCCTTGCTCACCAGGTCCCTTGAGATGTATCAGGCAGCTGCAGCCAAAGGCGCAGGCAGGTGCCTTGAGATGTACCAGCTATCTTTGTATGGCTATGAGGTGCCATGGGGAGGGTCTTTTTATGTTGATTCTATTTGGAATTCTTTTTATTTCTTGGGTCTGAATTTCTCAATGTTTCTCTAGATTTGAAAAGTTTTCAGACAGTATTTTATCGAAGAGGTTTTCCATGCCTTTAACAGCTTTTCCACTTTCTGAAATACCCATTATATGGATATTGGGGCATTTAATGGTATACAGAATTTCCAGTATGTTATCCTCATTTTTTAAATTAATTTTTCATTCTTTTTGGTGGTTTGGTCTATGTTGGAGACTTTGTCTTCAAGGTCATAAATTCTTTCTTCTGCATGGTCCAATCTACTGTTAATGCTTCTGAGAGAGATTTTGATATCTTGCATTGTACTCTTCATTTCCAGAAGTTCTGTTTGATTTTATTTCAGGATGTCTATCTCTTTATGGAATTCCTTCTCATGTACTAGGATGATCTTCTCACTTCCTGGAATTAGTTGTCTTTTCTCTCTTGCATCTCAGTGAGTTTTATCACAGTGTATGTTTGGAACTCTTCTGACATTTCTGTGAATTCTTTTATGCATTCCATTGTTGGTGAAGGGTCACTCTATTCCTTTAAGGGAGAGTTACTTCCTGTTTTCTCACGTCTCTTCTGTCTCTGTACTAGGTTTTGGTCATCTCTTGCAGTACTCATCTGATTCTATTTATTGGAGTAGATTCTGTAGTGTTGGAGGAGGGAAGATTAGCCCAAGATCCTAGATGTGTTCATGGTAGAGGGCTGCATCTTCCAGATCAGAGCAGATTAAAATTTATATAGGTAGCTTTTATCTATGAAAAACTCATCATGAACATCATCCTGAATGGAGAAAAGCTGAAAGCTTTCCCACTAAAAACGGATGCCAACTTTCTCCACTCCTTTTCAATATAGTACTGGAAATCCTCGCCAACACAATCAGAAAAGAGGAAAAAATGAAAGGCATCCAAATAGGAAAAGAAGAGGTGAAACTCTCTCTATTCGCAGATGACATGATTGTGTACATAGAAGACCCAATGATTTCCATGAAGAAATTTCTGGAAGTAATGCACAAATACAGTAAAGTTGCAGGATACAAAATTAATATACAGAGTTCTATAGCATTTCTATATACAAACAACAGGCAGATGGAGATAAAACTGAAAAAAGTTATTCCATTTACCATAGCCACAAAAAGTATAAGATACTTAGGGATAAATCTAACCAAAGAAGTTAAAGACCTCCACAAGGAAAACTATGAGAAGCTAAAAAAGGAAATTGAAAATGACACAAAAAAGTGGAAGGACATCCCATGTTCCTGGATTGGAAGAATTAAAATAACCAAAATGGCAATTTTACCCAAATTAATCTACACATCTAGTGCAATACCAATCAAAGTACCAGGCACATTATTCATGATCTAGAAAAGACAATCATAAAATTCGTCTGGAAT
>NW_006204127.1:384184-395780 GCF_000334495.1 Tupaia belangeri chinensis
AAAATCTACAAATAGAACTGCCATATGATCCAGCAATCCCATTTCTTGGCATCTACAAAAGGAAAGAAGAATTTCTCATTGGAAAAGTGCTTGCACGTTGATGTTTATTGCAGCACTTTTCATGATTGCCAAGACATGGAACCAACCCAAATGCCCCCATATGGATGAATGGATTGAAAAACTGTGGCACATATACTCTATGGAATACTATTCAGCCATTAAGAATAACAAAACTATGGCTTTTGACAGAAAGTGGAAGAATATGGAAGATTTACTGCTGAGTGAAGCAAGGTAGGCTATGAAGGAGAGACACTGTATGTCCCCAGTTAATATATACCAAATGTCTGCACTCTATAACTGAAACTGACAGGCTAAAGGATGTACAAACACAAGAGGTGGATGTGAATGCCAGATGTGGTGTGTGTGGAGGAGTGGGGCCTGGGGAGGAACATTTGGAGGAAGGTTAAGAAGACAGCATTGTTGAGACAGGGAGGTAGTGTTGTTATATTTTGATCAACTTGACTGGGGAGAAATGTTCATAAATTGAAATGATCACCTTGTAAGCTAAATAATGTGATTGAATGTATTAAAAATGTAAATAAAAATAAATTTAAAAAAGTTTTAAAAAGTTTAAAAAAAATTTTTATAGGTAGCTTGATTTGGCTGGGTCCTCTCCCAACCTTTAGCTCCTGACAACCTGTGGATGAGCTAAGGAGATATGACTGAGTGAAGAGGTTCAAGTCGCATGATGTGTTCATAGTACAGGGGCTGGAGGGTCCCAGATTCCGATGGAAATTTGGGATGCACCATGAGACTTGGCTTGCACCAGAACTCAGCTTCCTGGCAGGTAGGGCTCAGAAAGTGGCTGCCCTGGGTGACTGGGAGGGCTTCCCAGATTCCAAATGCAAATCTGCAGTGGTTGGGATGTACCCAATGAGACTTGCGCTTGTAAGGGAATTGAGCTTCCCAGTAAGTCGGGCTCATGAAGTGACACCCTGCATGGCTAGGGGGACCCAGGTTCTGAAGGCAAATCTACAGCGGTTGGGATGCACCCGACTAGACTCGTGCTTGCACTGGAATTCAGCTTTCCAGTATTTCCAGCAGCTGAGGCTTAAGAAGCAGCAGCAGCTGCAGCTGGGTGGAGGTTCCAAGGTTCTGAGGGTAAACCTCCAGTAGTTGGGATGTACCTGGTGAGACTCGCACTTGCACTGGAGCTATATCCTCTTTTTTTTAAAGGTCAGTTTTGCCATAGGGCATGTGCACTCATCAGAAAGAAACAGAGAGATAACCCACAGGTGTGGCCATGCTGCAATCCCTTCTCTGTTCTCCTCCTAGGATTTGGGGCATGCATGTACTTGCACCTGGTGTGAGTTTCAAGCTGCCAGATCTGGGGCTTGAACTGTGGTAGACCATGTGGGAATCCAGCACTGTAACCACTGGCCACCTCCTGGCCTCCCAGAACTGTGTCTTAGATTCTTACATTCAAATTGTCATTTCCTCTCTCCATTCAGCTCTAAACTCTTTGAAGTCACTCTTTGATCCTGTTGTTTTCTTCATCTTCCTTTCTGTGCCTATGGTATGGTTGAATAACTCCTGAATGAAATTAATCAATGCCCAGGACCACCTGGCTTGAACCTGTAAGAAAAACGAGGGCCAGTTTATGGCCTGGTGGCTGAGGCAACTGAATCCTGCATGGCTGATGGCACTGTTTGAGTCCTGGACCCAGTGGCTTAGAAAACATGCTGGAGGGACCAGCAGTTAGCGTAATGACTGTCACTGGACTCCCAAATAGTCGACCACGGTTCGAGTCCTAGACCCGGTGGCTTAAACTCACGCCAGGTGTGCGTGTGTGTGTGCCCAAGATCCTGAGAGGAGAATGGAGGAGAAGGGATTGCGGTGTGGCCATCCCCCCTGGGGGGTGATTTCTCGCTTTCTGTCTCTCTGTCTCTCTCTGTCTGTCTGGCGAGTGCATGCGCCCTATTGCAAAATCCTCTTCAAAAAAAAGAAAACATGCTGGTGCATTGTGTGTGTGCCCAAAATCCCGAGAGGAGAAGGCATTGGGGTGTTACTATTCCCCATGGGGGGAGCGTACTTTCTCACCTTTCCTCTCTCTCTTTCTGTGTCTCTGTCTCTTTCCAGTGAGAGTACATACCCTTCAGAAAATTTGAAAGAAAAGAAAAATTCTTTTGCCTTAGTATCTAGTGTAGATGACCTGAAACGGCAGCTATCACTGACGTAATCACCAACTGCTGGTTTAAGAAAATTTCTTTAATGTGGTAAAGGTACACAACACAATACTGGTCACGTCAGCCATTTTGAGAGTAGGGTCCAGAGGCGTTAACACATTGAGTAACTACCACCATCACCCATCTCCTCTATGGAAGCTGTGGCTGTGTAGTTTGGAAGACTTTTTCAAAGCAGCATACACACACATTTAAAAACCATACAGTCTTAGTCTTATATAGAAAAAGACGAGCACCTCATCCCTCCCCCCCATCTCCCTGACTCACCCTAGAAGCAATTTGTTTCTGTTCTGTCAATGGTTCCTGCTTAGATTTATCTCCTTAGTTATAAATATGAAGTTTTTTAAGTTGACAAATAAACATTTCATACATTTGTCATGTAAATATGGACTTTTTGCTGTTCTTTTTAGATGTATCAGTTTACACTATCTCTTGCCTTCTGGAATAGTAGTTGAGGATTTAGCTCTGTTCTTACCCACCTGAAGTACTACATTTCTTTTCTTTTCTTTTCTTTTCTTATCTTTTTTTTGGGAGAGGTTTTTGCTATAGGGCGCGTGTGCTTGCCAGACCGAGAGAGAGAGAGACAGAGACAGAAAGCGAGAAATCACCCCCCAGGGGTACGGCCATGCCACAATCCCTTCTCCTCCATTTTCCTCCCGGGATCTTGGGCACGCACGCACACGCGCCCGGTGTGAGTTTAAGCCACTGGGTCTGGGACTCAAACCGCGGTTGACTACATGGGAGTCCAGTGACATTACACTAACTGCTGGTCCCTACAGTTCTTTTATTTGTTTCCACAATTTGTGGTTAAATCATTTATGATCATGGCTTAACTTTGGTTAAGTAACTAGTATCTCTGTTATTTGAATCCACAGTGATAGGTGGACCTGGCCTCTTGAATTCGGGGTACAGGTGAAGGAAGAGGGCCTGTGTTCACCCTGGAGCCTTTTATTGAACCTTTCTTTCTGACTCCGTGCTCAGTGAGGCCCTTCTGCTATGCTTGGTCTTCCAGAATTTTGCACCTCTCACGTTTGATTTCTCCAAAGAATGAAACTCGGTTTCTAGTAGGGGTGTCGTGGAAATTCCACATTGGATCAGGGAGGTGGTCATTGGCTCCGTAGGCGTGGGCTGGATAAGAACCTGGGTTCAGCTGCTCCAGCTCTAAACATTCAACCAACTCCTTGTTCTGGGGCGCTTCTGCCTGTCCCTGCCTTTAGTTCCAGGTGCCTCTGAATGGAAGGGCTCCCCGGGGTCTGCAGCTCCCTCTGTAGGCGCTCTGTGGAACTGCACTCGGCCAGTCCTCAGAGACTGCAGATGGGCTTATTTCCCTTGCTTGGTGCAGTCTTGTCCTTGTGAATAATACTTTCTTAATTTTGTCATTGTCATATTTGAGGTTGGGAGGGAGAGGAAATAAATATATGTGGTCAATATTTCACAATTAACTTGAAATTCAACTAACTTAAGAGAAAAAAGACTCCCTATTTAAAAATTTACTTAAAACACATTAAGCATTCTTTACTCTCAATTCTTTTTTTTTTTTTTTTTTTTTATTAAGTTTTTTTTGCTCTCTATTTTTTTTTTTTTTTTTTTTTGGAGAGATTTTTTCACTATAGGGTGCGTGCGCTCGCCAGACAGACAGAGAGAGACAGAGAGACAGAAAGTGAAAAATCACCCCCCAGCAGGGATGGTCACGCCGCAATCCCTTCTCCTCCATTCTCCTCTCGGGATCTTGGGCACGCACGCACACGTGCCCGGCGTGAGTTTTAAGCTACTGGGTCCGGGACGCGAACCGCGGTCGACTACGTGCGAGTCCAGCGACATAGCCATTACTCTAACTGCTGGTTCCCTTTTATTTATTTATTTATGTATGTATGTATGTATGTATGTATTTATTTATTTATTTTCTTACTTGAGGTATTATTGACAAACAAAAATTGTATCTGTTTGGGACCATCAGGTGGCATGATGGATAAGGGCGATGGACTCCCACATGACCAACAGCAGTTCAAGTCCTGGACCTGGAAGCTTGCTTTCTCACTTTCTCTTTCTCTCTCTCTGTCCCTCTCTGGTCAAATTAAAATAAATAAATAAATAAATGGATAAATACTGTTAAATAAAATAATTCTCTAAAAATGTATCTATTTAAGGTGTAAAACTTGATATTTTGACATATATTTGCATTGTGAAGAAACTACCACAATCAAGCTAATAAACGTACCTATCACCTCACATAGTTACCTTTAATTTTTTTTTTTTTTGGTGCGAACACTTGAGATATACTCTTTGCAAATTTCAAATATGCAATACAGTATTACTAATAAGAATTACTATACAGTATGTTTAGGTCTCCAGAGCATACTAATCCTACAGTTTCTTAATGGAAGATTTTCTGTTGATGAAGGGCATAAAGAGCACACATTTGTTCACGTTTCTGTGCATGTCTAGCAGTCGTGACCTGGGAGGTCCGAGGACATACCTGAGCGAAGGGCAGCAGTCCATCCATTCAGTGTCCTTGCTCCTGGATGCTTGTGCCTGCTTCTTGCCAGTAGGTGGCAAACTAGGCCTGGTGAAAGCATTGAGAACCTGAGGTGGTGTGGAGCCAGCTTTGATTTTGCAGAGCTGTAAAGAATTCTCTGAAGGAAGCAAGGGTTTTCTCATAGGAATTTCCTGGTAGGAATTTCCTCAGGCTAGACAGAGGGTCATTTTAGTATTTTTTTCCTTCAGTAAATAATGTACATATGTCTATGTCGAATACACACAGAGACATGTACTCATAATTTTTAATATGAAACTTTATTATTAGGCCAATTGTTTCAGGCATCCAGTTCTAGACTGACTGTCAAAATTGATGTGAAAGCCCAGATAAGAGGTAAGGATTTAAGATAAAGCAGACATAAACAGCACAAAACAAAACAGAACAACAACAATAGAACAGCAACTGATGTCAAAAACAAAGAGATTGGAGTCAGTCCAGCAAGTCAGCCGGGCCATTACGACCATGAGGTAGGTCAGCTAGGCAGGAAGAAGACTCACTGAAAAGTATGGCAGCATGGGCCCATGAACTGGACATAACGGTGTGGAAGAGCAGGGTCTGGGTGTGTCTGGCACCAACTCCCATAATCAGGTCAGACCTGGACCTGCCGGTCTGCTTCTAGCACTAAGTGAGGGGTTAAGGGTGTAGGTTTTAGAGTCAGAGAACCTCAGTCTTGAAGTCACACTCTGTCACCTCCTAGGACTGGACCTGGGCATGCTATGCAGCATCTCTGAGCCTTTGATTCTTGTCTTGTAGGTTTGCTGACAATGCTTACTCATGGGTGCTTGTCAAATTAGATGAAAAGGTTTATTACTGTTCTTGGGATAATTTAGGTGATTAACAAATGGTATTTTCTAGTATAATTATTCATTTAGTAAAGGATAATAAAAAGAAAAATGAAAAGGAGAGGTATTTCACAAATATACCCGTTGTTATGAGTGGGAAAACAACCCTCAAAGTACATGTCCTACCCTAGGAGGGTCCCACCTTCTTAAAGACAGCATAATATATATCTTTGTTTTTGGTGGGAGGGAATGCTCTCAGCCCATCTCTGCAATGCACCAGGTAGATAACTTTACATTGATGAATGCAAACAAACAGCACAAATTAGCTTAAGGGTGGCAATAAAAAAGTCTAGATTATGTGGAAGTGCATTCTTCGGTATTCACTGTTAATTTCTGTTTTATTCCTATTTTAATAGTAATAATGTAATATTTTCTAGACAAGATGTATTTAGCCACACTGAAAAAGAAAATAGAAGAACTTTTTTTTTTTTTTTTTGAGAGGGCATGTGCTATAAGGCACATGCGCTCGCCAGACAGACAGAGAGAGACAGAGAGACAGAAAGCAAGAAATAGCCGCCCGGGGGGATGGCCACGCTGCAATCCCTTCTCCTCCATTTTCCTCTTGGGATCTTGGGCACGCACGCACGCACATGCGCCCGGCGTGAGTTTAAGCCACCGGGTCTGGGATGTGAACCGGAGTCGACTACGTGGGAGTCCAGCACATAGCCATTACGCTAACTGCCGGTCCAACCCAATATACTTTTAAATGCAAGCGACTTAAAAAAGTTCATGAACCTCATGGAGTTGTGAAGAAAAAAAAAGTCGTTAGAAAATGTAATTAAAATATGAGGTTATTAGGGACCGGCAAGTGGCATAGTGCTTAGGGTGCTAGATTTTTACATGGCCGACCACAGTTCAAAACCTGGATGCGACAGCTTGAAACACATGCTAGGCACATGTGTGTGTTCCCAATATCCTGAGAGGAAAATGAAAGAGAAGGGATTGCAGCATGGCCATTTCCCCTAGGGGGTGATTTCTTGTTTCTGTCTCTCTGTCTCTCTCTGTCTCTCTGGTGAGAATACACGCCTTAAAGCAAAAAGCTCTTTTTCTCTCTCAAAAAAATGAAGTTATTTCAGTGCAAAAAACTTTTGAATTCATGTATAGTTTTTTCATAAGTTATTTTCCACAAACTTTATGAAGAATCCATCCTCTTGCCCCATAAAATAAGGAAACCACGTGATGGAGGGCTGACACAAGAAAGAGAGACTTTACTCCCTTCCTCCTTCTTAGCTTCCTACCTCGTCCTTCTCTTCTGGGCAAACATCACTCTTCAGACCCCTGCACCAACCTGCGTTATGGAAAGGTTTGGAGATCTCAGTGGATGTAATTTCTTTTGTATGCAAGTGTTGTGGCCAACTCTGAAGTCACTGACTTGGGATGCAGGCATCCTTCTGTTTGAATCTCACATTTCTAATTTTATTGTGTTCCGATCATTGGTGCTCTTCAATAGAGAGCAGACGGCTGCAGTAGAATGCCCTAGTAGATGCTGTTATTCAGAGGGCTGAGACCACATGGGGGGCCTGGTTAGATTCTGGTCCACCCTGAAGTCAGGTGTAGTGGTTTAGGTCTAGAGTCCTACCTACTTGAGTAGCTGGGGCAGAAGGCTCGCAACATGATAAAATCCTGTCTTAGAAAAAGAAAAGTAGGGGCCAGCAGGTGGTGTGGTGAAGATGTTGGACTTCTACGTGGCTGACCACAGTTTGAGTCCTGGACCTGGTGGCTTGCTTTCTCATTCCCTCTCTTTCTCTGTCTCTTTCTGATGAGTGAATATGTCCTATAGCAAATTAAAAAAAATTAAATTAAATAATTCTTTAATAAAAAGAAAGAAAAGTAAATGATGATCGGCCTGTAAGTTATGTATTTAGGAGGAACCTTTGGGGTCTTGTGTTGAAGCTTGGCTGGCTAGACGAGGCCGAAATGCAGCTTCTGCCTCCAACACCAGCCAGCTCTGTGCCACAGAGGTGAGCTCTACTACACAGCCACAGGACCCAGGAGTCCAAACATGAGGACATGTAGTGTGATCACAAGGTAGGGAGGGCATGGGGGGAACTAAGGACAAAAGCACAGAAAGTGAGGCTGGTGTCACTGAAAAGCAACTGTTAGAACCACCATCCCATCAAGACAAGTCAGTTGTGTTATTTACTTACAAAGCCTAGCACCCTTAGTTAAAATACTTATTTTTACATTTCTTCTTTTCTTTTTTATAATTAATTAATTTACTTATTTTTCATTTCAGTTTCTTTTATACATTCAATCACATTATTATTTGTCTTATGAAATGGAAATTTCAACAGGTGAACATCTCTCCCCAACACAGTTGACAAAAACCACAAAACATCTTCAACAGACAATACCACGAAATGTGATTTTATTGAACCAGTTCTGTGAAAATGTCATTTGACATCTATTTATGTTTTAAAAAGTAGGCAATTGCAGATTTGATGTAAGAGGAGCTTGGGGAGGATTTATGAGAGTGGCATTTCCTTTGTTCTTTGGATCAGAACCTTAAATGGCAAATTTCTGATAGACTCAAACATTTCTATGTAACTGCTTGCCTAGTTTTGGTGTGGAATCCCCAGAAACCATGGGACTTGCTCTGAAATGCTGATTCCAAATATTTCTATCACTCAATAGCCCTTTTATTATTCTCTTTGCCTACCAGGACCTCAATGAAAAGTTATATTTCTGAAAACATTTCTCACTTCCTTTTCCACTTATCCAAATAGCTCTAACTAAATATATAATTAAAAAGCAAAAAAAGCATTAAATAGTTTTATATAATATGGTGGTTATATATTAGCATCTGTGTAGCTTGTGTGATGGATAAGGTGTCTATTAAGATTTTTGATATACAAAACGATGATTGTACCTATTAATCTCTGAAGAGTCCAGGAATCTTGGTTTGGGAAATACTGTGTTTAATAGATTTTGTCCTTGCCTCCCCACTCTTCCACATTGTGAATAACCTACAGTAAATGCCACTGAATGTCTTAGTTACCAAAGCAACACTTTAGATCCATGATATATAGAATAAGACATTTGAAATTGAGACTATCTTGGAAATTCTTGGACATGTGATCTTGTTAATTACTTCATAATTTTTGTGATGATGTCAAGATTTAAAAAGTTTTAATCATAAGACTTATCTTAAATTTAATCACAAAATGGGAACCAGCAGTTAGCATAATGGCTATGTCGCTGGACTCCCACGTAGTCGACCACGGTTCGTGTCCCAGACCCAGTGGCTTAAAACTCACGCCGGGCGTGTGTGCGTGTGTGCCCAAGATCCCATGAGGAGAATGGAGGAGAAGGGATTGCAGCATGGCCATCCCCCCTGGGGGGTGATTTCTCATTTTCTGTCTCTCTGTCTCTCTCTGTCTGGCGAACGCACACGCCCTATAGCAAAAACCTCTCAAAAAAAAAAAGAAAAAAAAATTAATCACAAAATAACAGTAGTTATTCTTAGTACTATTGAGATTATTTTTTGAGTCTAGGATAAAATGTTTATTTCTCACAAGCAATACATTTATCCTGTACTTCATAGATGCCAAGAGAAAATAGGAACACCCATAAATACATGCAATTATTATGTGTCAATTTAATATAAATTTTAAAAGGTAGTAAAAATATTAAAAAATAGAAACAAATTTTTGTTTTGTTTTGCTCTGAATTATTGTTATCTAATGGAATGGAGCCCATGCGCTTATTTTGAGAGAGAACATTTTTCTCTGGTTAGAATTTGAGAGTGTATGGGACCAGCAGTTGGTATAATGGCTATGTTGTTGGACTCCCATGTAGTCAACTGTGGTTCGAGTCCCGGACCTGGTGGCTTAAACTCATGCCAGTACATGTGCATGCGTGCTCAAGATCCCGAGAGGAGAATGGAGGAGAAGGGATTGTGGTATAGCCATCCCTCCTGGGAGGTGAGCTTTCTGTCTCTCTGTTTCTCTGTCTTTCTGGCTAGTGCATGAGCCCTATAGCAAAAACCTCTCCCCCCAAAAAAAGAGAAAAAGAATGAATTTGAAAGTTTATTTCATGGTTTTTTATACAGAAAACAATAGGAATAAGCACATATAATATTAACTTATAGCTGAATGATAGTTTGAAAGGTTACTTTTTGAAAACAAAATAAGCTTATTTTTTAAAATTACTTCACTTAATTTCATTCATTATTATTAATTTTTTATTTGACTAGAGAGCAACAGAGAGAGTGAGAAAGAAGGTAAGAAAGCAAGCCACCAGGTCAGGGACTTGAACCATGGTCTGCCATATGGGAGTCCAGAACCTTAACCACCATGCCAACTGCTGGTTCTGAAATACTTCAGGTTTTAGGTTGCCTACAATCTGGCCTTAAGTTTCAAATATTGTGAATTTACAATGTGCCAAACACTAGGCCTGGTCTTTTACAGGTCTTACAATTCACAATACTATAATCTGTGTGGCAGCTATATTTGAGAAGAGAGATGTTTCCCCTGAAAATCTCTAGGAAGCAACTCTGCTTTTTAGGTTTGGCAATACATGTTCTCTCTTATTTGCCTACAAACCTGAAGTAAGTATTTTCTCATTCTTTTCTGATATCTTAGGATTGAGAAATATGTATACATATATATATATGTATATATATATATTATATACACACACACACACACACACACACACACATATATATTTAACATAGTGCTTTCTCACTGGAAAAGTGTGACTATCTCTTTTCTTCCCATCTCACTTCCCTTGACAGAATTTATTTGCTATTCAAAGAGAAGGGTCAGAAAAACAATACTGAACCCTGGATGATTCTGAACAGCCACAAAATTACTCTTCCTTGGATTAAAATGGCTTTCTACTTTTAGCTGTATTCATCTTCTGGTACCCATCTCTGTTGATCAGGGTAAGGAATGAAATTAGGCGACCTCACTGCCTGATAAAATGTATATACACACACACACATACACACACACACACACACACACATATATATATATTTAACATAGTGCTTTCTCACTGGAAAAGTGTGACTATCTCTTTTCTTCCCATCTCACTTCCCTTGACAGAATTTATTTGCTATTCAAAGAGAAGGGTCAGAAAAACAATACTGAACCCTGGATGATTCTGAACAGCCACAAAATTACTCTTCCTTGGATTAAAATGGCTTTCTACTTTTAGCTGTATTCATCTTCTGGTACCCATCTCTGTTGATCAGGGTAAGGAATGAAATTAGGCGACCTCACTGCCTGATAAAATGAGCTGTGGCTGACCACTCTCACATGGCCTTATTTATTTTCCTTCTTCTTAGAGCTTCCATTTTGTACTAAGGACGCCAGGTCCTTCATGTGCAGGAATGACAAATTGAAGAGTCAGGGAAGGAATTGTGGAAGGAAAACAAAGAGAGAGAGATGAGGACGTTACTAAGAACAGTAGAGAAATAAATTATTGTTTCTTACAACTCATCACTTCTTCACTCTCTGAATCAGCTGGGCTTATTTTTTTTAAATAGACATGGAAAAGGTCCAAATGACTTTGATCTTATGAAAGTTGCATGCTTCCTGGTGGCATGGTAGTTAAGGTGCTGGACTTCCATATGGCTGACTGCAGTTCAAATCCCAAACCTAGTGACTTGCTTTCTCACCTTCCCCCCCCAACCCTGCCCCCTTTCTCTGGTGAGTAGTGCACATGCCCTATAGCAAATTAAAAATAATAATAATAACAATAATGATAAATAAATTAAATAATTCTAGAAAAATAAGAAAGTTGCATGCTTCCTTTCATCAAATGAACTAAAAATTGGTTTGGGAAGTTGTTCTGTGTCCTGGAAAAATTAGTTTGCCAAATGCTGCCAGAGAAGCCAGCCTCACCAGTATTGTTTCCAACCAGAGAGAACTGGTAAAAATTCCAGAATGTAACTTTTGAAAAATTGCCTTTATTGATTTGTATAGTTTTTTTTTTCCTTGCTGTTTTTGCTTTTGGAGCCCAGTGAT
>NW_006204127.1:396147-402022 GCF_000334495.1 Tupaia belangeri chinensis
AGGGAAAGATGATAGACCTAATCCCTAGCTTTAAAATCACATTACAAAATTCCCAACCAGGCAAGATTGAGCTGTAAGGATAGTTACTCTATTATCAGCATTAAGTATTCATTTAGGTTGTAGAAGAATTACCAAGAGTCCTTTTTGTATTCTTTGCAAGGCTATTTCTATCAGGGGTATGGTAGGTTTTCTGACCCCTCCATCCCCCCGCCAGATTCAAACCAAGAGAAGTAGAAGAGGCTATGAAGAAATGAAATGTCTTTAGGGGCAAAACCTAGAGCCTGTGGCTTGTGTTTGAATAGGAATAGAAGGAAAGCTCCCCTTCTCTGAGTATGAAAACAGGCACAGGTTGAAAAACTATAACCTTTCTGTGACATTTTTTGCATTTTGAATACCCAAGCTAATTGCCAGACTTTCTCATCACTTTCTTGGGCAGCTTAGGAATCAAATGCATCATCAGTTATCTGAGAGCATCCCACTAATATATTGTGAAAGTGAAGTGTGCAATAGTTGGAATCCAAAGATGCTATTCACCCACCTGGAGCACAACTTGTACTTTGCTTTTCTGGAATGGCGCTGATTTTGTAGAGGTCCACAAACATCCCTCTCACTATTTCAGGGCCAGTGGCTCCCAAGAGCAGAGCTGTGAGCAGAATTGTGGGTACAGTGTGCCCTCACAGAACCCTGAGAAGACCAGTGGTGCTAAAGACACTGACCTTGTAGTCTTGGTCTCCAACTAGACTATGCAATTCAGGCACCTTTATAATAACTGAGTTCTCAGCTTAAAATGTCATTGAAAATATCTACGAGGAAGAAGGAAATAATAAAAGAACTTGTGCATTATAGATGGTGGTCTCAAATACTCTCTCTTGCTTTTTCTTTCTTTCTTTGCTATAAGGTGCACAATCTTGCTGAAGAGAGAGCTGCCTCACCTCCATGCTACCTGCTGGCCTCTCAAATACAATTTCTGATGTCAAAGCTAGGTAACAAATATGCCTTCATGAAACTCATGTAACTCATGACTTACGAATTCTTTAAAATCTTTATCTATTATGAACTACTTGTGAAGATGTAGAACATAGGTAGAGTATAATACTGTGTCTTCATTAAAAAAAAGAGTAAGATTGTGTCTTTATGATGCCAAAGTATCAGAATGAAACAAATCAGATGGGCAGAGATTTTGTTTGTTTCAGGACAGATATTGATCTTTTGCTTTTATAATTTTCTTTGGTTGCTGGCCAACTACTGAGTTCATTGTGCTTCAGGGAACACTAAAATGGTGCTGGTTAGAGTCAGTTTGGACTTAATATACTTTTGGTTGTCTTTCTCTAAGGGATAAAGAGGATAAAGGACAAAGCAGAAGGTAGGGATGTTTATCAGTAGAATGTTTCATATTTTAAAAGAAAACAAAGAATATATGACTTCATCAGGAAAATGCAGAAATCATTCCTAAGTACACACAGGTCTGTCTGTCTCAGGACTTTCCTCTATGCTGAGATACCCAGAGAAATACATTCTTCATAGAAATTCTGAGGGTCTGAATGTACCTGGATTTAATTTGGGTTGTCTTAAGGCTTGAGGGGATTTCAGAGTCCAAGTGACTTACTCAAGGTCATATAACTAATTAGCAAGCCTAAGCAAGCTGGTTTAGCACCATATCATGCTACCTTTACTCATTTCTACTTAGAGGGACGCTGCCCTGCCTGGATGAAGATAAGCATCTTGGTCAACAAGACCCTCCCCCTCCCAGAAGTCTGCTGTGCGAAAAGCATTTACTGGACACAGAGGATTTGGAGAAGAATGCAGCATGGTTTTTGACCTTAAGAGAGTTACAACTTAGAATAGAGAGAGTAATAATGTATAAAATAATCACAAGAAACATGCCAGATAAAAGATGTAGACAAAAGCAGAAGGCGGTTAGCAGATAGGGAGATATGGTGTATTTAATACAGCTCTCTCAAATGAGTGATGCTGAATTTGGGCATTATTCAAGCATGCCCCATTATAGGTTTCTCTCTTGAATGAATGAGTGCTGGATTTGGGGCATTATTCAAGCATGCCCCATTATAGGTTGGGTCCACTGGGAAGGAAGGCCTGACAGAAGAGGCTTTCAAGAAAAAGTAAGTCTTGGCTAAATGGACATGAGTATCCCATCACAGGAAATATGTAAGATCTGACCTTTAGCATAATTAAAACATAGGGAAACTCACGTCATTTCTGGTTAAGGGTATTTATTTATTTATCCTGGGAACTACTTAGGACTACTTAAACTCTGGAAACAGATTTTTAAAAAATGGTTTTATTTTATTTATTATTAATGTTATTTTATTTATTATTAGTATTTTGAGAGAGATTTTTGTAATAGGGCATGTGCACTCACTAGAGAGACAGAGAAAGAGGCAGAGAGACACAAAGTGAGAAATCACCTCCCTCAGGGGGGATGGCCATGCTGCAATCCCTTCTCTGTCATTCTCCTCTCAGGATTTTGGGCACACATGCACATGCGCCTGGCTTGAGTTTTAAGCCACTGGATCTAGGACTTGAACCTTGGTTGACTACATGGGAGTCCAGCAATGTAACCATTATGCCCTCTGCTGGTCCCCCTATTGTACTTCATTTTAATTTTTAAATTAATTTTTAATTTAATTTTAAATGTAAGACTGCTCAAAACTCACTTGAGCATGAAACAGCTATCATAGTTGTTGCCCAGGTGTGTCTCTTGCATCAGAAAGGTCACTGCAAGGTGGCCTGGAGGCTTGCTCTGCTTTCTGGTTTGCCCCTAGGAGGACCTGCAGCCCTCACTGAAAACATGCAGGCCTGGGACCTGGAGACTCAGACTCAATCAATCCAGAGCGAGGCCCAGAAACCTGTTTTCAAACAAGTGCCCCAGGTGAGCCTGTGGGTATGCAAACGCTGTGAGGAGGTGAGGCTGTGGAGGAGGCATCCCTGGAATGGGCTTCTCATCATGAGACTCTCACTGATCTGGATGAGCATGAGTGAGAACCTCTGTTTTCTTCTCTGTCACTTTCCTAAAAAGGCTTCCATTCTGTAGGCTGAATACCTGTCTAGAAACCAGGCCCAAATTCCTGCAGTAGATTCTTTCTTTGTTTTTTTTTTTTTTTGTTTGTTTGTTTTCAATGAGAGTGAGAACATAGGAGGAAGAGAGAGAAAATGAAGTGGGGCAGGGAGAGAAAGAAGGAAGGGGAGAAAGAAACTTTTGGCAGGCCTTACCGAGTCATTCAGGCTCCTGTTCCAGCCTCCCAGCTGCCTAGGACCACCAGTGAGTGCCACTGAACCCAGCCTGTTCAGGCCGGGCAAGGAACTGAACCTGGATCTCTCAAGCAACTTCGGCTGCTATGTCACAGTGACTTTCTACTTGTGCTATTATGGCTGGATATAGAAGAATCATGATAGCCCGTCTATTCCTCTGTTCTTCTGTCATCAGTGTCTGTTGGTGCTTCCTGGGCTGGGGACTCTGCTGTGACTGTGACATCTCCCTCAACCTCTCAGGACTGCTCTGTGCCATTTGACCTTCTGTACCTACAGGGAGAATGCTGCTCTGCAGTAAGTGGTCACGCCTCCCGGTGACTGTCCCTCCTTGGTTCAGCTGTTTTCATGGGCTTAGACAACCCCACAGTTGTGTGGTAAGTCCTCAGTGAGAGTGTCTTTTCCCTTCATAACGTCACAACTTCTGCCCAGCTGCCAGGATTGCCTGTCTCTGTGTGGATGTGACAGCTGGAACTTGGTCCTACCTTGGGGCTCTTCTTTTGAGCCACCAAAGAAACTGAAGCCATGTGGCTCTTCTTGGAGTACTCCCCTCCCCTGTTTGTTTTCATGAGCCAGCAAGTGGAAATTAAAAGCTTTGTGATGTGAACTGTGGCTGCTCGGGTTGGGTCACCTTTGGTCATTATTATTAGCTGACATTCTGCTCTGGTGGGCAGGCTATAGGGATAAAGAAGATGTGGTCCTCGTCCTTGAAGGGGTGAGGAGCACAGGTAAAAGCATGGGATCCAGGGGTAGGCAGACTGCACTTTCTTCCTGTGAGCATTGATTTGAACTCTCTGAGCCTCAGTTTCCTCTTTTGTAATATGGCAGTAATGAAAGTGACTACTTTGAGGGGTTATGATGGGAATTAAATGATAAGATGTAAAAAAGGCATTTTCAATGGTGCCTGGCACACAGGTGATGCTTGATAAGGGGCATTATCATGATCAGTATAGTACTTCCCAAGCAGGATGACCTTGTGTGAACTCCTTAAGGCCCAGCTGCAGTTCAGAAGCCTTACTCAGGCTTAGCAGGGCTACTTCTCCTCCTCCTCTTCTTTTTTTCAATTTAATTGTAAGCCCTCCATCCTCTGAGTTTGCACTAACATTCCTCCGCTGCTGCTGCTCCTTTGCTTTTGTTTGTCCTTTTCTACAGTGTCCTCCTTGTCAGGCCAAGAAAACGTAAGATTCTCCCTAAACCTATCCTACCCTGTAAGAAGTGCCAATTAAGCGCAAAGACAATGGGAAAGAGAATACATAAAATGTATTTATTATTATTAATTTTAATTCTGCCAGAGGGCATGTATACTCACCAGAGAGAGACAGAGGCAGGGAGAGGAAGAAAGCACCGCTCCCCCCATTGGGAGCCATCATATCACAATCCTTTCTCCTCCAGCTCTTCCTCCCTCGGGATTTTGGGCACGCGTACACACGCCTGGCGTACTTCTCAAGTTTCCAGTCTGAGACTTGAGCTGCATAATTGATCATGTGGGATCCAGTTTCCTTAATCACCACACCACAGGGCTATAACTTCTTGTTGACCCACTGCCTGCGTTTCCTTTAGCCACAGACATATGGTAGCATGTTTATTGTCACAGGTGCCCCCGAAGTCCAAAATCTACCCTATTTCTGTGTTGTTAGAAGAATGGGAAGTTATCCAAGCAGAGCCCTCTGGGATGGAAGCCACAGTGATTTCTGGAACTCCCCTGTTCAGGCTTGGTTTGCACATTGCTTTGGAGAGTTATATGAAAATAGTTCCACTAGAAGACTGAGAGCACATGATGCCAAAGATCTGGAAAACCCCGAAGCTGGATAATCTCTCCCTGAAGAGTGAAGGCGAGTGGTCGTGTTCAGGTCTTATCATGGGGCACGCTTAGAGAGACACACTATACGTTCGGTGCTCAAGGTCAGTCTCCTAGTGTAAGGGGAGTGTGTGTGTGAGTGTGTGTGTTAATAGAGAAAATGAGCAACTTTGGTTCAAATAAAAATACAGCTCCAAGAACCAGCCGTGAATCTCTATAGTCTTTCTTATGGGAATTATAAAAATTTAGCTCCAAGAACCAGACGTGAATCTCTATAGTCTTTCTTATGGGAATTGAAAATTCCTTCACACTTCTTTTATTTTGACTTTTAACTTCTAGTGGATTTGACAAACTGGTGTCTCTATACAGTTTTTGTCTACTTTTTCTTTACTTCTTGTACCACCATAGTTTTCTGTAATTCTCTATACAGTGTTTGTCTACTTTTAATTTACTTCTTGTACCACCATAGTTTTCTGTAAAACAGACTGTCAGTCTTGACTTTCACTTCAGATGGTCTGGGTCTCACAGGGATGCTGGTGGGATTCAACAGAAGGACAGCTCAAGGTCAGCTTTCATGCAGTCCCCATAGGGGGCAGAGAGAATGTGACACCAGGACACAAACATTGCACAGGTTCCATTTTTGTAACTTGTTTCACTGGATTTGTTAAAATGTTCCTGTCCCTGGAACACAACATGAAGATTTCAAACCAACTAAAGGGAAAGATAACGTTGCCTTTCAGGAGCTCTGAACCTCAAGGCCTAGCCCTCTCTCTGATTCTCTTTCATCTCTGGAGGACTGCCTTGGAGGCT
>NW_006204127.1:402334-408436 GCF_000334495.1 Tupaia belangeri chinensis
CCCTTGAACTTTCTTCATCACTGAACAAGTCATTTACTGAAAAGAGAGAATCCTTCCCATTTATTTCGGTTACTGTTGTCAAAGCTATTTGTTTTTTATCTTAATGCTGAATGCCATTCATAATATTAAAAAAAAGAATCAGGTGCTCAGAGGTGTCTGGTGATTGGTGGTAATCCAGGCCTATCAGCAAAGCAGAAGTGTCTTTCAGAATCATTTATGTAATTTACCCCAGAGAGGAGCTGGCAGATTCTGGCTCCTCAGCAGGACCACTGATTGCCTTCCTTGGAGTGTGGCGCCTGCGGGTTGCCTGCAACTTGTGATACTAGTGCCCTTTGCCCTCCTGCAAGGTCTGCATCTGCAGCCAGAGCCCGGTGTGCTTTGCGCCATATCCATTTGCATATGATATGGTCCTAGGTAACAGCAAAAATGGGGTATGGCTGAAACCAGGATAAGCCATGGAGAACTGGGTTTCAGAGCCCAGACTGACTGCTGGGGACGGGTGGGCTGTGCACCCCACGGGTGGTGGGGGTCCAGTTAGGCAGCGCATGGGCAGCTGAGCTGTCTGGTGCTCCTTGGGTTGTGGGATGCGGTTCCAGATCACCTCCAGCAGTTTCCCACCGCATTCACTGGACTCCGGCTGCGGCCCAGTTGGCCTCCTTTCCGTTGCTCTGCTGTGTTGGGCTCTCTCTGCCTCAGGATCTTTGCACACGGTTCCTTGGCCGTCCTCCCACCTCTCTTCTTCTAGCTTTCAGGGGACCTTCCTTTATCCCACTCCCCGTGGTCAGATCCCCCTTTAGGGGTCCCCCCAGCAGCATGAGCTTTCCTCTTCTGGGCATTCAGAGCAGTTGGTAAGTATGTGTTTATTTGTGGGGTTTTGAATTTGTGTCTGTAATTTTGTGAAGACCACGACAGCCGATTTCCCTCACCATTGTAAACACCAGAGTGCTTGGTGCTCAGAGGGTGTTCAGCAAACGTTTGCTGAATGGGAGCAGACTAACAAGAAGAAACCACAGTCCCCTGGGTAGTCACAGTCCCCAGGATGAATCCCTCACATATATGCCTAGGCTATTTCCTCAGCAAAACTGTCTGTGTGCTCCAAGGTTTGCTATAGTGTCTTTTACAGTGGTACCTAAATCCCCAGAGGTGATTGTCTTATAGAAGGAAAGCATACTAACTTAAAAATATTTCGTTTAGAAGCCAGAAGTTGAAATAGAGGTTAAGGCACTGAATCCCACATGGACAGCTTCTGCATGGTTCGAGTCCTGGACCCGGCACCTTGAGAATCATGATGGGTACCTGCACGTGTGTGCCCAAAATCCTGAGAAGAGACTGGAGGAAAAGGGATCATTGCATGACCATCCCCCCAAGGGAGATGATTTCTGTCTTTCAAAAATATATTTTAAAAAACTTTTTATTTCTTCCATTATTGAAAGAGACAGAGAGATGACACACCCAACAAGATCTTGACATTGCAGTCGGCCCCTAGCTTCATCCCTGGATCACAGGCATGCATGTGCTCAGGGAGGTGTCTGGACTCCAAAACCACCCCATGCAGGTCAGTCTCACAGAGCAGTGTTTTACTACTTTGCACACAGTTCCTTCGCCCTTTTCACGCCCATAAAGCTCTGTTAAGATACTCTTGCAGTCATTTCCATGAACTCCCCGTGCAACTTGGTTTAAAAGTTTTAGAGACAGGAAGCTAAGGCTCATAAAATTAAAATGGAAGAATAAGAGCATCTATGTCTCAAATTTCAAAGAGAATTATTATATAAGAGAGTGCTTTGATACCATGTCCTTCATTTTATTTTATTTATGTTTAATTTCTGAATTATGGTGGCAAAGAACCTGCATCCTGAACCTGGTGTGGGTGGGGAGGGCTAAATACCAGGACTGGAGAACTAGATCTTTGACGTTCTTCCTCCTAGTACCCTTGAGTGGAATCTTTCCGGGACCACATTGTCCAGAAGCAGACCCTGAGACCAGGGGTTGGGGGTGCTGGAGGGTTCCTGTGCAAGAGATTTATTAAGAAAGTGATTCCAGGAGAAACTAGTAAGGGTTTGGGGAAGCAGAACAGGGGCCAAGCAAGGGAAACATTTCAGGCAAAGTCTCATCCTCAGCCTGGTTCCACAGGGGACTCTGGAGTACACATTATGCCACAGAGTTTGTCCCCATTCAGAGCAAGAGAGCTGGGCTTTCACATCCCTGTACCCACTACTCAGCAAAGAGCCTCCCTGGGCATTTATGGCTCAGGCAGCCTATGCTGTCCTTGTAAGAGAGGTGTAGGTCTGAAGACAGAGAACACAGAAGCCAGGGGAGGAGCACCTGGAAAAGTAAATGGGATCCTATGTGAATCCTACTCCTCCGTAGCTTGATTAGGCCTTCTAGCTGTCTGTTCACTAAGGGTCTTGGATGACTAGAAAAGAGCAGGATGGGGAGGACTGGGGGAGATGAGCTAGCTCCCAGATTTCCCTCTAAGCTAAGACTGCTGTCTGTCCTTTCTTCCTCCCTCTCTCATGCCATCATAGTGGACCCTTTCGGTAGATTCCACTAGTTGAGACCAAGAGGTACTCTTCGGCTTCCAAGTGGAAAGGAGACCTTGCTTTTTATAACACTCATGCTTTAAGCAAAAAACTAGATTATCCTAGAGAATTTCAGGAATATTGGGCAAGTGTTTTTCTTGGGAAGACATCACATATACTGAAAGTAGCAGAGGCTTTGGAACATGGTAGTCTTTGCAAATTCATTAATTTCTCAGGTTCCTTCTCATGTGTTTCAACAATTCTTATCAGCCTTAAATGGATGATGTAGCAAAAGGCCAGGGAGAGATTCTGGCACACAGCAGGAACCCAGTAACTCCCAGCTGTTATTTTTGGATATGATTTGGGAATTCATTTGCCAGAGCTGCTATAACAAAGTATTGCAGACTGGGGTGACTTAGAAAACAGAAATTTAATTTCTCACAGTTTTGGAGGCTAGAAATCCAAGATCAAGGTGTTGGCAGGTTGGTTTTATTCTGATATCTTTCTCCACATCTTGTAAACGACCATCTCCTTTATTGTTTATTTATTTATTTTTTTTATGGCTGTGTTCTTTCCATGTCTTCTCATGGTCTGTCCTCTGTGTGCCTGTGTCCTAACCTCTTTTAGGAGGTAGGATTAAGGTTTATCCATATGACTTTGTCAAGGGAAAATAACTAACTCTGTAAAAATAATAAAGTGGTTTATTTCTAAGCAGAATATGAGTGACCTAGGCCCAGAGAGGAGGCAAAACATGCCTTTCTTGGGATGATCAGGTACAGGGGTTCCTTTTATTATTTGATTTTGAGAGTGAGAGACAGGGTTTGGAATTTAGTGAAGAGTTTTTCCATTGGTCTGGTCCAAATCGGTGGGGCATGTGGAAGGGGGGCTTGTAGGTTATAGGTGGGTTTACAGTTTTTAGGTTGATGATTAGACAGGGTTAGGAAAGAAGGTACTTTAACAGAGATAGAGTCTTAACATACATCACAAGGATACTATGCCAGGGGCAGGATATAGGAAGAATCCTGTTGTCAATGGGCCAAAATGGTCTATTAATGTTTGTGGGTGTGACTCTCTCCAGACCCTCTGGAAAGGATTTTGGAAAATAGGAAAAAGCAGTCAGACTGCTGTCCTCAACCTCATTTTATCTTAATTGTCCCTTTACGGTCCTGTCACCAAACACAGTAAGATTCTGGGGTGGCAGGGGTTAGAACTTCAGCATATGAATTTTGGGGGACACAGTTCTGCCCACAACAAGGAGCATTTCCCAATGCAGGAGTTTCCTGTGATATAGATACCAGGGGTACCTCAATTGCACACGAACACTGTTTCTTATTCTTCGTCAGGAGAAAAGCTATAGAGAACACTTGAGCCTGTTAATTCTGCGGGATGACTTCTTTTTTCAAACTTTCTTGATTTAATCCTTGACCTTGGTAGACACCACTAGTCTGAATGAGGCACGATTCTTCACTCCTCTAGAATAGTGGTTTGGTCTTGATTCTCAGAGAGCTTTAGGGCAAAAACTGTAAAAGGGAAGGCTCAGAAAGAGGAGAATAAGAGGTAAAGAGGTCACCTCTTTTTCAGCAATATTTATATTATATTAAGATGAAAGAGAGGAAATACAATAATTTTTCTTCAATCCATAAGAATTTATTAGTTGGGACAAAACTCCTGTAGCAAAAGACAGATTAACAAGAAAAAAAAAAAGTCAAGTTTTAATGTGTGCAGTGCACACATCACTCAGAAGAAAAGTTGCTCTCAAAGCAGTGGCTTAGGGTCCCATAAATAGTATTTTAGTAAAGAATGATCAACTTTAGCTCAATGACAAGAAAAGAAGCAAGGAGCCCCAAGCTTCAGAGGTAGAAATGCAAATTTATGGGCAGAAAGTCTACTCCCAGTTTCTTTCAGTGCTGTCATCTCTGAGTTGTGAAGGAAAATTATCTCTCTTTCTTTAAATGGGAGTGGGTGAGGAGGGGGTTGAAAAGGGCCAAGAAGGCAGAATAACTTTTGTCTTGGTTAATCCCTTTTTGCCCCAGGCACTCAGAGGTAAAGGCAGGGAGCCCCCTTGCATTATCATTGTCTTATGTCAACAATCTTAGATAGTTTAGGGATAAATATTTAGGTTTTCTCAAAGTAATGATGTGGGCCTTCTTAAAACAGAGAATGTTTCTTATCATTGCTTGGAGGTTGTGCCAGACATGCTGTCTTTTCAGGCCTTGCAGAGACAAGGAACCAGGCTGCTATGGATTGAGCGTGTACCTCTCAAATCCATATGTTGAACTCCTAGTCTGCAGGATAATGGTACTAGAAGGTAGGACCTTTTGGGGGTGATTAAGTTATGGAATAGAGCCCTTCGGGTTGGCACTGGAGTCCTTATATTAGAGGCCAGAGGGAACTTACTCATCCCTTTCACCCTGTGAACTTAAAGTGAGAAGTTGCAGTCTGTACCTGGAAGAGGGCCTTTCTCAGAACTCCACCACCATGCTGGTACTCTGATGTCAGAATTCCAGTCTCCAGAATTGTTATACAAATTTCTAGTATTTATAAGCTACCCAGTTTATGTTATTCTGTCATGGTAGCCCAAGTGGACTAAGACATAGATAGGCCTCAGAAGCACCTGGAAGCTCCAGAATAATATCAAGTGAAAAGAGGAAGGTCACTTCACAATAGGAATAGTCCTACTCCTCATGAACATGTGACTCTCTTCTGTACACCTGAGAAGAAATAAGGAGAATCCTTATTTATTAAGAAAACTGAGGCTGAAGACGGCTATTGTTTCTGCTTCCTCAGGCAGTGACAAGGAAGGGCTGAGGCTAATGTTTCCTTGGTAAGAGTCCACAGAGGGGAAGTGCTGGCTGCACAGAGGGAATGGGCAAAGGATTGTGCCACATGCCAAGGTAGAGTGAGGAAGGCATTGGAGACCACAGGCCCTCCTTCCCTGCTTTCCCTCCTCTGCTGAGATTGAACTAATAGTGGGGATATAATAGTAGGCAACACCAGACAGCATTGATGTCCTCATGGAACTCATTGTTTCATTTGGGAGAAGAACCTTAAATAATCACCCAAATAGGGACTGGTAGTTGTGTAATGGCTATGTCACTGGACTTCCATGTAGTCGACCACAGTTCGAGTCCTGGACCCGGTGGCTTAAACTCATGCTGGGTGCATATGCATGCATGCCCAAGATCTTGAGAGGAGAGTGGAGAAGGGATTGCCATGTGGCCATCCCCCTGGGGGGTGATTTCTCGCTTTCTGTCTCTCTGTATCTCTCTTTCTGGTGAGCACACGCACCCTATAGCAAAAAACTCTCCAAATAATAATAATAATAATAATCACCCAAAAACATATAAATTTGCACCTGGGAAAAACACTGGGTACATGGTGCATTGAAATCTATACCGAGGAATCTGACCCAGTTAGGGGGTCAGGGAAGGCTTTTCTGAGGAACTAGCAGATCAGCAGGTATTGCATAGGTGAAGAATAAAAGAGGTCTAAACAGAGAGAAAAGTATCATATATGCAAAGACTCTGTGGTAGAGGAGCGAATGAACAGAACAAAGGGCCAGAGAGGAGAAGGGAGTAAGGGA
>NW_006204127.1:408467-415266 GCF_000334495.1 Tupaia belangeri chinensis
GGGAAAGAGAAAGAGGGAGAGAGGGAGGAAGGAGAGAGAGAGAAAGAGAGAAAATATGCATGATTTCAGAGGAATTTGCAGAACAAGGCGGGAGCCAGGCCATGTCCTGCCTCACAGGTTGTGTTAAACAAGGAGGTGGTGGTGGCAGAATGGAATTTGCTTCTCAAAAAGTTACTCTGGCTGAACTGGGAAAAATGGGTGGGTGTGCATGTGCCCGTGGAATATTTGGACTAAATGCCCAGAATTTCAGGAGAAGGGGGAGAGGAGGAGTAGCAGAGTGAATGCAGGTAGAGTAGCCAGGAGGATGCTGTAACAGCCCCAGTGAAAAGTGACTGGGAGTAGGTGGTGGTGGTGAAGGAGATGGACAGCAATGAGAAGATGGGCTCTACTAAAATCAGCAGGTCTCGGTGTGGATTTGACAGAGGGACTGAAGAAGTAGGTATCAGAGATCATTCCCAGATTTTTAGCTTGAGCAACTGAATGGACGGTGCCATCTGTAGGGAGAGGAAATATTGGGAAAGGACTGGTTCGTGGGACAAAATCACAAAGTAGCTTTGGTTATGTTGAGTTTGAGTGCCTCTAAAACATTTAAGAGAAGACATTGAATAGACACTTGCAAATGAGGAAATGGAGAACTTAAGTTGTGCAGTGTTAACTAAATTTGATCACTAGCCATGGAAAACTCTATTCTAGACTTCAGGTGTCCTGATTCCCGCTCTAGTGCCCAATGCTTTCTGTTAAGTAAATTCAAAGGACAAAAGAACATGCACATATTCCCTTCAGAATCAGGGTGTTTAGGCCAAATCCATCTGCCATAACACCATATATGTCAGGCTGTCTGTTTATTTAAAAAAAAATCATCAGATTTCTTGTGATGCTTTGTAACATACTTGATATTTCTGTATGGTAATGTTATTAAAATCTACTTATTTTGGAATAGAATTGCTGCTTTGTGGGCCAGCCCCATGGTCTAGTGGTTAAGGGAGGTGGTTCCCATATGACTGATGACCTGGTTTGAATCCCAGCCCCCGTGCTTGAGAAACAAGCATTGGATATGTGTCCACATATGATCAAAATCCCAACAGGATAGAGAAATGGGCGAGAAGGGGTTATGGCATAGTCATGTCCTATCGAGGGTAATTTTTTCCTCTCTCTTGTTCTGTCTCTCTGTCTCTGGTAAGTACAGGAGCCCTATAGCAGAAAAAAAAAAAAAAAAAGAAAGAAAGAGAATTGTGCTCTTGGAGGATGCTTTGGTGCTCTGAGGTGATGCAATCATGTGTCTAGGAGTTGTTGTCATATGGGGAGTTGAGCTGTGTTATGTAAAATTCTTGGTTCTTTGAGTCTAGATCTCTAAGATTAGGGACCCACCCAAAGACACAGAATGAAAAACCACAAACATGTAGAGAAGGAAAAGAGAAGTTTTAATAGAAAAGTAAAGATTTTTTTTTAAAAAAAGAATTATTTTATCTAACTTTATTTATTTATTTCAATTTAACCAGAGAAGGACAGAGAGGGAGAAAGTGAGAAAGCAAGCCACCAGGTCTGGGACTCAAACCATGGTTGGCCATGTGGGAGTCCAGTGCCTTAACCATCACGCCTCTTGCCAGCCCCAGTAAAGATTTTTAATAGAAAAGAAATACACCCCCAAACCAGGAAGGCATGTGGGTGGGCAGCTGCCAGGAAAGGACAGATGCAATTGTGCATGGAATTAGGTGTTACTTTTATTCTGGGGTCTTGCTCTGAATATTTAGGAGAAGTCTGCCTTTGTAGCTGGTTCCTTTGTTTGAACTCATGGGCTTCCAATTTCCTTTCCTTCAGGTAAGGAATCCGAGGAATTTTTACTGTACATGCCCTGTGTGGACTTAGAAAGGATGAGCATCTGCATAGGGATGATGGGCCCTGTCAGTTTATTACCCCAGTGGGGATTAGGTTGTTGAGCAAACATCTCTGTTAGACAACCTCTCCTCTCTTGGTGGCAGGGAGTTTAGCTGCAGGGTCTAGCTGCAATCCCTGGTAACAACGACTGATGTGTCAGATGTCACCTTTGTTGGCATATTGGAACTCCCGGTTCATAATATCTGTCTTTATCAGAGGCACATCTAGTGCTGCCACAAGGAGTGGTGCTGCCTCCCTGGACACATCTCCTTTAGGTAGCACAGCCGAGTATTTATTGCAAAAAAAAAAAAAAAAAGCAAGCAGTATTTGGATAGAAATGATGATGAGTTCAGTTTTGAATATGTTGTTGTAGTGTGCCAACCAGACCTATGTAATAGCAAAGGAAGGAAAGGAAGTGTAGCAATGGCTGACAACCACTGGGCTCCACATAGTGCACCTGCGGCACCTGTGGTCCTAACAAGTTGTGGCACCAGCTTGGAGATCATGCCTGGCAAGGGTGGGTGTCATTCTCCAGGATTCATCTGGAATCAACAATCAGTATATGGTGCTGTGTCCCTAGAAAGTAGAATGAATGGGTCTGGAAACTGAGGGGTAGAAGTTAAAAGGTGGTCCCTGTTACTACTACTCCTAGTGGCCCACTGCAGAGATGTCTTGTCTCTTCAGTTCTGATCCAGTGCTCCTAGAAAGACATGCTTCCACCAGGAAATAGAGAAGAGTTTCTATTGAAGTTCATACTATGGCTGCCACATAGTCACAAAGTCTTATGCCCAGATATAGCTCAAGGAGAGGAACAGTGGTCCTGGTGGGAAGCATTGCCTCTGGCCACTAGGAGGACAGGCTGCTAGGTCTCCACTTCTTCACTACCTGGGAAGTTGGTTGCTGAAGGGCTCACAACTGAATTCATCCCTGCCAATTGCCCTAGGCTGAAGGAAGATGCCTCACTTAAGATCATGCCCCTTTCCTGGGGCCTGGTTACAGCTAAAGGCTGGCAGATCTTGGGGGTATCCTTGCCCCAGTTGGGGACAGACTTAAAGGGTCATCTCAGCTCCATGTGAGATTGCCTGAACCTTTGTTGTGGCTGCATTACAGCTCAGCCTGCTGCCTGCACTCCCTCCCAGATTTTGTTCCTCAGAGCACCCTGAATAAGCCACCCACGTTCAAATTACCAACTCAGAATCTGCTTCCCAGGGAATCTGAGCTTGGCAAGGTGGCTCAGGGACATGTCAGATAAATAGCTGAAAATATGGGCTGGCATTTAGAAGAAAGATCTGTGCTGCAGATACAGACTTGGAAGTCGTCCATCTAAAGACAATAGTGAAACTGTGCTTGCAGGAGATTGCTCAGGGCGAATGATAAATTCTGATAAGGAGAAGCACTGTGATTGCATTAGAATAGAAGCGATGGTGGTATTTGGATCTATAAATATTACTTTTTGATATTTGATACCAAAGAAACCTTATAAAAGACAAAGATAATCTTGTAGACATTACTACTTGGAGTTTTTAAAGTTATGTTGAAATGCTCAATTCATCCAGATGACTCAAAGATGAGATAGGGTGAGATAAGCAAGAACATACTTGAATGAGGGCCAGATAGAACAAATGTCAATATGGAGTAGATGGTATCTGCCGGGCTCCTGGTTATTAGGGTTAGAGGTCTCTTACCTTTGAAAATATATTACAATGAAACAAGCAAATGTGAAAGAGTAGAAAGGAACTAAGAGGGCTATGAGATGCAGGCAGTGTGAGATCAAAGGGGTGATGGCCTTGGAGTTGCAAACAAAGGGTGGAGGCTTGAGATTTCATGCTCAACCTTCTAGTGTCCTGTCTTGTCTCTTGCTGACTTGATACCACTGAAAATAAGGTAAATGTTTCTGTGTATCCATGTTGCTGTATCTTTCTTCTTGGTGACCATTGTTGCAAGGCATGAGACCCCAAAATTGGGAGAATGTAGAGCTAATTCTTCTGATCTGGTGGTTATTGCGATTTGGATCAATGATTGTAATTTCCCTATCCCTTGCCACTAGGGAGGGTTGAATCTTCACAATGGAGTGAAGATCGGTAGGTAGGAGTCAGCAGAGTGTTCCAGATGAGAAAAGGAGATGGTTAAGGATAAATCTTGGGTTCCTGAGGGATCATTAACCACAGCTAAAACTTAAAGGTTCCATTATGCTATTATTTATTTAAACATTCTCTTATTGTTTGAAAATTGATCTTTCATAGATAATACCATAATGACACCTTTCTGTATGACATTTTTCTGCATCTTTTTTTTCAAATAGTTCTCTCCTTTATTAGAAAATAGGTCATTTAGAGTAGGAAGACAGTATTATTAGTCTTTATATTGTTATCACTTAGCATATTATTAGTACATGTTTTCTACATAAATGAATTATATCATTGGAAAAAAAAAAACCTTTAAGGCTTTTCTTCATAATGGGAGCATCTGCTACCCTAATCCTAGTTTCTCATTAAAACAATATAATATTTTAACTTTTCAATGAATTTTGTTACTAAGCTTTCAATTTCTTTTTATTAGTGTTCTCCTCTTTGAGAGCACTAATAAATTATTTCTAGTTCTAGGCTAGTCTTCAAAGCTTACAAGTCTGTAATATCACTGAGAAGTTCCTGGGTGAAAGAAAATATGCTCACATGCTACCCCACATCTGGGGAATCAGATTGTCTCTCCCACCCCCAAAAAAGCACCAGGATAGCATTATCAGTCATACTCTGACTCCTATTAAATTCATCAGTGTGATGAATTTCCATTTTTCAGATTTAGAGGAAAACATTTCAGGAAAGTTTAAGGATATCCCTTTATTAGACAGGGATTGGTGTGTGGTTTGGGATCTTCCTACTCATGATTCTAGGATTCTACTAGGTACTATCTTGATAAGTCAGAAATAAATCCCTGAAATGTAGTTTTCTATAGAACATTAGCCTCTACTGACCCTAAAATGTCAATCGTTATCAAATGTCAAATCTGGGAAAAGTTTATTTCTCAAGCATAGTATGTATCCAGCAAGGGTGGAGGGTGGAGGGTGGGTTGTGCTCTTTGCAGTCACTCAGAAAATCAGGCTCATGGAAACTCTAACGTCCTCTGGTTTTACTGACTGAAAATACATGTGGGGGTAGGGTATGGAGGATCACTCAAGACCATTTTAAGAGCCAGAGTTGGGAGTGTCTTTCTTTACTCCTGGGAACAGCCTATTTTCTAGAAACCAGTCATATTGACCCCTCCTCTCCACAAACAACTACTTGGGAAGTGATCTTCTGATGTGCTCAGGAGAAGGGACCTGACATGGGATTTGGTCAATGTATGAAATTGCTGTGGTTCTGTCTGCTTTTCCAGTGGTCTTTTCATGGTAGGAAACACTCACCATCTCCCCAAAGAAAACAATTAAAAGACAACCCAGTCACTCCACCTAAATCCAAGTCCAGCATCTCTAGGCAATTCACAATAGTTTCTGATAGTTCACACAAACTCCTCTTTGGTCATACGAACTAAAGAGGCAAGATATTTGCTCCCTTTTCTGGTATAGAACTTGAGGCCTTTTATCTTTCAGTCAGGAATATCTAATGAGGAGACTAATTTCCAGAAACCTTTCATTGCAAAATTTCCCTAAGAAGTGTACTCTGAATTGAATAAGGAATTTACCATTCACAACATGTTCCTATTGTCCTCTCTTGAATACTTGAATATATAATAATAATACTGATCTGTGCCTGTAGTAGGCACTGCTATGGTCATTTCCTCCTCTTTCTTCTGAATAGAGCCCTGCATTTGTTTGGCTCCCATCTCACTTTCATTTGTCCATGCCTTGTAGTAAGCTGTCACTGCCTCTAGGCCTAGCAGTGGATATGAGTTAGTGTGAAAGTATTGGGAATCCAGTCCTCTTTCTACTGGCTGCTTTAGGAGTCCAGTTATAACCCAGATCTGGCTAGTAAGATGTACGGAGAGGCTCCAAGGGGAGGAAAGTTTCCTGGGAGATGTTTACTCACACCTAAATAGGAGATTTCAGGAGAGGTGACACCTTTTAGCCTGTGGACTTCACTGGATGTGGAGCTTGGAATGCTCATAGCCATTTGGCCACTTTTTGCAGGATGATGCCAATATACAGTGAAGAACAAAACTAAGCGAATCATAGAGATTGGAGTGTTGGATTTCTGAATGTCTTGTTTTTTTAAATTATCAGGGCCAGCAGGTGGCATGGTGGTTAAGGCACTAGACACTCTCCCATGACTGACCATGGTTTGAGTCCCGGACCTGGTGACTTGCTTTCTCACTGCCCCCCGCCCGTGTGTCTCTCTGGTCAAATTAAAAGAAAATGAATAAAAAAATAAAATGAGTGAATAAATAAAGTTAAATAAATAATTCTTTAAAAATTATTATGTATCATTGTTATCTATGGTAGTTCTAGCTGGAGTTTTCAACTACCAGCTGCTGAAGGGATCTTACCTGATATGGTAACTCTTAAAATCAGGTTCTTAGAAGAGAATACAGTGATAAAAGAAGAGAAATCTCACCTCTGACATTTTATATGCTATATTTCTGGAAATGTGAACACATACTAAGATTCCTTTCTTTGTTTTCTATTTTGAAACTCCATCACACTTTTGTCATGTTCTGATTTTGTGGGCAACTAAAGCCTCCATCATTTTTCTTACAGATTTTATTTATTTTCATTTTTCAATTTTAATTTATTTATTTTAAAACTATTATCTTTTCAAAGTTTTCTTACTTTTTAAAATTATTTAATTTTATTTATTTTTATTATTTTTAATTTGCTGTAGGGTACATGCACTTACCAGAGAGAGAAAGAAAGAGAGAGAAAGTGAGAAAGCAAGCCACCAGGTCTAGAACTTGAACTGTGGTCAGCCATGTGGGAGTCCAGTGCCTTAAC
>NW_006204127.1:416838-426853 GCF_000334495.1 Tupaia belangeri chinensis
GGGCGTGAGCCCCCCTAGGCCCTATTTTTTTAATTTTTACATTTAATCACTGAACATCTTTATAGCATACAAAATTATTTTCCCAATATGAATACACTATACATTGCATATTAGTCCAAAGATTCTACCATCCACATTATTCTTATTGGATAACTTTTCATTTTTGTGTCCATTAAATGTTCCACTTTCTTTTCCCCCTTGATTTTTTCCCTCCTGCCCCCCTCCTCACATTATCTACCCTTCCCCCATACCATCTCTAGTATTCACTGTTGCTCTCCATGCTTTTAAACTTTCCAGTCTTTCAGTTTCTGGCATAGAGTACAGACATTTGGTATTTATTAAATGAGACATGCAATGCATCTGGTTCATATCTGGCTCACTTCACTTAGCATTAAATCGTTGATATATAGTTTTATTAAGTGGGATATACAGTGCATCTCATTCATATCTGGCTCACTTCACTTAACATTAAATCTTTTATATTCATCCACTTGCTGTCAAATGCCAGGTGTAGGGTCTAGGGGAAGGGAAGAGAAACATGGCAGAAACTTTCCCGCCTTCCACATGTGGTGTGCTTGCCACCAGTTGAACAGAAACATCATCTCTCATTGGCCAGGACAGGACGGCATAATGCTGTGGCAACTGCTCATTGGACAAGGGCCCCTGTAAGAGAATGGGAAGTAATCCTTTGGGTGTGACTCCCCTGGCCTCTGTTCAGACCACGGGACCTCACCCAAGAGCTTTTCACAGAATAAATTTTATTGGCTTTGCTAAATCCCAAGCCTGATTCTGGTTCTTCCACCTTAGCTGCCTCTGACTCTGCTGCCCATCATAAGTCAGGCCTAATATCTGGTGCCAA
Source organism: Tupaia belangeri chinensis (assembly GCF_000334495.1). Taxonomy (NCBI): domain Eukaryota; kingdom Metazoa; phylum Chordata; class Mammalia; order Scandentia; family Tupaiidae; genus Tupaia; species Tupaia belangeri. The sequence goes on from NW_006204127.1 coordinate 417,698, forward strand.
AACCTGGGAGGGGCTGGATGCCTCTTAGTTAGAGCCCCTCCATCAGACCTCTCATGTGGTCACCCAGCTGGGAAGGTAAATGAACCCCATCCCCATCTTCAGACCTCTGGAGTTTTCTTGTCTGTAGTCGCGGCCACGCCAGGAACACACACCATCCATTCTAGGTGCCCCAGAGGTACCTAAGGATCGTCTCGCCTCAGGGACACCTGGGCAACACTTTCCTTCACCTTCCTGTCTGTGGAGAGATTGCACTCAAGAGAGATGCCTCTTGGCTCATCCTCTCCACCCCAGGTCTAATCCACCATGCAGTCTGCTGCCTCCAAACCTGACCCCAAAACACCTTTAGAGTGTGTCCTCCTCAATTGGAAAGAGCTGGGCTATGCTCAGAGCAAACAGTCACAATACTGCCTGATCTTCCTGTCAATCACGGCTTGGCCCAAATATTCACTAAACAATGAATCAATCTGGCCACCTGGGGGCACTTTCAATTTCAATGTCTTGTCAATCTTACCAATTTTTTGTCAGAGTAGCGGCAAACGGATGGAAGTTCCACATACCCAGCCTTTTTGGTATCTGTGCTCTCACCCCCACCTCTGAACTGCCAGCTCTCCCTCTAAAATCCTGCTTGCTAAGGCGGGCTCTCAGCCTTTCCAAGGAGACTTCTGAACCCCCTGAGTCCTCTGCTCTTACTGTTCCCCCAGAATTTCTCTCCCGGCCACAGAGCCCTCTCCCTACCCCCCCCCATTGGATTATCCAAACCCCTCTGCTTTCCCACCCCCCATCCCAGGAATCTGCCCAATCCCCCTTGGCTAACAGTCTCCCTGTCTGCCCCTGTTGTTGGTCAGACACGCTCAAATGATCCCCCACCCCAGACCATGGCTCCCCTACAGGAAGTGGCAGGGGCTGAGGGAGTTGTTCAAGTCCATGTCCCCTTTTCCCTCATGGATCTGTCCACCATCGAAAGGTGCTTGGGCTCCTTCTCTGCCAACCCCACACAATTTATCAAGGAATTCAGATATCTTACACAGGACGTCACCTGGCATGACGTCCATATAATTATGACATACACCATGATGACGAATGAGCGTGACTAGGTACAGGCGACAGGAAGAGAGTGTGCTGACAGGCCCACGGGGCAGACGCCACCGCAGTGGTAGGTGCTGAGGCAATTCCCACAGCTGATCTCAGCTGGAGATATCAGGAAGGCAACCGTAGCCACCAATGTCATGACTACACGTTGCGATACCTTATGGCAAGAATGGAACAAGCAACCCAAGAGGTAGTAAATTACGACAAATAGTGAGAAGTCACCCAGGGTTGGGAAGAAAATCCAGCCATGTTTTTTGAGCCACCTCACTTAGGCTATGCAACTTCATACCCGACTCCCTCGAAGATCCTGCTGGGGCAGTAGTTCTGTCTATCCACTTTATCACCCAGTCAGCCCCTCATATCAGAAAAAAACTCAAAAAAGCTGAACAGGCCCTGGGACCAGCAATTAGTGTAATGGCTATGTCGCTGAACTCCCATGTAGTTGACTGTGGTTCAAGTCCTGGACCTGGTGGTTAAACTCACATTGGGCGCATATGCGTGCATGCCCAAGATCCCGAGAGGAGAACAGAGAAGGGATTGTGGTGTGGCCATCCCCCTGGGGGGTGATTCACAAACAGGCCAAATAGATGGCTTCCATGCATGCTCAAGCCCTGGTGGCTGCCCTGTGGCTGACACCTCAGAAGGGGGTCCCTAGGTTCAGTTTTCTCCCAGAAAACTGCTTCAAATGTGCCAAGCCAGGCAGTGGGCCCGTAAATGCCTGGATCCCAGTCCACCCACTAAACCCTGTCTAGGATGTGGCAAAATGGGTCACTGAGGATCTGACTGCCCTAGAAGAGGGAGATGGGATTCACTTCCGGTGCCTTCATGCCAAGAGGCAATCCCCCACTCTGATTTCAAACTAGCCATGATGGGGTTGACTGAGGATTGACTGGGCCCCAGACTCCACCATCCCAATTACCCTCACCAAGCTCAGGGTCCACTTCCAGGTAGTGGGTAAGTTGTTCACCTTCCTGGTGGACACGGGGGCTACCTACTCCTTCCTCCCAACATACCCTGACCTCTTGTTATCCTCCCAGGTCTCTATTGTGGGTATTGATGGCCAGTCCTCATGTCCTCTCTCTACTGAACCCTTAGCCTGCTGCCTCAGAAAAACATACTGGGAACCAGCAGTTAGTGTAATGGCTATGTCGCTGGACTCCCACAGTCAACCGCAGTTCATGTCCCGGACCCGGTGGCTTAAAACTCATGCCGGGTGCATGTGCATGTGTGCCCAAGATCCTGAGAGGAGAATGGAGGAGAAGGGATTGCGGCGTGAGCATCCCCTCTGGGGGGTGATTTCTCTCTTTCTGTCTCTATGTCTCTCTCTGTCTGGCGAGCGCACGCGCCCTATAGTGGAAACCTCTCCAAAAAAAAAAAATGTACTTTACCCACTCTTTTCTTGTCATTCTCACATGCATCTTCCTGGGAGAAGAATGCTACTATTATGTCAATGAATCAGGAATCATTCAGGACCCCATAAAAACCCTCAGGGATAGATTGGCACAGAGGGCAAATGAAAGACAGGCAAAAATGCATGGCTCTCTTTTAAAATTCTTGCTACCCCCGATTCTCCCATTTCTAGGACCCATCATGCTGCTATGTCTAATCCTGGCCTTTGTGCCCTGTGTATTACGCTTTCTCAGGGAATACACATCCACTAATGTTCAAGTGGCAGTTAGTCAGATGCTCCTGCACCCCTGTGCATCCTTCCCCAAGACCTTCTGACCAGAGGGCCCCAAATCGATGCCCCTTATCAGCCTGAAGCAGCCAGAGTGGTTGTACAACCTTATTCTTTTAAGGTTGGAATGTAGGGTGTGGGGGGGAAGGGAAGAGAAACATGGCAGAAACTTTCCCACCTTCCACATCTGGTGCAGCCCCAATGGATTCTCCCGCCTTCTGCATTTGGCGTTCCTGCCACCAGTTGAACAGAAACATCATCTCCCATTGGCCAGGACAGGATGCCATAATACTGTGGCAACTATTCATTGGACAAGGGCCCGTATGACAGAATGAGCAGCAACCCTTTGGGTGTGACTTCCCCAGCCTCTGTTCAGACTGCGGGACCTCACCTGAGAGCTTTTTGCAGAATAAATTCTATGGGCTTTGCTAAATCCCAAGCCTGACTCTGGTTCTTCCATCTTTGCCACCCCTGACTCTGCCACTGATCGTAAGTCTGGCCTTGTTAGGGTCAGGGTCTAATTTTTTCCCCAGTGGTTGAGTAATATTCTATAGTGTATATATGCTACAATTTTTCTTCTTTTTCTTTTTTAGTTTTTTATTTCCCTCTTGTTTTATTTACATTTCACCACTTTATATTTTGCAACATACAAAAGGAATATTCCCAGCATGAATACACTGCACATTGCTTCAATCAAAGATTTGACCACATACATTCTTAACACATAATTTTACACTTTTGTGTCTTTTAAATATTTTTGTTTTATTTTTTTCCCTGATTCCCTCATTTCTGCCCCTCACTGCCCACTCTTTTTCAATACTGTCTCTCATCTACATGCTTTTATATCTCCCAGCCTTTCAGTTTTTGCTATAAAATGCAGGTACTTAGTATATTTTAAATGGCTATATAATGCCTCTCTTTCATAGTCTAGCTTGCTTTTCTCAGCACTAAAGCTTCTATATTTATCCATTTTCTATGAAATGCCAGGGTATCATTATTTTTTATGACTGAATAGTATTCTGTAGTGTATATGTGCCACACTTTTTCAATCCATTCATCTGTTCTTGGACATTTGGATTGATTACATATCTTAGCAATTGTTAAGTAATGCTGCTATAAACATGAATGTTTTTCCAACTTGGTGTATTCCTGCCCTCTGGGTAGATAACCAGAAGTGGAATTGCTGGATCATATGGTAGTTCTATTTGTAGATTTTTGAGGAGACTCCATACCATTCTCCACAATGGCTGCACTAATTTACATTCCCACCAACAGTGTAAGAGTTTCGCTGCAGCTTCACCAGCACTTATCTCATTATGGTTTTAATTTGTATCTCATTATGATAAGGGATGTTGAGCAGTTTTCATATGCTTTTTGGCTATTTGTGCGTCTTTCTTGGAAAATTGTCTGTTTTAATTGGACTGATTTTTTTTATGAGTAAACTGCTTGAGTTCTCTTCGTAAGGAAAACTATGAAAAACTGAAAAAAGAAAGTGAAAATGACACAAAAGAAGTGGAAATACATCCCATGTTCTTGGATTAGAATAATTGATATAATTAAATATCAGTTCTATCCAAATTAATTTACAAATTCAACACAAACTCAAATTACCAGAGATATTCTTCACAGAATTAGAAAAAATATAATAAAATTTGTCTGGAATTACAAAAGACTCAATATTGCTGAAGCAATATTGTACAAGAATAAAAAAGTAGGAAGCATCTCAGTCCCTGGCCCCAAAATATATTACAAAGCTATGATAATCAAAACAGCATGGTAATGGCACAAAAATCAGGTAGGTATACAAATGGAACAGAATAGAGAACCCAGAAATAATCCCCAAAACATACAGCTAACTGAATTTCAACAAAGGGCACAAGACAATCCAATGGAAAAAAGAAAATCTCTTCAGCAAATGATTCTGGAAAAATCTGGTTATCCAACTACAGAAAAATGTAACTGGACCCCTACCTCTCACCATTAACAAATATCAACTTAAAATGTATCAAACACTTAAACATAAAACCTCAAACTATAAAACTATTATTAGAAAATACAGGAGAAACTCTTGAAGACATTGGAGTATGCAAAGACTTCTTAAATAAGACCCCTAAAGCACAGGCAATAATCCCCAGAATAGATAAGTGGGACTATATTAAGCTAAAAAGCTTCTGCACAGGCAAAGAAACAATAATTAGATTGAAGAAATAACCTTTAGAATGAGAGAATATATTTTCCAAACTCTGCCTCAGAACGAGCTACTTATTCTAATTTTTAATTTTATTATTTTTTTTTTAGCTTTTTGTCTTATGGTGTCTGTGCTCACTGGAGACAGAGAGAGAGGAAAAGTGAGAAATCACCCCCCACCCCCACACCTGGCCCAGGGGGCCTGGCCATACTGCAATCCCTTCTCTAGTCTCCTCTCGGGATTCTGGGCATGCATGCACACGTGCCCATTATATTTTCCAAGCCACCAGGTCAGAGATTCAAACTGTCGAGTCGACCATTCAGGATCCAGTGCCTTAACCATACACCACCTCCTGGCCCTCTACAAATTTCACTTTCTGTATAAATAACTTTTCTGAAAACCCCTTTTTGCTACGAAGTCAGGGAAATGGTTGGAACATGGCTAGTTATTTGTGAGCTGGTCAGAGAACTGCAGGCCTCCACCCACACCTTTCCCTCCCTAGCCATACCACACTTCTCTTGTGCAGTCGTTGGCTGCGTTGTCTTTCCCAGGACTCCCCTCTGTGTACTTACCTAAGAATACTCAAATGTGAGCATTTTCCTCTGTCCTGTAAACGCTCTCAGTCTGAGCTCATATCAGTTAAGTTTGTTTTCTATCCTGCTGACTTACCCTCTGAAATGAGCTCAGGTACATCAGGACTTAAAGTTCATTTTCTGAACTGGTTTCTCCTCATAGGCAAATGCTTTGGTGCTCTGATTCAAGGCTGCCAATCACACTTACTTATGTATGAAATCATTGGAAAGGGGTGACAAAAAGTAACAAATCTTTGATATCTGGCCTTTTAAACTAATCTGTCAGCTGCCAAATACAGAAATTTCAAATCCTTATATCTCTTCCTCTCTCCAAGACCAGGAATGGGGTGTTGCTGATTTTGCACAAAATTCAAATAATCCTTTATTTCTCCAGGACCAGGAATGGAGTGTTGATGATTTTGCACAAAATTCAAATAATCCTTTATTTGGAGGCTTGCTATTATGTAACCCCAGATGGCAGTGAATGGCTTGAAAGAATCTTTCTGCAGAACCCTTCAGCTAAAGCAGTGGAGAAATCCAATAGCCCTTGGTTCACAGCCAATTCTTATAAAGCCTATCAGTCATCTTTTCTGCCTCAGAGCCTGCACCCCCTCTGGGAGAGACAGAAAGACCCTGGGGTGGGAGAAGTGCCTGCAGACACATAGGACATACTCCTGTGGCTGTCTTGTCCTTGTAGTGGAATCACTGAGTTCATGGTGTGGTGGCTTGATGAGCACTTCTTTCAGGAAGCTGCTCAGTGAAGTAGCTATAATAGAATGTTCTAGTGGTTTTTAAGAGTTGATTTTGATTTTGTCATAGTGAACATCATGCCTGCTATGGGTCAGCCAAGCAGCTGAGGGACATATGTGTCCTGGGAGCTATTAGAAAATTAATAAGGCACTTTTGAAGAGCATGCTGCTGTGTGCTATTATTGAGAGTGGACTGTGCAGAAGTCACCAGGGCTATACCTTCGACATTGTGAAAACTGCTCTTCGGTGTGAATTGGCAGCAGACCCAATTTATGAGGTGGCTTTCCCCCCAAAGAGTCAAAGCTTTTCCACATTACTATTCCCCATATTGTTTTATACTCCTGTTAGATGTCTGGAGCATCTAGAGATGTTTGTTAGAAAGGATGGGGTAATTGGAATCAGGGGGTGGGATCCAAGAATGTCCATAATGAATTGCTTCTCCATTTAGTTTTTGAAAAAAATATATATATATAATACACAGGGAGGCAATGACCTACAACTAGGGGCAAGGCACTACCTTGTTTGCTACAGATTTGGACCTAAGTTCCCACTTCTGGGAATCAGGGGAGGACCATTTGGAGCTTGCATGCCTGACTAGTGAGCATCTTCTGTTTTATCTCCCCAAACTCACAAATACTCAGTGTTGTCACCAGGAGAGGACTATCCAATATATATGAACCAGAGAAGGAATTCATGTGGCAGATGGTAGAATTGGTGAACACTACCTAATAACCCCAGTTCTCTGCAGGGCCAGGCTGCATTGCTCTATGGGAAGATTAAGTATGTGCTTAGGACATCTGCAAAGCTGGGGTTAAGAGAGGAAAAGTTAGGATCAGCAGATGGTGTAGTGGTTACATCACTGGACTCCCACATGTATGACCACGGTTCAAGTCTTGGACTTGGCAACTTGGAACTCATGCTAGATGTATTTGTGTGCGTGTGTGTGTTTGTGTGTATGTGTGCTCAAAATCCCAAAAGCAGAATGGAGGAGAAGGGATTGTGGTGTAGCCATCCGCACGGGGATAATGGTGATTTCTCACTTTCTGTCTCTCTGGCAAGTGCACATGCCAAGAATCATGCAAAGAATCTCTCTAAAAAAAAAAAAAAAGGACAAATCAGAGAGAGAGAAAGTCAGCTTTTTTGGACATTCCAAGAAAAATATAGGAGTTTATATTTCTAAAATCAGCATATATCAGTTTTATTTTGTTTAGAAAAATATATTTATTTTTGTGAAAGAGAGTTCTATGCTATTATTAGTGTGTAGACTTTTAGAAATCTTGGTTAAACTAAAGTCTTTGTTCTTTTCCTAAGAGAGAAGCAAGAACATCTAAAAGTTCTGCTAGTGGCAAAACTAATCTGATCAGGAAAACATGCTGGTCTGGATTCTTGGGCTTAAGAGACAAAATGGAGAGTTCCAGTCTTAGGAGCTGAGGTTGTAGCACAAAGTGACTCCACCCACCAGAAAACAAGGCACACCCAATGTCCCCATGTCTAATCCACACCACTCCTTCCTAGGGATGGAGAGGCCAGGTGGGGAGGTGTAAAGAACACTGGGATGAGAGCAGAGGTAGGCCAGGACTCCTTTCCCTAGGGCAAACATTAATATGCAGAGTCACTTGTTAAAGTAGGGTGTTCAGCCCTATCCCAGAGTTTATGAGACTGTAAATTTGGATTGGAATTTTTATATTTTAAATTTTTTTTATTAATTTATTTTACATACTTTCACCGAACATCACCACAGCATACGAAATCTGATTTTCCCACCAGAATACACTGTAAAGTGGCTTAATCATACCTGTTATCATCAACAAATAATTTTCCATTTCTCGTTTCATATATATTCCCCATTTCCCATTTTCCCATCCTCCTGCCTCTGGTATCTACAGTTTCTTTCTGTTTATTTATTCTTTCCTATTGATTCACAAAATATCTTAATTAATCTAAATACTTTAAATAGTAAGTTCAGCTGATATATACATATCTGTGAAAAAAGTTGACTTTAGGCATGAAACTCTGGGGGTAGGATGAATATACTATAACATAGCACATAGCTGAGGCTATATAGCCTACTGTGGTCACTAAATAGTTTTTTTTTTTTTCCGGGTAAAGCCATAGTATTTATTTTGTTATTTTAAAAACAATTGGAATTTAACTCTGATGATAAGACTGGTTGTTAAGTATTCTGAAGTTACCCTTGCTTTTTTTTTAAACATTTTTTAAATTAGTTAATTTACATTCATTCCCTAAGCATCATCGCAGTATATAAAATATGATTTCCCATCCAGAATATACTGCATAGTGGCTTAATCATGCTTAATCGTGCATGTTATCATCAATAGTTTTCCATTTCTAGTTATTTATATATATATATATAAATATATATATTATATATCCCCTATTTCTGACCCTCTGTCCTTTCCCACCCCCCTCCCACACTATCTCTGGTGTCTACAGTTGTTTTTCGTTCCTTTTTCGCCCCACATTTTATTGATCACACAATTTCTTATATAATCTAACTACTTTCAATAGAAAGTTCAGCTGGTAATTTCAAGAAAAGCAGTTTTAACTTTAATAAATCAAAGAAATAGTAAGGAAATTTGTTTAAAACTTAAAGCCAGAAAACAAGTTAGGATTCTATTCAAATGGTAGGTACATGAACCTACTGATAGCTCAAGACAGGACAAAAATCCTTAAAACCAGAAAACAAAGCCTAGAGGAAAATCAGCAATGTTTTAGTCAAGTCATAAAATGCTATTTCACCAGTTCAGCTCATGTACTTAATCTATCTTCTGTTGTGGTTTGATGGGGATATAATATTCGACTCCAGACTTATCCCTATGATTAAGTTGGCCATTTTCTTAGTTTTTGAACTCTTATTTC
>NW_006204127.1:427030-430993 GCF_000334495.1 Tupaia belangeri chinensis
GAGAGGTCTGCTGTTAGCCTGATGGGATATCTTTTGTAGGTAACTTGCCATTTTTCTCTTCCCAATCTTAGTATCTTGTCTTTGTCTGTGGTTTTGGCCAGTCTGGTTATAATGTGTCTTGGAGAAGATCTTCTTGGGCTAATTCTATTTGGAGTCCTTTGTATTTCTTGGAACTGGATTATTGAGTACCTCTCTAGATTTGGAACATTTCCTTGCAGGATTTCATGGAATAGATTATCAATGCCCTTATGAATCTCTTTGCCTTCTGGAATACCAATTATATAGAGGTTTGGATGTTTGATGGTATCCAGTATTTTTTGTATATTATTCTCATTTTTTTGGGGGGGGGCAATTTTCTCAGTCTTTGTGGTGGATTTTTCTAGGCCAGCAATTTTCTCTTCTACACCTGAGATTCTATTTTCTGTATGATCTAGTCTGCTTTTAATACTTTCAAGGGAGATTTGACTTCCTGTATTATAGCCTTCATCTCTAACAGGTTCATTTGATTCTTTTTAAAAGTGTATAATTCATCTTTTAGATCTTGCGAGAATTTTCTTACCTCCTGGAACTCATTAGCTCCTTTTTCCTTACTCTTCCACTGTACATTGTCTCTCTCTGTTAGCTTCATCATTATGAATATTCTAAATTCTTTATCAGATGTTTCCATGATTTCCATTGAACTGTCTGTGAATGAAGAGGAGTTATTCTTTTCCCTTAGAGGAGAGGTATTTTCTTGCTTTCCCATAGTTCTTGTGGCCCTGCAGTGATTTCTAGGCATCTGATGGAGGCCATGTTTCTTCCTAATACTTGAAATTCAATCTGAACATTCAGGAGCATGCAGGAGTTGATCTGGAATCTCTTTGCTGTTTTGTTTTTATCCCTTTGTGCAGCAGATTCAGTGGATATTGAGGAATATGCTAATAGTGTTTGGATGTTTGGCTATGGTTCCCTTAGATCTCTCTAGAAACACAGAGAATGGAGATTGAGAAGAGTGATGAGATAAAAGAAAGAAAAAGAAAACAGAGAGAGAAAAAAAGTAAAAGAAAAAGAAAAAGAAAAAGAAACTAAACAGAGAAAATGAAGAAAAAAATTAAAAACTTTAAAAAAATAAAAAATAAAAAAATGAACAGCGCACGTGCATGACATTTGCAATCACTAGTTCTCAGCAGCCATGGAGTCTTCTGAAAGACTGCCCCTGCCTCTCCTGGATTAGCAGGGGAAAGGGGATTATTAGTGAGATAAAGGCAGGGCTGATAGCAAGAGAATACTTTACCTTATGAAATTTTAAAAAGGAAAAATTACAAAAAAATGAGAAGACAGAGAGAGACAGAGGCAGAGAAGGCTAAAGGGGCTCCCTAACACTTGAGATTGTGGGCTGGAGGAAATCTTCATTTCTCCTTTGTTCCTGACATCACTAGTTCTCAGGAGCCATGAAGTCTTCTACTAAATAGATTTATTTTAAATACATTTTTTAATTTCAAGAAAGGCACCTTTAGCTTTAATAAATCAAAATCAAAAATGTTAAGAGAACTTTGCTTAATATTCAAAGCCAGAAAACAGGTTAGGATTCTGTTTGAATAGCAGGTACATGGACTGTCCACAACTCAAGAGAAGACAAAACTCCTTGACACTGGGGAAAAAAAGCATAGGAGAACAGTAATGTTTTAGTCAAAAGTCATAAAATTCTATTTCACCAGTTCAAACTCATGTACTTTATCTTCTGTTGTGGTCTGATCTTTCCGTTTGAATTCTGGAAGATAACGTTCAGCTCAGGACTTGTCCCTACCATTAAGCTGGCTATTTTCTTAGTTGTTCTAGAACTCTTATTTCTGTGTGTCTGACTTCAGTTTTCCTGGGATAGCACTCTCTTCAGATCTTGGAGGACTGGTCTGGTGTTGGTAAATTCTTTCAGGTCTTGTTTATCTGAGAATGTTCTTGTCTTTTCTTCCCATATGATGGATAATCTTGCCACATATAGTATTGGTTGGAATTGTTTTTCACTCAACACTTTGAATATATTTCCCCATTCTTTCCTTGCTCATATTGTTTCTGATGAGAGAGCCACTGTTAACCTAATAGGACATCATTTGTAGGTAACTTGACATGTCTCTCTTTCCAGTCTGAGTATCTTGTCTTTGTCTGTGGTTTTGACCACTCTGGCTATAATGTGTTTTGAAGAAGATCTTCTTGGGTTGATCCTATTTGGGGTCTTTTGTATTTCTTGGGTCTGAATCTTGGAATGCCTCTCTAGGTTTTGGAAGTTTTCTTCCAGGATTTCATGGGATAGATTGTCAATGTCCTTATTAGTCTCTTCATCTTCTGAGATACTTATTATTCGAATGTTTAGATGTTTAAAGGTATCTAGCATTTCTTCTATATTATCCTAATTTTGGGGGCTATTTTCTCAGTCTTCTTGGTGGATTTTACTAGTCAGCGATTCTGTCTTCTGCAGCTGAGATTAGATTTTCTGTATGATCTAGTCTGCTTTTAATACTTTCAAAGGAGCTTTTGACTTCCTATTATGGCCTTCATCCCCAACAGTTATGTTTGATTTTTTTTTTTTTTTTTTGGGGGGGGGGTTTTTGCTATAGGGCACGTGCCCTAGCCAAAAAAACAGAGAGAGAGACAAAGAGATAGAAAGCAAGAAATCACTCCCCAGGGGTGATGGCCACACTGCAATTCCTTCTCCTTTATTCTCCTCTTAGGATCTTGGGCACACATGCACATGTGCCCAGCGTGAGTTTAAGCCACTGAGTTCGGGACTCAAACCATGGTCAGCTACATGGGAGTTCAGCGATATAGCCATTATGCTAACTATTGGTCCCATGTTTGATTCTTTTTTATGTTGTGTATTTTCTCTTTTAGATCTTGCAAGAACTTTCTCACCTCCTTGAAACTCCTTGAGTTTTTTCTTCTGGTGTTCATTGTCTCTTTTCTCTTCCATCTCTGTTAGCTTTCTCACTATGAATACGCTAAATTCTTTATCGGACATTTCCATGAGTTCCATTGTACTACCTGTGGATGAAGAGGAGTTATTCTTTTCCCTTGGTGTAGGGGTATTTTCTTGGTTTTGCATATTTCTTGTGCCCCTGCAGTGATTTCTAGTCATGTGATGGGTTATTCATTCCTCCCTAATTTCTAGAAAATCAGTCTGAGCAATCAGAAGCATACAGGATGATGTGGTCTGAAAACAAGTTGGCATTGAATTTTTCTCCCTTTGTGTTGCAGATTCAGTGGGAGTTGAGAAATATGAGGACCAAATAGTATTAGGATTTTGGCAACTTTTTACTTAGACCTGTCTAGACACTCAGTGCATGGAGGCAGGATGACTTCTCAGCAGAACATCTTCATTATTCTTATCCCTGAAATCACTAGATCTCAGCTCTCATGGCGGACTCAGTCTTCTTTTGGCCTGTCCTTTCTGTTTGCGGATTTGGCAATTTTAAAGTCACATATTATTTTTGCAGCTCTGAGCACAGATGTTTCTACTTCTCAGGATTTGCCTTCTTATTCAGAAGCCATGGAGCTCTGTACCAGAGGTGGCTGGAAGCTGGAGATTGCCTTCTTGTCCTATAGTAGGTCAGAGAGAGGTCAATTTTTATTTAATATTTGAGAAAAAATTAGTTTCACATTGATTCTGTTTAAAGGATGAGAGGGAATGAAGATTTTCTACAGATAATTCAGCCTCCAACAAACGAGCTAGCGGCAGTAGAAGCCGGGCCTTCAGAAGAAGGTTCCACATGGCTCCAGCGAACTAGATTTTTCAGGGAATGAAGATTTTCTACAGATAATTCAGCCTCCAACAAACAAGCTAGCGGTAGGGATCCCCCCACCCGCACCCCCGGCCTTCTATCTCTGTTTCTCTGTCTCGGTTCCTGTCTCTCCCTCCTTCTGTCTTCCCCCCCCCCCTTTTTTTTTTTTTTTTTTTTTTTTTTTTTTTTTTTTTTTTTTTTTTTTTTTTTT
>NW_006204127.1:431104-431825 GCF_000334495.1 Tupaia belangeri chinensis
CGTGCTGCGCAGTTTTCTATTTTTTGTTTTTTTTTTTTAAAGAACTGTAATTATTATGTGTTTTTTTTTGTCTTTTTTTTCCTTCTTTTTGTTGTTGTTTCTCTCTCTCTTTTTCATTTTCCTTTTTCTTGTCTCTCCACCCTCCAATATCCTTTCAACGTATTTTTAGACAGCTCTGAGCATTGTAGCTAAACATCCAAATACTAATCTGTAATTATTATGTGTTTTTTTTTGTCTTTTTTTTCCTTCTTTTTGTTGTTGTTTCTCTCTCTCTTTTTCATTTTCCTTTTTCTTGTCTCTCCACCCTCCAATATCCTTTCAACGTATTTTTAGACAGCTCTGAGCATTGTAGCTAAACATCCAAATACTAATAGGGTTAAAATATTCCCCAATATCTACTGAATCTGCTGCCCCAGCGATCACAACAGAATGGCAAAGAGATTCTAGGTCACCTCTGTCTGCTTGCTCCTGAACATTAAGGCTGAATTTCAGGAATTTGAAAGAAACACACCATCCATCAGATGACAAGAAATCACTGTCGGATCATGAGAAAATACCTCTCCTCCAAGGGAAAAGAGTAACTCTTCTTCATCCACAAGCAGTTCGGTGAAAATCATGGAAATGTCTGATAAGGAATTCAGAACATTCATAATGTCGAAGCTAACAGAGATGGAAGAGAAGAGAGATAATGAACTGCTAAAGAGAAAGGAGAAAGAAGTTG
>NW_006204127.1:433167-454633 GCF_000334495.1 Tupaia belangeri chinensis
GGTTATGTAGGAAATTGTGTGATCAATGCAATGTGGGTGGGAAGGGAATGAAGGACAATTGTGGACACCGCAGGTGGTGTGAGAGGAGGGTGGGAAGGGACAGAGGGTCAGAAAGAGGGGGGGAAATAATTTGATATGCTTGAGACAATATTCAGTGTACTCTGGATGGAAAATCTCATTTTGTATGCTGTAATGATGTACAGTGAATGAATGCAAATAAATAAATTGGAAGAAAAAAAAAGGATCACAGTGTCAGGTTAATTTAGTTAATAGTTTTGTATGATGATAACAGTATGTATATAAAAATATTCTGTCTTTCAGTGATTTGTTGTTTTAGTTTTTATTTTTTTAATGAAAATTGCACTTAGAAAACCACCATATCATTGTCACATATTTCAAGACTTATGTACATTTTTTTTTATGATAGAGAATGGATGGTTGTGCATGAAAAACAGAGAAAGAGAGAGAGAGAGACCCACTGTGATCCCCTTCCCCAGTCCTCTAGTTCCTCAGGATCCTGGGCACCTATGTGCACAGTGGAATATTTTCAGGCTGATTCATGGATCTAAAGCCATGGTAGACCATATGGCTTCCAGCCTCACAGGACATGTGTGTTACTATTGTGCCTCAGCAGCTGGACCAAGACCTAAAGTACTTCAATAATTATTATATAGATGTAGATGTCATGGGATAGCTGCATAGTATATTATTTAACTAAAACTTATTAAGATCTATTTTAGCATCTTAATTATGACCATGTAATTGCCAGTCTTTTCTAAGTGTTTGGCATTATATGTGTCATCATCATTCATCTGTTTGCTTGCTAGTATTTTACCAACTCCTCGTGGGTTTCTAGTTGTATAACATAATGAAAAGTTTAATCAAGGTGGAAAAAATTGAGTTATTGTTTATATTTTTTGTGCACTCGTGTGCGGGAGGAATTCGATGTGAGAATGTTTGCATTTACATAATAAGCATGGTTTGGGACTTATATCATAGAATAAGAATTCTAGATAGCAACAGGTAGATGAGATGAATTGACATAATCCTCTTCTCTCATTGTCGCTATTGTTTAATGTAGTGTTTCAGGTTAGAGATACAGTCAGTGAGCAGAGTCATCTATGTGGAGAGGGGAGAAGGGTTGCATGAGTGGAGGAAGCCAATCTTTTTCCTGCTCTGTGTGGGGTTCAACGTGTTCCATGAGGCCAGGCACTGACCGGGCTCAGTCCGACTCACCTTTTATTCTTCCTGCTCACGGAGCCCTTCTCCTCTGTTTCTAAGTTGGTGTAACCTCTGATTTTGCCAGCCTGAGCACTCAAAACTATATGTCTTCAGGAACACCAGTGAATGCCTTCCCTCCCTCCAAAATAGCAGTCTAGTGCTGGTCAGCAGATCCTCACCATTTGTGACAACAGTGTATTTTCCTGAATGACTTCAGGGCCTGGGACTAACTGCTGGGGCTATGGATGCCAGCCTGGAGTCACTTCGTTACCAGACTGTCCAAGCACATGGCCTCACTATTCAGTCTCAGGTCAGTGTTGTCTCTGATATTCAGGCAGCAGTGATCACTTTGTGACTTGTGCACGGCATGGACCTTTTAAATGATTTAAAGGTAATTCATTGGCAGTTCCTTCACATCATCTGAGATCTAGTTAGTGTGATTTTTTTTTCTCTGACAGATAATCTAAGACAGAGAAAACTTGAATAAATATTTATTAGTTTCTGGGTACAAAGACACTATGAGCTCATTATAATAATCCAAATACCACAGAAATTCCTTAAAATACCCCCCTCCGCAGTTACAGTGGAGATCTCAGTTGTTATTTATTTGGTAACGGGGCCCCCACATATAGGTTTTTTTTTTTTTTTTGGTAACTTTCATATGGGCTCTCAAAGTGTGATGTGAAAGTACTAATGGAACTCAAGAGGTGGTTTTAGGTGGTAGTAAAGGAATGTATTTTACTTTAATATTCTGCATTTTTTAGGTAAACCTTAAAAATATATTGAATTAACATGTTGAATTCAAGCTTTTATGGATATTTTTTAGCATAATAAATTCATTAGCATAAAAAATTGGTTGATTTTAAGAACAAAGTAACAGGTGGTGCAAAATGCAGGCAGGTGGAACCATAACGCCTGGAGCTTTACTCTAAGTAAAATAATTTTGTTGAATTATTCTATAATTTTCATAAACTAAATACATTGGGCATATTTTTTCTCCTTTACTTTTCTTTCTTTTTTTTTTTTTTAGGTTTTTGCCATTGGGCACATGTGCTTGCCAGAGAGAGGGACAGTGAGAGAGACAGTGAGAAATCACCAGCTGAGGGGATGGCCACTCCACAGTCCTTTCTCCTCCATTCTCCTCCTGGGATTTTGGGCATATAAGCACATGTACCCAGTGTGATTTTCAAACCACTAGGCCTGAGACTCTATCAGCAGTAGGCCATGCAGGAGTCCAGTGCCTTAACCACCTGCTGGCCCCATTGGCCATGTTTCTATCAGAACATATTTATTTCATCATTTTAATAGTGTATGAGATTCTGTTCCGTAGAACACCAAAAGTTCTTAAGTAGCACTGTAGATGGGCATGTGGTTATTCCCTGGTCTGCGGTCATAATCAGTGTTGTTTGAGCATGTGCTCCGTACGCATGTTTTTGTGCCTTCATACAAGTGTTTCTAAGGACTAATTCCTAGAAACGAGAGTGATAGATTATAGGAATAAGTACTTAGTTTTTCTTTTCAATTTCCTTTGAAAGGTGCTGGATGAATGAATACACTCCTAGTGACAGTATATGAGAGTGTCTGTTTTTCTGCACTTGACCAACACCAAACATGATCAATCTTTTTTCAACCTTTTTAGGTTGAAAAACTTACATATTGTTTTTATAACTCTTATTATTTATTGTGAATGTGGAAAATCTTGCTTAATTATGTGGGTGGCTCCATTTCTTTTGTGAATTGCTAGTTTCCATCCTTTACTCACTTTACTTTTAGGCAATTCAAGTTTTCTTTTGTATCACTCAGTAGACATTTATAACTTTCTTTATTAAAAAGTAAACTTCAGTCTATTTATTATTATGCTTAGTCCCGAAAGAACCCTTTAAATGCCCCCGAGTACATGGTAGATTGTTGTAGTTTGGGATGTACTAGATAAGACATAGTTAGTTCTCATCGAATGAATTTATCTTGATGTGATTATCACAACAAAGTGAAAGTTTCCAGAAATTCCTTTTTGTTGAAGTCCATAATTAAGATTTAACCAATACAGCAAGAGATGACAAGTTTCTAGAACCATTTTGACAAAACTCCATTCACAAGAGACTATTGAATAAACTATAGCATCAAACAAAATTCTATAATGATTAATAAGTACCAATGCATAAATAAGAAATATGACATATGTTCAAACAAACATTTATTGAGCATCTGACTTTTGCCAGGCATGGCTAAATGTGTAGGATTCAGAGGTGACTAAGAAGTGGCTGTCCTTTTAAGAATGAATATTCCAGAAGGAATTCTGAGGTGCATTTATACATGTGTTGCAATAGAATAGTGTAGGTGTGATGTAACATGTAAATAAAATATGTAAATAATAAATAAGACATGTACTCAAATAAACACAGGTTGAACGTGAGGTGTCTCTGGGAAGCCCAGGTGGAGAGCCAAAAGGTGGCTGTGTGTGCTCCACTCTCACATCTACTCATTTACCTGGTGACTATTTAAGTGCATGCTAGGTATCCTGCATCTTACATTAGATGAGGTACTTCCGCCATTTCTCAGTCATGTATGTAAAGAAAATTGCTTTCTGGAACCAGCAGTTGGTGTAATGGCTATGCCATTGGACTCCGTTGTAGTCGACACTGGTTCAAGTCCCAGACCCAGTGACTTTCTCACATCTACTCATTTACCTGGTGACTATTTAAGTGCATGCTAGGTATCCTGCATCTTACATTAGATGAGGTACTTCCGCCATTTCTCAGTCATGTATGTAAAGAAAATTGCTTTCTGGAACCAGCAGTTGGTGTAATGGCTATGCCATTGGACTCCGTTGTAGTCGACACTGGTTCAAGTCCCAGACCCAGTGACTTAAACTCAAGCCCATTGGACTCCCTTGTAGTCAACACTGGTTCAAGTCCCAGACCCAGTGACTTAAACTCAAGCTGTACCCAAGGTCCCAAGAAGAGAATGGAGGAGAAGGGATTGCGGCGTGGCCATCCCCCCTGGGAGGTGATCTCTCACTTTCTGTCTCTCTGCCCCGCTCTGTCTTTCTGGCAAGTGCACATGCCCTATAGCAAAAACCTCTCCAAAAAGAAAAAAAAAAAGAAAGAAAATTGCTTTCCTACTTTTAGCCATTCTTGAAGAGACTAGTGTCATTTACATGTTTTAATTTCCTACATTTTATTCTCGACTTTATCTGTTCACCTTGCTGTTTCCATGGACTGACACATACAGTTACAGAAAAGACAGAAGAGTAAACTTAAAGCAGTTCTGCTTCCTTTAGTTTGTTTTCAGATATATAGCTGGAATAGGCAAGTGCATTTTTCACTTAGAAGCGTTCATTGCAGATGATTATATACTATAGTAGAAATGTTCAGAGTTGACCTGTGTTAAGAGCTGTTCACTTTGCTGTTTCCATGGACTGACACATACAGTTACAGAAAAGACAGAAGAGTAAACTTAAAGCAGTTCTGCTTCCTTTAGTTTGTTTTCAGATATATAGCTGGAATAGGCAAGTGCATTTTTCACTTAGAAGCGTTCATTGCAGATGATTATATACTATAGTAGAAATGTTCAGAGTTGACCTGTGTTAAGAGGTGTTATAAAAGCCCAGATCATGGCCTGGTGGTTAAGGTGGCTGTATCCTACATGTCTGACAACAACAATGGCTTGAGAAATAGGCTGGGCAAATGTGTGTGCATGCCAAAAATCCTGACAGGAGGGAGAGATGGAGGAGAAGAAATTGTGGTGTGATGAACTATCTATGGAGGGTGCTTTTCCTCTCTCTTCTCATGTCTCTCTCCACTGAATGCATGTGCCCTCTTGCAAATTTAAAAACAAAAAAGAGGTATTACAATAAAACCAAACAGCTAACTAATCATCTAAGGAAACTTCATGTGTTATTTTTTTTAGAATTTGTAGCATTAATGATGGTGAAACCTGCCATTTATTGTTTATCTGTATTGCACTTGGTCCATCAGGAACATTATATTTGGTTTACTCCCATATGCTACCTAATTCATACAAATCCCTGTGGAGTATATGTTATTCACATTTTATAAAGGAAAATCTCCCCCTCAGATTTCTCTTTCATGGAGTCTTTTGTGGGTTCCTTTTCCTCCGGACCTCTCTTACGGATGATCCCCAGGCCATCTGTCTTTTCTTTCCTATGCCCTCTCTGCCATGTGCCCTCACGCACCACTTCTCTAAGGCTAGCTCTCATACCCACGTGCTTTGTACGGATTTATGTTCTGAGGCCAGATGAGCTAGTTCAATTCCCTTTAGTGTCCTACAGTTGTGTTATCAGCACCTCACATTTAATATGTCCAATATTAAACTCATTGTCCTTCCAAAATATGCACAGCCTCCAGAAGTTCTCTTAGGAGGAACATCATTCTGTGAGCTGGAAGCCTGGAGGCCATTCTTCTTCTCTCCTACTTACTCCTCACATTCACTTTGTCTCAGGGTTCTGTCCATCTGGTTCCTAACTCTCATGTACACCTTCTCCTCTGTGTTCTCACTGCCGGAGCCTTAGTTTAGATCCTTATCGTTTGAAACCTCAATTATGGCAATAACCTTCCAATGGAGTGTCTCCCTGCAGTCTCCTTTTCTCTCTCCTTCTTTACATGCCTGTGAGGTTGGGCCTTCCAGATACAAAATTCCAATTCTGGTTTTTCATCTAATCAGCACTCACCCATGCTTCTTACAACCCAGTCCAGATATGTTAGCATAATAAGTAAGGCCTCGTTTCCTTATTTCCTGGCTCATTTCCTTATTTCCTGCCAGGCTCTGTACCATCCATTATTTTTTAGCCACATCACACTTCTTGGATTTCCCCATCTGCTGCATCCTTGGAATCCTTGCATTCTGCCCTCCATGACTGGAACACACTTCTGTCCTGGATTGCTGCCCAACCCAATTCCTCCTTTCAGGCTCAGCTCAAGCATGCTTGTGCCCCTTCTCTACCCTCAGACCCCCTGCTTCCCTACTGTGCTCTCTTGAATTGATTGCCTGCCCTGCCATTCTCTGAACTCCACAAAGGCAGCAAGCAAGTATATCTTTCTCTTTATTGCAGCCTCAGAATCCCTTTGCCTTCTTGGCATATGGTAATAGGTGCTTAATAATTACTGAATATGTGTATTAGTGAATGAATTATAGCTCATATTAAAACCAGATTAGCCTGACTCTGAAACAGATGTTCTTTCCATTCCCTTACTTGGCTCGTTTACAGTATTTTACTTTGCAATCTTGATCTGGACATAATATCCTCAGAGGATGAGGAAGGTTGGAAGATGTTCCTATGTGGTGCTACATTTGGCACTCATAACCCAGTGTTAGATGATGTCACATTCCACTTAGTAAAGGACAACTTGATGTAGACATAACCTCAGATGCAAATCTTTAATAGAACTACATTGTTATTTCTCCTCAGGTTTAGCTATAGAATGAGTACAGAGTCATTTAACTACTTTCAGGGCAATATTGAAGGACTTGAAATATTAATATCCAAAGACAATTTCATAAGGTAAATGTAAATAGAGTTTATTAGATAAGGAGCCACATGAACAACCAGAAAGATGGACTAGGCATTAGTATTGCAGCTGCATTTTTAAACCAGTTATAAGCTAGAAGTAGGAGCAGAGGAGGAGTGGCTAACAGGCGCCACGACAACCCAAGCATGAGCTTTCTAGAGCCTGGGGCCGATTTTCAGAAGGAAGAGCAGCTGTTTCTGACTTCAGGACACTGGGTGGTGCTCAGCTCTGGATCATGCCCTACTCCAGTAGGAAGCAGCACCAAGCACTCATCACTGGTCTTTCTACACCTCCATCAGGGACCCTTCCCTCCATGTGGACTTCCTTTGTTCTTTCCTTTCTCCTCTCCTCTCCTCTCCTCACAGCCAAGTACTGTTCATTTAGAGAGCTTCCACACAGTGATATTTATGTATTCTCTGGCCATGTGCAGTGTGTCTGCAGTTTTGTAGCTGACCTGACTCTAGACAGAGTCTTTGCTCAGTGGACTGTAAGCTGCTTACATGCAGGCATGGCATTGTTCATACTTGTATCTTCAGTGCCTAGCCCAGCGTCAAACAGAACTGAAGAAAAAGGTTGATCCAGACAGCTTGATTTAAAGCAAACAAGGTAAGTCCAAACATGGCAAGACACAAATTGCATACTAAATAGTTTGGAGTCCATGAAGGTTGTATCTAAATTATGCCTTAGAATATAAGGAGATTTCTGGTGCTGTGACTCAGATTGCCCAGCCTTCCCAGAGGCAATAAGATGCTGTCCCTTGCCTTTGAGGGGAGGGCATCTCATCCTTCTCCACTGTTCTTTTGCTCTGCACCAGAGCTACTTCTGCCCCTTGTGGGTAACCATCTTCTTTGACTGCTCTGTCTTTGTCTTACTTGCGTTCAAGTTTGTCTATCTCTGTTGTTTCTGCTCCTTAACTAGGAGTGAACTCCACCCAGAATGGACAGGCCTCTCTCACCTCCAAAGCAATCTATCTATGATGGTTTTCCCTATGGTCAAAACTCCCCCTTCCGCCCTAGAATTTAGTTATGTCTTTCCCAGCTGCTTTCTAATTCATGCACTCTAACAAGGGGTTTTCTTCCTTCTGATCTCACTATGTCACTTACTTCAACCCTCCACCTTAATGGACTACATACTCCTCTGGTGCTGGCACCTCCCTAGGGTTTCTCACTTGTCCTTGAATCCAGACTGTTTATTGCATGCAGGCTTCTTGGGCTTCTCCCTACCTCTCGCTTCTGGCCTGCTGCCCCAAATGTCATTCTTTTAGTACATCATCTCACTGCCTCCTCTCTTGTCTGAGAGTTGAACATGAGTGAAGAAAGGGTCAACAGATTCAGGGTAAATGAAAATGATTTAAAGGGAACCAAATAGATGTGGGGGGCTGGGGCACAAGTTGATGAAAGGACCCTGGCTGTGCGTGGTGACCTGTCTGCCAGTGTTTGTTTCTCCCTGGTTTCCTTTTGGTTCTTTGTTCATTTTAGGGGAGGGAATGAAAAGGGAGGGAGGGAGAATAGAACCAACTGGATAGACAAATTTGGAAACAATAGAAAACGAGAAACAAAGAGACAGTAGAATGCAACCTGCTTGCCCTCGCCTGTCATTCCCTGTTATACCCTTATGCAGTGTCTGGGAAAAGAAATCTATGCTTTAAATAACTACCATAGCCCAGCTTGTTACAAACCGTGCAAGGAAATTGTCAGGACCCTTTTAGAACTGCAGGAGTTTCCTCACCCAAAATGACAGATGCCTGCATCATGGCCCTTCTTCAACACCATAGGACCAAGAATGGGCCCTACTCATCACATAAGACAAGCCATTGGCAGGGCTGGGGCACAAGGCGAAGGCCCGTAAACCCTGGGACACATGGCAAGGCCAGTTAAACCAGAGTCTCCAAGGGATGGAGGGAAGGAGGGGATGCTCTGCTCCTCCCTAGGAGGGAAGGTGAGATGAGGGAAACCCTGACCACTTACTGGTTCAGGAGGTGAAACGGGTTGCTCTGTTCCTTCCTGGCATCAAGACTAGACTAGAGAGACCAGCAGTTAGCATAATGGCTATGCCACTGGACTCCCATGTAGCCGACTATGGTTCGAGTCCTGGACCCAGTGACTTAAACTCATGCCGGGTGCGTATGTGTGTGTGCCCAAAATCCTGAGAGGAGAATGGAGGAGAAGGGGTTGCAGCGTGGCCATTCCCCCTGGGGGGTGATTTCTCTCTTTCTGTCTCTCTGTCTTTCTGGTGAGTGCACGCACCCTATAGCAAAAACCTCTACAAAAGAAAAAAAAAAAGACTAGACTAGAGATTTGGCAAAGACTCCCATGTTTCTTCATCCCCTTTTGGTTTTTGTCTTTCAGGTGGATATCGAGACCCCAGTTATTCTCCCAGATCCAGTCTGGGCTATAGTCTCAAGAACTGGATTTCCTTTGACCTGGAATCCCTCAAGAAGCATTGGCTTATTTATTTATTTATTGTAACATTTCTTGGCCACAATATAAATTAGAAAACCAGGAGCAATGGCCCACAAATGGGGTATTAGTTATAACGTTACCCTACAAACCATTCTGTTTTTCAAGCAGTTAAGGAAGTGGAGCAAAATTCCCTATGTGCTTTCTTTGCCCTCCAGGACAACCCAGACCTGTGTAAAGACTATAGGATGAATCTGGTTACCCTGACAAGAGCTCCTCCCTTCTGGAAAGGGATGAAGACTCTGCACAGAGGGGGTTGAACCCCTCTTCCCAGGAAAAGTCAAATGGAGAGGGGGTTCAGCTCTGGCTCCAGCCCCACCTTCTTACCCTCTGTTTTCTGCCTTTGATCCAAACCAGCCCCTGATAGAAGTGCCTAGTGAATTTGGCCCTGTGAAAATCCAAAATCTTCTTCTCTCATAGAACTGAAAGTTAAAGGAAGAACTGGGGAAATTCTCAGAGGAATCTGAAAAGTGTATAGAGGGGTTTCAAAACCTGATGGTGGCTTAGTCTTGTCCTGGAGAAATGTAATAGTGATATTGGGACAAATGTTATCTGACAGTGAGAAGGAAAGGGCTGAAGGGGGCTCGTAAGTTGGGAACACCCTACACTTATCCAACTCCAGCTGCTCACCGGGAGGCATGACAGTTCCCTAGGTGGAGCCTCTTGGAGTTATGACAATGAAAAGGAGAGGCATGAGCTTGATCACTTCCTTCTCTGTATTAAAGCGGGACTAGAGGCTAGAAGGTTAAGCCCATTAATTACTCAAAGATCTCTGCTATTACCCAGGAGCCTAAGGAGAACCCTAGGGCATTCCTAGAAAGACTAGAGGAGGCCATGACCAAATATACCCCCTTGGATCCAGAGACACAGAGGGAAAGTTTATTCTTAACAACAAGTTCATTATTCAGTCTTCCCCAGACATGTGACAAAAGTTCCAAAAACTAATCAAGAAACCTGGGATCACCTTGGATAAGCTATTGGCTACTGTCACCTTGGCCTTCTATAATAGGGAGAAAGAGGAAGAGGAGCATGAGCTCTAGGAGTGAAGGCAAGTCCAACTATTAGCTGCATTATAGGTCCTGCCTCCCTCCAGGAGCTTGCCCTCTGATTCTCCTAACAAGTGTCACCTCTGCAAACAGCCTGGCCACTGGAAGGGAGAATGCCTCAATGGGGGCTGGCTTCCTTGGATATACTGTCCACTATGCAAGCAAAAAGGCCACTGAAGGGCTTACTGTCCCCAGGACTGAAGAACCCCAGAGCCAATAGCTCAAGTAGAACCGTCTCTGACTGAGTGGTGGGGCCTCAGCACCCAGACAGCTCTTGTGCAGACTGTGACTGTCAGCAGATTGGAGCCAAGGGTTACTCGAATGTGGGAGGTGGGGCTGTTAAATTTCTCATAAACATAGGGGCCACTTACTTTGTCTTCACTTCTTTGAAGTACATTATTTTATTAATAATGATTTTATCTAAATCAGAGGATACTAAAGGTTGTTTCCAAAAGTAAGATTATAAAAAGAGAAAAGTTAGAACGAAAACAAGGTAGCAAGAAAACAAGGTAGAAAGTAGGAAAGAGACATATGGAAAGTTATAGGTATAAGGATTTATTTGTGTTAAGAAAAGTTAAAAGAAAAGAGAAAATTTTTATATAGGAAAGAGTTTTATATGGTAAAAAATGTTGTCCTAAAGTAAAATGGTTGGATTATTCAGAATGAAGAGAGAGAGAGGAGAGAGAGAGAGAGAGAGGGAAAGGGACAAGTACTGAAAATTTAAAGCATGTCCCAGAAGATTTGAGTTATGTTCAAAAGGGTCTGAGAGGAGCTATAAAGAATTACAAAGGTTGGGGCCAGCAGGTGGTGGTTAAAGCACTGGATACTCCCATATGGTCAGCCACGGTTCAAGTCCCAGACCTGGTGGCTTGCTTTCTCACTTTCTCTCTCTCTCTCTCTGCCTCTCTCTGGTCAAATTTAGATAAATAAATAAATTAATTAATTAAAAGACTTATAAAGGTAATTTTATGAAAAGAATTTTGTATATGATGAGTTGGCTACAATTTTATATATTGGCTAAAATGTAAGAAAACAATAAAAAGTTTTAATCTATAGTTTAATCTATATAATTCAACATACCAGAAATGTCAAGCTTTGTCCTCTCAGTGGCAGATTCTTCTCCTAGATATTACCAGACACACATTTTTCTGGAAAAATAAAACCTAAACTTTCACCCAAGCTAAATATCTATACCTGGCTCCCGTAACAGCTATGACTTTAACAGAGTATCACTTCTGGAGTAGCCAGCAAGAATGCCATCAGTGTTTGAAACTGACCTTGCTTCCTTCGGCATCTACTCTTGTCCATCCCCTGCAGGATATTATTTGCTCTGCAGAACACAGGTGCACCCTTGCCTCCTAGCCACTCGGACTGGAGCATGCAGTCTGGCTTATCTCACCCCTAAAAATTCCCATAGCCCCGGTGATGCCCCTTTGTCCATACCCATATTTGCCACCTCACACAGAGACCACCAAATAGTCCAACTAATTCCTTTCCTCATTGGCCTTGGCATCACCACAGATGTATCACTACAGATGTTTCCCGACTTCTTTCCCTTTTCGGGTGGTCTGCCCCATCCATCCTCTGGAATATTTTTTGTTTGTGGAATTTAGATATGCATGCCTCCTGACTTAGTGGATAGGATCTGCACTCTGACCTATAGCTTTCTTAAGATGGGACAGAATCAGTTCTACTTCCAGTCACCACCAGTCTGTTGACAAAAGCAGGCAGCAGCACATATTCCCATCTTCTTAAGAATCTGCACTCTGGCAGGCGTGGCAGGGGCCACGCCAGGGGATATGGAGCACACATCTGCCACTGGGTGTTCACTAATTTGTCCCAGATCCTGGCCCACCTCAACAAAGAGCTGGCAGCATCGCTTGTTACAGTCCAGGGGCAATTAACTCCCTAGCAGCCATGGTCCTTCAAAACAGGAGACCACCAGATCTTCTTACAGCAGGGAACATGGAAGCTTCTGCAATTCTGGAAGAAGAATGCTACCTCTGGGCAAATCAAACAGGACAAGTACGAGGATACATTCAAAAGTTTTAAACAACACTGAATAGCTTCGTGAGCAGGCCACCAAGGGATGGCAAAGTCAGGCTAACCCTCGGCCTTGGCTCTGCTAGTAGTCCTGTTTGTGGGACCTCCGGTGCTGACACTGGCCTTGTTGGTTACTGAACTCCATTTGTTGAACCTACTTGTTGGGTTTGTCTCTTCCAGGTTGCAGGCCACCAGGCTACTCATGGGATTAGATCAAGGATATCAGCTGCTGTCTAGCTGGGAATCCATTGATATGGTACCGCTGCCCTGACTTGAGCGAGTCACCCATTGGGAGCTAGTTCCCCTGACAATCAGCAAGAGCCAGAGCCCTGAACCCTCCCCCCCAC
Organism: Tupaia belangeri chinensis; assembly: GCF_000334495.1. Taxonomy (NCBI): domain Eukaryota; kingdom Metazoa; phylum Chordata; class Mammalia; order Scandentia; family Tupaiidae; genus Tupaia; species Tupaia belangeri. Next base: position 445,812 of record NW_006204127.1, read on the forward strand.
CACCACCACCTTTCCCCCTTCCAGAGGGAAGTATTCAGATGATTTCTCTATCCAGATCACCAAAGCATTCCAAACTCCTGCTTGCCTAATGTGCACACTGAGCTGGGCCTGTCCGCAAGCTACCTGTGCTCACTCAGCATGTATTAGCACTGTGGTCCTGATACTGCTCCTTGCCCAGGCTTTCATGATGCATTCTGGGAAAATGCATGCACAGAAGTGTGTAGGTTATGTAAGCCCCTAGGTGAATCAAAGGCAACTGTAAGGAAAGGAGGGGGTCACCCAGGGGAGGGACTTGGAGAGGGAATGGGAGCCATTATAAAATAACCCCCTCCAGATGACCCCAGGGCTGGTTGGTCTATTGTCAGCCACCTACTCTCCCTTCTTGAGAGTGCGCTTTGTTTTGCTCAGCCACATAAAGTTCCTGCACGATCTGCTTATCTTCTGGTGTCTGCCTGCAGGTCCTTACTGGCAGATGCCAATCACTGAGTCCTACAGTCACCCCGTATCACCAAGACCAAGGATATAAAACAGGCCAAGCAGTATTTGAAAGGTGATTTTTGTTAAGGAGAATGTAGTAAAAATTTGGTGGTCTTTTCCTTTTTAATTTTCCAAACACAAAGGACTAGAGATTTCAGCATTTGTAAAATGAAAACTGACCAGAATGTTCTAACACATTGTATCAGGAATTTCCCAAGAGACTACTCCTTTTACCTTGTCTAGCTGTGACTCTATAATAGCTTATGTGTTTTGATTTTCACGTTTGACTGTGTCAGAAGTAATTCCATATTTTATGCTGTATGTGATTATTATTTGTGATTTCCTTTTGTCTTCTTTACCTTTTTTACCTTTCTAGAAATAACTTTTCAATAAAGAAAAAAATTGTCAGATCCAGCTGGAGGTGTGGAAATTAAAGCAGTTGGTTCCCATATGGCTGACCACGGTTTGAGTCCCAGACTCAGCAGCTTCAGAAATGTGCTGGGCACGTGTGTGTGCAAATGTGCCCAAAATCCCCAAAAGAGGGAGAGATGGAAGAATAGAGGTTACAGTGTAATATTTCCTATTGTGGGTGGGGTGCTTTCTCCCTTTCTGTTTCTCTTTTCTCAGCTAGTACACGTGCCCTCTGGCAAACTTAAAAAAAAAAAAATCAGTGGATTTTTAAAGCATGCTCGTGGAGCACATTTAGCAGGCCAGGTCTGCTCTCCTTGCCAGTCAAGGTTGGAACCGGCAGTGTGCTCCTTCTGAGCCCTGAACTCCTGATGTGGCTCAGCCCATGTGTTGCAAGAGCAACTCAGAGGGACCCCAAGAAATGGCTCATCCTCCCCCTTTAACACCTGCGTTCCTCGGGGACTGCTCCTGTCAGCTCAGTCTCAGATCTGGTGTTTCTCAGCACCCCTTTGAAGGGGACAAAGAAAACAAAACAAAACCACCAATCTGTGCTGGTGTTTTCTGGAACTTCTTTTTACCCTCTATATTTCATGCCAGCAATATTAGCCACTGTTGTTTTTTAAAGCTTCCCCTTTCCCAAAGAGGAACCATTACTCATCCTTCCCCGTGGAATGAGAGGTTTGTGAGATGCCTACCATTATAGCGACTGTTTGTCTCCTTTCCAGAACACTACCTTATCTTCACTCTAAAATCTCCACCAAGATGCCACCCTGCTCTCTCATCGCAGCAAGTTAACAATAGATATACTAACCTTGGTTATGTAATTGTTCCCTGAGAGGTGGTTCCGTAACCATCTCAAGTCAAATCCACAGCATTTTGTTGTTATAGGATGATCACTTACTTGCTAACAAAATTTAGCTCAGTGGCTTTCACACTTGAGTGAGTATCAGAGTCACCTGGGGTAGAGGTGGTAGCCAAGTGTTAAAGGACAGCTACCAGCAGATGGTGTAATGGTTACATCACTGGGCTCCTATGTAGTAGATGGTGGTTCGAGTCCTGGACCTGGTGGCTTACAACTCATGCCAGGATGGAAAAAGTGTGGCAAATTTACTCTATGGAATACTACTCAGTCATAAAAAACAAGACCCTGGCCTTTAATAGAAAGGGACCTAATATAGAGGATCTATTGCTGAGTGAAGCAAGCCAGGATATGAAAGAAAGATATCGTATCTATCCCCTTAATATATACTAACTATCTGCACTTTATGGTAGAGATCAAAATATTGGAGGGCATAAAAGCAATGAAAATAGTTATGGATGCTGAAGACAGTGTGGAACAGGGTGGGAGAAGGGAAGAGTATAGAGAAGGAAAGCAAGAGAACAAATAGGCATGACATTAGAGGAACACAGAAATGGTTTATTACCTGTTGATGATAACATGTATAGCATTCTCAACTGGACTGGCCTGAGAAGTATTTCATGTTGGGTAAATTATTTATGCAAGACAAATGATATATAGTAATTGAATGTTTAAAAAAATGAGAATAAATAATAATAATAATGATAATCTGAAAAAAATGATGAACAGCTATTTGATGATGATGATGTGGATAGTAATGTCTTTATCTTGACTGATATGCATGGTAATCGTGCTGGAAAAAGAAACGTTAAACACTGTAAAGATTTATGTGAGTCAATGTAATATAAAAAAGATTATGATAATCAATAAAATTAAAAAAAAAAACACCTCATGCCAGGCACATGTGTGTGCACCCAAGATTTTGAGAGAACAGAGGAGAAGAGATTGCAGCATAGCCATATTTCCTGTTGGCTGATTTTATGCTCTCTTGTCTGTATCTTTAGTAAGCATGTGTATAGCAAAATTTTCTCTCTCTCTCAAAAGGAAAAAAAAAAAAAAAAAACCGCGGGTGACTGAGACCAGAACATGGGCTTCCAACAGCTGGCTGGCTGGCCCATCCCTGTGTTTCTAATTCAGTAGGTCTGGGGTGGAGCAGAGTTTGAATTTGTAAGTTCTCTAATGATGCTGCTGCTGTTGCTGCTGCTATTCTGGGCACCAGACTTTGAGAATCACAGATCTGATATTCTAGTCATTGCTTGTCATACAGACAAGTTCAGGGTGTTTTATGATGTTTCACTAAATTTAAGACTTGACTGACTCCTGGAATATATTTTATTTACTTCTTCCATGAGTGAGAGACAGAGATGGAGAGAGACAGTGTTCCTCAAAGAGTCTTGACTCCACAATCCACCTCCAGCTTCTTCTAGCCGTGGATCATAGGCATGGCATACTCAGGGATGTTGTTGGACATGAATCTGAAACCTTCCCATGAGGGTCAACATTGAAGAGAACTGCATTTTACTGCTGCACTGTTTGGCCCTGTCTCAAATTCGAAAGATTCTAAGCTTTTATGTAATTGTGTGTGGACTCACGAATAAAGATATGCTAGTGATCTAGGTGGCAAGGTGTTTGGCAACTGTGGGAATTCTTTGTGGTATTTCCCAATATTTCCCAGAAAGAACCAACACAAGTTATATCCTCTCTTAACGTTGGATAAAAATTTGGGGCCAGCAGGGAGCATGGTGGTTAAGGCGCTGGGTTCCCACATGGCTGACCACCATTTGAGTCCCAGATCTGGCAGCTTGAAAATGGCAACAAATAAATAATTGAAAAAGTCTTGGATAAAAACTGGAGATAAAGGGCTCATAAGTAATATATGGAAGCCAAGCCCTTCCGAGATGCTTAAAACCTGGGAATAAGCAAACAAGACCTCTTAAAATTCGGAAAACAACTGTCCTTGGTCTGTGAACTCAGCTTCCACCAGGAACGAGCTAGAGCAGCTTTGGGTGCACTACTCCATCCAATAATAACAGGCAAGAGGACTGGGCTGCTATGTTGCAATCAAGATTGGGATGACCGAAACTCTTAACCAGAATGGCAACTGGGTCACTTTGTGTAGTAATCAAGGACCAATCACAGCTGAGCAGTTGCCCTTACTGAGAGTGGGGTTGGAAAGAGAATTGACTTAAGTAAAAATGAAACAAAACAAAACAACAATGCCTATAAAATTGTAGCTCTGGAGAGTCAGTCAATAGTTAGGAATTGGAGTGTATCTAAAGCAAATAAATGATGCTTTAGATGTACCTGGAGGTCCTTTTAGTGGTCCTGAGTCATCTTAAAAATTGTATAAATGAGGACCAGCAGGTGTTGTGGTGGTTAACATGCTGGACTCCCATATGGCCTACTGTGTGGCTCAAGTCCCAGACCCGGTGGCTTGAAAAACAAGCAGGGTTTGTGTGCATGTATGGCCAAAATCCTGAGAGGACAGTGGAAGAGAAGAGATTGTGTCATGGCTATCCCTTCCTAGGGGCAATTTCTTTTCTTTCTTTCTTTTTTTTTTTTTTTTTTGAGAGGTCTTTGCTATATGGCACGTGCACTCTCCAGAAAGACAGAGAGAGACAGAGACAGAGACAGAAAGCAAGAAATCACCTCCCAGGGTAATGACCACGCCACAATCCCTTCCCCTCCATTCTCTTCTCGGGTTCTTGAGCACACACACACACACACACACACACGTGCCTGGCATGAATTTAAGCCACTGGGTCCAGGACTCAAATCGTGGTCGACTACATGGGAGTTCAGCAACATAGACTTTATGCTAACTGCTTGTCCCTCCTGGGGCAATTTCTTACTTTGTTTCTCTAGGTCTCTCTCTTTCTGGCAAGTGCACACACCCTATAACAACAAAAACAAAATTATATAAGTGAAATATGTGTATTCTTTTTTTAAAGATTTATTTATTTTGCTATAGGACATGCACATACCAGAGAGAAAAATTAGAGAGAGAGAGAGAGAGAGAGAGAGAGAGAAAGAGTGAGAAAGCAAGCTGTCAAGTCTAGGACTTGAACTGTGGTCAGCCATGTGGGAGACCAGCATCTTAACCACCATGCCACATACTGGACCCCTGAAATATGTGTATTTTATTATGTGCAAAATATAAAATGAAAGCCCCCGTCCCACCTCATCCTGAATATCATATTTAGGAAAAAAGGGGCATTGCTTAGTATTATTTAAAAAGATTTTATTCTCTGGATCAACATAAGGATTTAGGAATTTCACTGATGTTGGAGTGAAGATTTGTCCTGTCTTGTTTCAGATGTTGCTTCCTGGAAGGCTCTGGCCTCTGGTAGGGGAGGGCAGCACACCATGCTCACCAAGACTGAGCTGCTCAAGGGGAGGTGAGGTGCCCACATGCCAGAGACTGTAGATGAAGCCTTAACTCGCCTAATCATAGCAGAGGAAATCATGTCAACTAGATCTGAAAGGTTCCCAGCCTTTGCACCTGCCTTCTTGGCTCTCCTTTTTTCTCGGTGCCAGAGATATTTCTGTCCTGTCTTTTGCTCCAGATCTGCCCCCTGCCCTTCACAACTTCATAGCCTTTGTTACTTCAATTGTCCCCCAAGTCTCCTGACTGCTCACCACTCCATTTATCTGTTTTCCTACTGAGTTAGACTTCTCAAAAGAAATGCCACTTCCCCCACATTCTTACGTTTCATTCAAACTGTGACCCATCTGTCATCTGGCTTTCATGCCACCACTCCATTTTGGACTCTTTGCAACACTGACAGAGTTTGCCACTCCTGCCTTCTTGTAGTATCCTTGGGTCGGTTATCTTCTGCTGTATAAGAAATTATTCCAAAATCTAGAGTCTTAAAGTAACAGATATTTGGTCAGCCCTTAGTGCCTGCTGCTAAGACACTGTTCTGCAAGGAGACCATATGCAAGTCCCGATCCAACCTGAAGATAGATGCAGTGGCATGCCTTGTAATCCCAGTAACTCAGGAGGCTGAGGTTTAAAGATCATGAACTTGAGGCTGTCCTGACCAACCTAACAAGAGCCTGTCTAAAGGATGTGGGTGTGGTGGTTCACACCTGTAGTCTCAACTAAGATGCTAAGACAGGAGGATTGCAACATGGTTAGACCCTGTCTTAAAACAAAACAAAACAAAACACTCTTGTTATCGCCTGTAGTTCCTGATGCTCAGGAATCTGAGAGTAGCTTAGATACGGGGTTTTCATGGGGCTGGACTGCAGCCATTTGAAGGCTTGACTCAGATGAGAGGATTCAATTCCAACAAGGCTTATTGCCATGGCTGCTGACTCAGATGTTTGATCTCTGGGCTTCTCTGTGGGCTACCTGGCACTCTCCAAGACATCACCTTTGGGTTCTCTTGGAGTGAGTGACCTGAGAGATTATTATGTTTATATTCTTTTTTAATTCTTCAGGAAAGAAGGAACAGTGACAGTTTATGACCTACTTGAGGTACATACCATCACAACTGCTTAATTTTATTCATTAGAGGCAAATCATTAAGTCCTGCCTACACTCGAGAATAAGAAAATTAAGCTCCACCTGAAGAATGTCAGATAATTCATGGACATATTTAAAAAATAGGTCAGACTGTATCTTAGTTCTGATTGTGCTGGTCTCCCCTGGTCACACTCTTGCTTCTGCTGTGCTAGCCCTTCCTGTCCTTGTAATGTTGAGGGTTTACCACGACTCAGGCCTGGGCCTGCGTCCTCCCTTCTTTCAGCCCCTCCCCCGTACCCACTTCTCTGAGTGGCTTCATGTACTGTCTGTTCAGCAGCACCTCCCAGTTCCCATGACCTGGTTTGGTCTCTCTCTAAATACTGAAACTCACGATAGTCCCTCTCTATCTGCAGGGCCCTAATCCAAGCCCCTCAGTGGATGCCTGAAACCAGGGCAGTCCCAAGCCCTAGCTACTGTACACTATGTTTCTCCCACACCTGTGTGGAACTGCAGCTCCTAGATCAGGCCTGAATAGCCCTACGAGCCAACGACAACATAGAACAGTCATTAGCAATAAGCAAGTTAAGGCCACTATTAAGTAAAATAAGACTTATGGCTACATGCAGGATGAGGCTGTACTAAACCCGATGGCTACAAAGTAACCCAGAGGGTAGGAAGCAGTCATCTCTGGAGTAGGGTAGGTGGAGAAGGGGGAGATTTCATCATGCCACTCAGAGCGGCATGGAATTATAACTTATAGATGGTTTACTTATGCAGTTTTTTTTTTTTTTAGAGGTTTTTCCGCTATAGGGCACGTGCGCTTGCTAGACAGAGAGAGACAGAGAGACAGAAGCGAGAAATCACCCCCCAGGGGGGATGGTCACGCCGCAATCCCTTCTCCTCCATTCTCCTCTCTGGATCTTGGGCACGCATGCACACGCGCCCGGCGTGAGTTCTAAGCCACCGGGTCCAGGATGCGAACCGCGGTCGACTACATGGGAGTCCAGTGACATAGCCATTACGCTAACTGCTGGTTCCCAACTTATGCAGTTTTTAATGTAGTATTTTCAGACTGCAGTTGACTATGGATAATTGAAATCACTGACAACTAAAGTACAGAATAGGGGAGACTCATTATACATAGTTTCCAGTTGAAAAGGTTTTATATATTTTTTGAACCTTTATTTTTAATGTGATGTCTGTACATCAGGAATATGAGAGTAATCCTTTTACAAATGGAGCTGATTTACTAGAAGAAACAGTGACAAAACCAAACTGGTATTTGATGTGAATCCAGGAATTTAACCTTCAAATCCAGCCAAGAAATTTGTTACAATCTCTTCCAGTTTTGCATCTGACTCTTCTGGGATCTTTCCACCAACCCCGATAGTGCCCACCAGGGCTTGGTGCTGGCTGATGACATGAGACAAGAAAGCATTCTCAAATTTTGTGATTTTGCTGGGCTCCAGTTTATCGAGATGACTTTTTTGGGAGAGGTTTTTGCTATAGGGCGTGTGCGCTCACCAGAAAGACAGAGAGAGACAGAGAGACAGAAAGTGAGAAATCACCCCCCAGGGGGAATGGCCACGCCGCAATCCCTTCTCCTCCATTCTCCTCTCAGGATCTTGGGCACGCATGCACATGCACCCGGCGTGAGGTTTGGGTCCCACACACCGGGTCCGGGACTCAAACCATGGACAACTACATGGGAGTCCAGCGACATAGCCATTAGGCTAACTGCTGGTTCCACAACAACTTGTTCTTCATGGCCATGGGAAAATACTGTCTTTGCTTTGGCAACTCAGTCAGGCACACATCACGACTCAAGAGCTGAGTGGCAGCATCAAGGTCAGAACTGAGCTGGGCAAAAGTGGCAACCTCATGACACTGAGCAGATTCCAGCACCATGGTACCTGCCACCTGTTTCATGGCCCTGGTTTGGGCAGCAGATCTGACACGGGACACAGACAAGCCAACATTAATGGCAGGTCGGATTCCTTTATAGAACAATTCTGTTCACAAGATCAGCCCACAGTGATGGAAGTGACGTTCGTGGGCAGGTATGCAGGCACAATACCAGCCTGCACGTCAGTGACGGGTAAAGCAGTCAAGGAGCCACGCTAAAAGGACCATTCCTTTGGGTGCTTTCTCTAGCAGCTCAGAGTGTAAGTAGAACTCATCGCCAGGATAAGCCTCTCAACCAGGGTGTCGGTGGAGCAAAAGAGACATCTCACGGTAAGCAACAGCCTATTTGGGTAAGTCGTCATAGATGATCAGAGCGTGTTTGCCATTGTCTCTAAAACACTCTCCCATAGAAGAGCTGGAGTAAGGAGCCAGGCCCTGCAGGGGGCAGCACCAGAAGCTGCAGCTGACACCTCAGTGGTGTCCCTCGTGGCATCTGCATCTGCAGCCTCTTCACCAGCTGTGCACCGGTGGATCGCTTTACCAATAGCAACATGAATACAGTACGGCTTTTTCTTTTCATCAATTCCATCACTGAAACATTTTTGGTTAATGATTATGTCCATAGCAATTGAGGTTTTCCCAGTTTGTTTGTCACCAATAATCAGCTCACTCTAGCCACAACCGGTAGGTACCAAACTATCA